>NW_026691055.1:600000-900000 GCF_020826845.1 Diceros bicornis minor
CTTTACCATGGACGCAAGAGGCGTCCCTGGTGAGGGCGCAGATGATGTAGCCCCCATGATCCAAAGAATTCACTCCCAAAGATATTCAGAGAAAGTAAAGACCTTCGTTACACAGGCGGTAAGGATGGTGTAGTGAAAACGGTGTCTCCAGTCTCCTACAATAGTGTGGGACGCCTCCAGTCACAGAGCCGCTAATCTGTGACACCGGGCAGGCAATATTGGAATGGGATTTTTCCAGCACTAACAAGCAACTAAGGTTAAGACGACAAAAGCCCTTATGGACTAGGTCCTTTATGACAAACTCCCCTGAGAGCTTGGCACAGCCAGACAAAGAGACAGTTCAGAACCCCAGTCTATTCGACTGGCCACCAAGGGGCACCCCGGTAAATGCACCTTCCGTATGGTGGAGACCAAGGAGAATATTCTCACTGGTCACAAAGCCAAGTTTTCTCAGGACACAGAATAAGACAGAAGGAAAAACCTCATCCGGTTTTTTTCTTATGTGCACAATGACAGCTTTAGCCACGCCTTAGGTCTCTTTGAGTCAGAATAATACCTGGGGGGGGAGATGCCACGGGGTTGGGGACTGTGTGCTTTACAGAGTACCTCGTCATTGCATGGACATTTTCTTGCAGTTGGCGGGGGACCTCTGTCATCTACCCCGTTCCGTGACCCAACTTATCCTGTCACGGGAGTCTTCTGAAAGTGGCGAGTGCCCTAATGGCTCTTAACTGCTCGACCTGTGCCCACCAAATTTGCGACCTTTTTGGCTTCCAAGATGCCCTTGGCAATGGCCTTCACTTCATGTGCATATTAACCCACAGCAAAGTTTGTCTAAATAGACGCCAGTCTGGTGAGACCCGCAAACTCATCAGTCTGTGGGGCCGGCCCGGACATTAGGCTTATAGGGTCTATGCCTGCGTCCTACCCTATGGTATTTCCTTCTTATGACACACGATACAAAAGACAGAGACAAAAGAGAAAAACAGAGACAATCTCTGGGAGGAAAAGGGATCAAGATCAAAACCAAGAGTACTCTACCAAATTTACCAGTGTCACTAAAAGCACAAGAAACTAGTTTCCCAAATATTTGCTCCTGCTAATCTAAATTTTGAAAGAGAAAAAATTTCTCACCACCTCCTTCCACCGGACTCCACAGGTAGAGATTCCGGGAGGCTGACGTGGTAAGAATCTTACATTTTGCCGGCTATCGTCAGGGGGTCCCGTATTTCATCCCCTGCAGTAATCTAGGGAGAAGGCATTTCTTCCAGCCAGAGAACGTAACTTGCCATGCAGTGTAGCCCCACGTTGGGTGCAAAAACTGTTGAGGGAGTGAGAGAATCTCCCTTTTCCCTTTTCTTAAGGTTCTCATGGCTGGCCAAATAGTTAACAAGACAGGTTAGCAGGAGAAAATAATACCAAGTTTAATAACATGTATACATGGGAGAAACTCAGAAATGAGCAACTCGTCCCTCTGTCTAAGCTGCCCGATTAAGTGTTGTAGCTAAAGAGGAGGAAGGTCTTGGGGGTGGGTAGTGGTCTAGGACCACAGAGGGCAAGAAGACAACTCACATGGAGATAGAAATGCAAATGTTTGCCTGACAACTCTTCCCAGGGTCATCTATAGATAATGTGGTCAGTGAGAGATACAGTTTTTGATAAAAGGGGCTTGGTGCCTTTCCTATTGTAACCTCTATCCTACGTTATCTTTACAACCATCATGATAATAACTCCTTCCTGAAACAGATTTTTTGTTTTAAATTCTTTAGGCAGTTTGGGAGGGGAAATTCAAATATACTTCCTGAGTTCTCTGAGTCCTTATTGTCTTCAGCTGGAAACAATACACACACCAGGGTGGTGCCTAATGGGGTAGCTTGCCCTGAGCACCATTACCTCCATTTATAAGGATGCCCCCTTTATATAGATTCTGTACAAAATTGCAAAGATCACGTTTTCCTTTTTAAAATTTATTTGTTTTAACTTTTAATAGTGAGAACTTTAGTGTTGGGTAAACTGCTGCACAATTACTGGAAATGCTGAGAGTCTTTTTGAAAAGTGTAGAAGTCTAAAGATAATGAAAAGTACATTTCTCCAATGTCAAGTCCCTTGATGATCTGATAGGCGTCTGTCTAGTTGTACCCGGAAGAGATGGAAGATTGAACACCAGCACAGCACACAAGGAAACAGGCTGCCAACTTGAGGACTTCCCATGGACCACAGAGTGCCTAGCAGACTCTTGGAGATTAAATCTGGGCTTTGTCCATGGGTTGTCCCTGAGAGGAAGATTTTGCTTAAATGACCAGAGAATAGACAACGTATTTTGTTGATAATAATTCTTACCATGTAAATTTCTTTATAAATCTCTGAATAAAATAAAAAAATTTAATCCTCATAGAAATCAACTCTTACTGACAAGCCCCACAGCCTTCTCTAGAGAGCTCAACAGAAAATGTCTCCACTGACTGTGACTTGCTCTTCTCTGAAAGCCAGCCAGCACTTCACTGATAGCCCTGGATAAGGAAGGCCAGATACAATTCTTTGAAGATATTTAGCTGAATTCAGAACCAAAAATCCTACCTCCAGTTGGCTCCTCTGTGAGAATGGATGGCCGGCCTTGTTTCACAGCCTGAGCTGTTGAGGTTTCATATGAGATAAATTGCTCTGTTCTCCAGGGATGGAAAAATTGGACTGTGACATAGATTCAGGGCTTAGATTTTGCAGGTAAAGATAGGGTCATAGAGGGGAATAAAGATTTCAGCAAATTGGTTTGTTGTTCTCTACAATGGAAATAATTTAAGAAGCAGATAGTCTCTCACTCAAACTTCTCTTCCCTGTTCTCTATCGGTCATATCACTGTAAAAATTCTCTCTATGAAAATTTCAGTTTTTTTCTTTGTAGTGTCTTTATTATCATCTTTATGAATTCTTTGACTTCACCACCTTCTTGGCACCACAACGTTAGCCATTGAGATATTATTATAGATTCAGTTTTGCAACTTCATCCCTTTATCTCTATTTCCTCTGCCATTTCATAGTTTTAGTTCCTATTGTATCTTATGCTTGAAAACACTTGAAGCTTACAGTGTGTATCAGTTCCTTATTTTCTCAAATTTTTATTATCTAAGTGCCCTCAACTATCACTTTTTTTTAGAAAAGAAGTGAAATACATAACAGAACAGTACACTGTAATAAATTGACCACTTATAAAATTAAGTTCAACCTGAAATCCCTCCCCACTTAACAGAGACCATATTTTATAATTCACAATACTTTAGTGTGGGCAGGGTCAGTTTATCAAGGATTTGGATGTTTTAAACCACGTGAGATATATACAGTGTAAGGTAAAATCGTTAATCTTGCAGAAGTTGTAGAATTTCCTGATGCTTAGGGAAATTGGTGGTGGAGAACCTGAATCATATGAAAAGTAGTTGATTAATTAGTACCTGAGTTTGTTAATTTGGTAATGATGATGATGAGACATACATGTTGAAAAGATAACTTTGCATATCAGAGTATTGTCAGAGGCCACTGGGAAAATTCACAATATTCTCAAATACTACAAAAAATGACCATTTTTTTCATAAAAGATGTCATACATGACGGCATCATATACTTCTGTCAGAAAACTTGCAATGAAGAAAATTAACACTTGAGTCATTTTAATTCTAACAATTTGTTCATGCTTACTAGTAGGTTAAAAAACTGTTTAGAAATAAAGTGATAAGTGATGTACTTGCTTAATTTTTAAATTTTTTTAGTAAAAAACTTTTTCATATTTTTAAAAAATATTTATTTGTATTTATTTTATGCTGAATTTATTCCTGGGCCAAAGACTTTTTTTTTTAATTAACTAACACCAATTCTTTTCAAGCTCTTTCAAAAAGTTGAAGAGGAGAAAATACCTCTAAAGTCATCCTATGGGATTAGCACTACCTTGATATCAAAGCCAAAGACACTAAGAGAAAAGAAAACTATAGGTCAATAACTTTGATGAATATTGATATAAAAATCCTCCATAAAATAGTAATAAACTAAATTCATCAGCATATTAAAAGGATTATACAGCATTTTTAAGTGGGATTTATTCCTGGAATACAAGGATGTTTCAATATATGAAAATGATTTAATGTAATAAACTACATTAACAGAATGAAGGAAGAAAACACATGATCATCTCAATGGATGCAGAAAAAGCATTTAACAAAACTCAACATGTTTTCATGCTAAAATCACTAAAAAAACACTCAGAGTAAAAGGAAACTACTTCAACATAATAAAAGCCATATATAGAAATCCACAGAGAACACCATATTCAAGGGTGAAAGACTGAAAGCTTTTTCTCTAAGATCAGGAACAAGACAAGAAGGCCCATTTTCACCACTTCTATTCAACATGGTATTAGAAGTTCTAGCCAAAGCAATTAGGCAAGAAAAAGAAAGAAATAGCATCCAAATTTGAAAAGAAGAAGTAATATTATATTTGTTTACAAAGAGTATCTTATATGTTGAAACCCCTAAAACTTCCACCAAAAATTTGTTAGAACTAGTAAATTCTGCAGAGTAGTGGGACACAAAATCAACATGCAAAAACTAGTTGTTCTTCTATACATTAATAATAAGTAATCTGAAAAAGAAATTTAAAAACTTTACATTTTTATTTACAATAGCAACAAAAGAGTAAAATACTTAAGAATCAACTTACTCAAAGAGGTAAAAATTCCAATGATGGTTTTGCAAAAATAGAAAAATCTATCCTAAAATTCATATGGACTCTCAAGGGACACTGAATAGCCAAAACAATCTAGAAATAGAAGAACAAAGTTAGAGAACTCACACTTCCTGATTTCAAAACTTACTATAAAGTAATCAAAACAGTGTGGTACTGGCATAAATACACACACTATACTAATGAAATAGCACAGAGAGCCCAGAAATAAAACTTTGCATATATGGTCCAATGATTTTTGACAAAGGTACAAAGATCATTCATTGGAGAAAAGATCAATTTTTCAACAAATGTTGTTGGGAAAACTGGATACCCACATGCAAAAGAATGAGGTTGGACCCTTACTTTACACTATATACAAAAATTAACTCAAAATGGATCAAAGATATAAATGTTAGAGTTGAAGCTATAAAATCCTTAGAAGAAAAGACATGGTAAAACCTGTATGTCATTGGGTCCAAATGCCATTGCAAAAATGATTTCTTTAATATGACATCAAAGACATAAGTAACAAAAAAATAACAAATTGGACTTCATCAAAACGAAAAAGTTTTCTGTATCACAAGATACTATCAACAGAGTAAAAAGGCAAACCATGGAATGGTTGAAAATATTTGCAAATCACAAATCTGATAGGGGATTAATATCTAGAATAAATAAAGAACTTCTACAACTCAACAATAAAAAAAACCTCAATTTAAAAATGCACAAAATACTTGAATAGACATTTCTCCAAGGAAAATATAAAATGAACAGGAAACACAAGAAAAGATGCTCAACATCACTAAGTATCAAGAAAATGTGAAATAAAAGCACAATGAGCTACCTTTTCACACCCATTAGGAGAGTTACTATCACAAAATCAGAACATAACAAGTGTTGGCAAGGATGTTGAGTAATTGGAACCCTTGTGCTCTGAGTGTGAGAATATAAAACTGTGGAAAACAGTATGGCAGTTCCTTCAAAAATTGAAAATAACATTACTATATGATCTAGAATTTCCACTTATGGGTTCTGAAATAATAAAAAACATATTTATCGGCCTCTGCATCCAGTTCTTGGCACAGAGCTCCTAAAACCTTTGTAATTTCCCCAGTGATAAGAACACTAAGAGAATCTTTTGTTCTATTGAGGCAATTCTGGGTGGGCTCCTGGATGGCTCCTGGATGGGGGTTGGTCACCAGAAAGACCAAGCCCTGATTAGAAGCTTCGAATTTTTAGCCCTACCTCTTATCCTCCAGAGAAAGGAGAGGGGCTGGAAACTGAGTTAATAATTGATCATGCCTATGTGAGAGAGCCTCCATAAAAATCCCAATAGAAGGCGGTTCAGAGAGCTTCCAGGTTGGCAATGACAAGGACTGCTTGGAGAGTGGTGCACCTGGAGATGGCATGAAAGCTTTGTGTACTATCTCCATAGCTTTCCCTATGCACCACTTCCAACAGGCTCTTCTTGAATTATATCCTTTTATAATAAACTGGTGATCTAGTAAATGTTTCTCTGAGTTTTGTGAGCCACTTTAGCAAATTAATCAAACCCAAGGAGGAGGTTGTGGGAACCTCTGGTTTATAGCCAGTAAGTCAGAAGTACAGGTAACAACCTGGGCTTGTAACTGGCATCTGAAGTAAAGGTGAGGTTGGATGGGTGCGCAGAATTATAGGACGGAGCCATCAACCTGTAGAATCTGATGTATCTCTGGGTTGTCAGCATCAAATTGAGTTGAATTATCTGGCAACCAGCTGGCATTACAAGAATTGCTTCTTGGAGGTGTAGGGGACCCTGTTATATGTGAAAAAGTGAATCTGAGAACACCATTTATGGGTATACACCCAAAAGAACTGAACGCAGAGGTATAAAGACATATATGTACACCCATGTTCTTAACAGTATTATTTAAAATAGCTGGAAGCTGGAATCAAGCCAGGTGTCCATCAGTGGATGAGCTGCCAAAAAAATGTGGTGTATACACATAGTGGAATACTATTCACCCTTAAAAAGGAAGGAATTCTGACACATGTTATGACATGGATGAACCATGAGGAATTTATGCTAAGTGAAATAAAGCCAGTCACAAAAAGAAAAATACTGTATGATTCCACTCATATAAGGTAATTAGAGTAGTCAAATTTATAGGAATAGAAAGGAGAATGGTGGTTCCTAGGGGCAAGAGGGAGGGATAACAGGGAGTTGTTGCTTAATGGGCACAAAGTTTCAGTGCAAGGTGAAAATAGTTCTGTGGATGGTTGGAGGTTATGGCTACACAATTATGTGAGGGTATTGAATGTCGCTGAACTGTACACTTAAAAACGGTTACAATTTTATGTTCTGCATATTTTATAACCATTAAAAAATTACTTATTTTCAACAAATGAACAAACACTAGCTACATGCAATAGCATGGATGAATATCACAACCATAATGCTGCATAAAAGAAATTATATTCAAAAGGCTATATATTTTATAATTCCATTTATATAAAATCCAAGAAAGAAACAAAACCGAGGTCTGGCTTCTAGTAATGGTGGAGTAGCCTGTTGAACTAACACTCTCACAGATAACAATGATAAAATCTGCACAAAATATTATATATATTTATACAGACTCGTGTGGCTATATGTAATACACATAAAATAAATGTGTACTTGTGTGTATGTATAAATCACTTCCAAAAGCAAGCAGAACTGAGAGGGAATCTTCCTTTAAATGATGGGAATTGCACCAGGAGATATTTGCAAGCTTGAATCTTTTGCCTCAAAGCATTCCAAAATCTGTACATGGCCTAGACAGGGGAAAAACTACAGTCTTACTTGTAATGTTAGAGGATGTATTTTTGGGCTGGCAGAGTAGCTGGAAAGTTAGGGGAGAAATTCTGGAAGGGAGGGAGACACAAAGAGGAAAATCGCAAAATATATATGTAAGTCTCTCCCCCACACACACCAAATTGGCAGATCTTTGAACAACACACATACAGGGTAGGCCCCAGAAGGCCTAGTGTAAAAACAGCAGTTGGAAGATGAAAGAACTGACTGAGGATTTCAGCTATGCCCACTGTAAAGGAGATAGGATTGGAATTTCAGTCCAGCCAAGTTGATTCCCTGCTAGAAAAGTAACAACACTCTTCAAAGTAATACAACAGAATCCGGAGCCTCTATACCTATCTTTCATGATTTCCAGTACACAATTTAAAAGAATCATGAGATTTGAAGAAACAGGAAAATGTAATCCATATGTGACCAAAAGCAGGCAGTAGAAACTCTCTCCAATGTGTTGCAATTAGCAGTCAAGAATACGAAAGCAGCTATTATAAAGATGATCATGGTGGTAAAGAAAAATATTCCCATAATGAATGAACAGATGTGGGAACTCAGCAGAGAAGTGGAAATTACACAAAAGAACCAAATAGGAAGATGAAATAAAATAAATACATTTGAGTTTACAAGTAGATGAGAAACAGTAGAAAAAACATGGAGATACAGCAATAGAAATTTTCCAGTCTGAAGAAAAGAATGTAAAAATTTTGAAGAAAAACGAAGAGAGCCTTATGACCTGTGAGATGATTGAGTCCCCAGCAGAGAGGAGAAAGACAGAAAAATTAAAGGAGGCAGAAAGGCAAATCAATAAGTAATAGCATAAAACTTCCAAAATTTCTTGGAAAATCTAAAATTTTAGATCCAAGAAAGTCAGCAAACTCACAAAATAAAATATAAATTAAAAGCATACTTAGGTACATGATAGTCAAGCTACTAAAATCCAAAGATAAAAAGAAAATCTTGAAAGCAGTCAGGGAAATACATATATACAGGGGAAGACATTACATACAGGGAGAAATAAGGTGAATGATGGATAATATATTATCAAAAACAAAAGAGACAACTCAACAACAAAATGACATCTTTCAAGTGCAGAAAGAAAACCCAAAAGTCAACACAAGATTCTATATTTAGCAGAACTCACTTTCAAAAATGAAGCAGAAGCCACAACAAGATGCTGCACGCCTATTAGGTGCCTGAAATAAAAAATAAAATTGCAAATACCACATGAGGAGGTGGGTCAGGAGTAGGAGCAATTAGAACTGGGAATGCAACATGATAGTTGCATTCAGAAAACAGTTGAGCAGGTTCTTATAAAGCTAAACATATACTTATTATATGACTCAGATATCCCACTCCTAGGTATTTACTGAAGAAAATTGAAAACTAATGTTTAAACAAAAATCTTTGTGGGAATCTTTATAGCCATTTTATTCATAATTGCCAAAAGCTGGAAATAAGCTAAATGTCCTTCATCAGGTGAATGGAGAAAGAAACTGTGTTGCATTGGTACATTATAATACTACTTGGCAAGAAAAAGGATAAACTCTTTTTTTGTGTGTGTGTGAGAAAGATAAGCCCTGAGCTAACATCCATTGCCAATCCTCCTCCTTTTTTCCGCCCAAAGCCCCAATAGATAGATGTATGTCATAATTGCACACCCTTCTAGTTGCTGTATGTGGGACACTGCCTCAGCATGGCCAGAGAAGCGATGCGTCAGTGCGTGCCCTGGATCCGAACCTGGGCTGCCAGTAGGGGAGCGCATGCACTCAACCGCTAGGCCACGGGGCCAGCCCCAGGATAAACTCTTGATTCACACAACAACATGGATGAATCTTGGATGCATTTCTCTAAGTAAAGGAAGTCAGATTCAAAAGGCTGTATAGTATATGATTCCATTTATATGACTTTCTAGAAAAGGCAGAATTACAGGGATGGAAAATGATCAGTGGTTGCCAAGGGATGGAGTAGGGGAAGAGGTTGAATACAAAGGGATAGCATGAGAGAACTTTGGGGGTGAAAAACACAGCTCTGTATGGTACTGTGGGTATGGATGCATGACCGTAAAGTCAAAACCCATAGAACTGTACACCACAAAGAGTGAATTTTACTCTGCAAATTTTAAAAATCAATCAGGATGCTGGGGAACTCAGATGGAATGCAGTGACAAATGAATCTCACTGTATTACAAGCATGTGACCTAACCATACAGAAGGGGTGGGGATGAAAGGTCCTGACCTAAGTTACTTTGGAAGATAGTGATTTGACGGGATACTGTAGAACTAAAGTACTGGACACAAACACTGTACTCTAGGTGGTAAATTTGTTTTTCATAAGGGTATGGATTAGCAATTCTGAAACTAGTTGACACAGTAAATATATTGTAGCTAACTGGAGTTAAGTTTCTCACTGTTGGTGAAAGAAGTTACAAATAAACAAAAGGAGAATGCTAAAATAAACTCTGTGGTGCTGGATTGGAGTTCGAAGTATCAGTATGAATCCATGTCTCTTTTAATATATCTATCCAAATAGATAGATAGACTGATATATAGATGGATAGATCGATAGACAGATTTGTCTACCTGAGTTTATATTCATACATACATTTCCAAGCTCTGCTGAGAGGGTCCAGAAGCAGTGACACTCTAGTATTAATGAGCACACCTAGCTCCCAGATCTTGTTTTTTAAATATCATTCTCCAATAAAATAAAGCAGATTTTCTTGGAGAAATGGCTAATTCTAGGGCTGGAGATGAAAAATACAAGATGAGCCTGGATCATCTTGTAGTGCCAGAAAGTAGGAAAGTGCTTTCAAAAAAAAAGCACACAGAAAATGATGGGACATGTCAAAAGGAATCAATCTGAAAGACTTTCCAATGACTCAAGCTGGAAAACTCTGAGCAACAAAATAAATAATGGTAGCATTGGATAATTACTCAGAGAATAAAATAAATATCCACGAGGCTATACTGATATAAAAAAGATTAAACAAGAAAGGAAGGGAAGGAAGAAAGAAAAAAGGGGAAAAAAAAGAATGAGAGAATGAGAGAAAGAAAGGAAGAAGGAAGGGGGGGAGAAATCTTGCTCACAGAATTCCAAATAATAAAAGCGCTAGATAGCATGAAATAGAAAATTGCCACTTTAACACTACAGTAATAATTATTGTTGGAAAGAATGACTGATGAACGCAAAAACTGTGGATGAAACTTAAAGAAGAAACAGTACATTTGCAGAGTCTCAAAGCATTTCCTTTCCAAACACTTATTTCTCTTATTTCTTTTTATGATTTTATTTATTTATTTATTTTTCCCCCAAAGCCCCAGTAGATAGTTGTATGTCATAGCTGCATATCCTTCTAGTTGCTGTATGTGGGACACGGCCTCAGCATGGCTGGAGAAGTGGTGCATCGGTGTGCGCCAGGGATCCGAACCCAGGCCGCGAGCAGCGGAGCGCATGCACTTAACCGCTAAGCCACGGGGCCGGCCCCTCTTATTTCTTTAAAATACCTATGACTATTTAAAGCAAAAATTATAACACTGTATTGTGGGATTTATAACATAAGTAGATATGAAATTTATGACAGCAATAGCACAAAGGACAGACAGAGGTAAATGGAACTGTTCTGTAGCAAGGATTCCATATTTTACATTGATTAAACTGGTGCACTATTAAGTCTAGGTAGGATGTGATATCTTAAAGGTGCATATTGTAATCTGGACCACCCAGTAAGAATACAAAGGTGGGTCACTTAAATGTTAATAAAAGAATTAAACAGCATGCCAAAAAACGTTTTTACAAGACTGTTCGCAGGAGATGACCTGCACGTCCCCAGGAGGAAGATGAGTGCACTTTGGGACCTCCACAGAGCAGAACGCCCACAGCTGTGCCGAGGAGCAAATGCTGACACACACATGCTGAGAGAGACTCATCAACCTCGTGCTGAGGGAGGCAAGCTGGACAGAAAACAACACACATGGGATGATTTCAGCCAAGATGAACCTATGCTGAATAAACCAGAACAGGGGTTGCATCGGGGCAAGGAAAAAATAGCCTGGGAAGGAACAGGAAGGAGTTTTCTGGGGGTGATGGAAATATCCTATTCTTAAAGGGATGAAAGTTATATGGGCATGTTTATTTGCCAAAACTGTACGGTTGAGATTTGTGCCTTTCAGTGTGCATACATCTTACTCACCACACATGCACAAAGGCTTAAAAGAATAATAAAGTGAGGTGGGAATGGGATGGAGTGTGGATGAAACAAAAATAGCAGATGATTAGTAGTTGTTGAAACTGGGTGACGGGCCTACTGTGCTATTTTGTTTATTTTGTATATTGTTTAAATTGTTCTGTAATAAAACACTTGTATAAGAAGACAAACTTGACATACAGTGTTCGCTGGTAAGATATCAGTTACCTTTGGGGAGGAAATAGGGAGAAAGGGATTGTCGGGGCCTGAGTAAAGCTGGTGTTAGTTCTTGGTCACACAAGTGTGTTCACTTTTTAATAATTCTTTGTGATTTACGTGGATGACTTCTGCATATATTTCTGTACGCATGTTATATGTCAATAGTCATTTTAAATCCTGCATATTTGCACAAAGATACTAACTCAATATCTCAGAATAACAGCTGTGTTTTGTTTTGAAGTGGAACACATTCACTCATGACACCATTAGATGGATTTTAATACTCCCAAGTATCTATTAATGCCCTCATCCTTGCATGGACGCCTGGGTATTTCCATTTTTGCCTCAGTTTTGTAAGCGGCATGGATTTGAGATTTCATGATGTCATCTTTCTCCAGCAAGGTCCACCCCCACCACGATGCTCACCAAGGCCTCGAGACCTAGCACAGTGCCGTGTTCACAGCATGCACTCAAGACCTGTGGGACTGGGTTGGAAGGAACAAAATGAGGAGCACACGATGTTCGTAACTTAAGTCTAGGTGTCATATTGTGACTTAGGAAATTGGTATAGTTTTTCGATAGATTTGCTATGCCTTCTAGATTTTCCTATTTAAAACAATGGGAAATAGGGTCTCAGAGTTCTTTCTCAGAGAAAGTCTGACATTTCAGGCACAGATTACTGACAATTATTAATGGCATATGACTTTCCCACCTCATCTTAGTGTTAAGTTTTTAATTCCTTACCTTGGAAATGACCTAACTTTGCTTCTTCCGAATCTTGTAGTAATACTGGTGCCCCAGAAAGTCAGGCCACGGATATTCTGCTGTTGTGCGTTCTCCCTGGAAAGAAGTGGAGCTGTGCATCCACCAGTCTAAGAAGCGTGTGGTGCTGTAGTATTTGGAGTCAATCAGAAAAGCTAAATGGAAAAACGACTTCAGAGAGTTATCACCATAACCCTCCACAGCACCAAATTATTTTGCTTAATTATTTTGTGATTCTGCGGGTATATTTAAACAGGAATATTAAAACTAGTTCCCAAGGAGCCAGCCCTATACTAGAGCAGAAATTGCATATTACCTTCCTGCACAAACTTGCCTAACACTGTGGGAAGGACCAATGGGAAGTTTCGGTGTTGTTGCCTATGTTAACGAGGCCAAGAGGTCCACACTCGGATAAGAAAGTCCAGTGAACCAGCCTATGTGCAGCGTGGAAATAGGGGCATGCATGTGTTCCCCTGAAGTGGCTTAGGGGTCACTTACCAGTGCACCTGAGTTTCCTGTCTGTATAATGCAGGTATTGGGGCTGTCCAATGTGATGTTTTCTCCTTTTTATGACATGGCTCAGGGCAGTCCTTCTAAGACTCCTGACCAAGGTATGGGCCCTTCAGGCAGATTGGGTCCAAAGGGAGGATCTCTGCAGCGACCCTGACCACGGGTTCCAGAGGGAGGATCATGGCAGCTTGGAGAGATAGGGGGGATGGTAGGACAGGTGGCATTGAAAAGGCAAATTCCAGGATCCCAGGCACCCGATATTTCCATTTTAGATATTGAATTTACATTTCAAATACTGGCCAGGGGGCTTCCACCAGGGCTGCAGGCAACCTCAGCAATAGCCAGGCTGGTGAGCCCCACCCCTACCTGAGTCCCGGCCTCAAGGGATGCAGCCCAACCACACTGCGCATACTCTGGGGGGGTGGGCAGGTCATGGAGATTGGGCGTGGTATACAGAACAGGTGGGGAAGAGGGTGGGATGGAGAAGCAGAGGGGTGGGGCCCAGGGGCCGAAGGACAAGGCAAGAGTTGGGGCCACGAGCTGTGCATGCTGGGAGCTTTTCTCTCTTAACCGCTCCCAGCTGGCAACCTGTAGGGCTGCAGGACTAGAACGCCCAGGATGCTCTGGGCACAGGGCGGTGCCTGGCCCTGGGGGGAGGAGCAGGGCGGTGTGAGCTTGGCCGAGGGCCAAACCATTGACTCAGGACTCAGGTCCTGCACCCGCTCCATGTGGACTGATTCCCAGAGGGATGTGACGAGACGAAAGGTACCAGGGAGTTAGGAGGGTGTGGCGGCTGCATGGGAAGCCGCGGGCCTGCAGCGTGCAACTGCTTTTGTCCAAAATTGAAGCCCAAACTGGCGCCTCTTCCCCACCGCCTCCCTTCTTTGCTTGATTCCTCCTCCCCCCTGTGTACCTGTGGGTCCTTCCACAGCCTCCTACCTAATCCAGGGCCAGGTGTTTCTCTAAACTGCTTATGGGAACTGGTTAGACATTCCAGAAACTTTCCACTTTGCCTGCTGCCCTCTGCCTTCTCCAGCCAAAGTGCCATCATTTCATCAGCTTTTGGGAGAAATTCACCTTTGTGGTCCCTCTTGGATGCACAACTTTGGAGTTTTGCAAAGTGGTAACATTGGCTGTTGCTTGCCTTTTTCACAGATGTGGAAGTTAAAGCATCCGTGAGGTTAATCATTGGTTTCCCCAGGATCTGCTAAGGGCAGAGGAGAACAACACAATTCCCAGGCAAGTATCTAGTAGGCCGTTTTCACTAACCTATTCCAGTGCAGAGGCCTCCAAAACAGCATCGTTAGGATGAGAATAGCTTAAGCATTTTGCCCTTCAGATTGATCACCTAATCTCAGCTCAGGCCTGAGTGGCCAGTCTCTCAGGGACATAAGTGATGACTCTGATCCCTCAGGAAGAGACCGGTGGTCCGGCTTTGGGAGAGGCATGTTCATGGTAGACAACACCTGGGCAGCATTTGAAACCCGTCAGCTTTAACATCTCTGCTTTGGATTCCGGCAAGGTTCCAGGATAAACATGCCCAGGGATAGTCAGATGTAACGTATTCTTTAAAAATTGATTACAGCAGTGAAAGGAACAGAGCATAAAATATCCTGATTATTTGCAAAAGATGAAATGCAAGCAAGACCTTCTTGTTAATTTTTTAATGCTCATTCTCTTGGCTGTATTGTACGCTTGAATGCATAAAGAAAAATTTGAATTGAAAAGTTATCTTTTCCTGAGATTGGTAAATTAACTTAAAAGTCTTATTGAAACCTGTGGAGGAATGGTTAGCAGCTTTCACGATTTATGTCCTCCCTAAAACTTTGGGTGTTGATCTCCATGAAAAAAAGTCCTTGTTTATATTACACATCCCAATAGGTTACATTTCCAATTCCTGAATGTGGGGTATTATCAAAACAACTGAATAAGCTGGTCATGGAAACTGGACCCTGTCACTATGTGAAGAATTTGCCTCGCTATGAATTAATGACATGAATTCTTTAACATTTTTTTAAAGAACGGACGAGAAACTCTGCAGTATCTCTGAATGTGGCAAGACAGGGAATTCTCGTTGGACCACATCCTCGGGTCCTTCTCTCGTGTTCAATAGACCCGGGTGATAGTCCGTGTTGTCAGGTGCAACGCCGCTCCCCCAGCCCCCAGTGTTCCATCCTACTCTGGCCTGTGACCTCTTCAGGGGGTTCTGATGACACTCCTCCACAAGGGTTGGAAGGAGACATTGTAACATGAGGATATTCATCATCTTGAAACAAGGATTAATGGAGAGGAATGTCTCGGGGTCTGTGTGCCCCGATGCAACTGCTGTTGGGTTGTGGCTGCAGTGACCACTGTGCTCCCAGCAGTCCCCACAATGGCTCTCTCAGACGTTTGATCTCCTGGTGCAACCACAGAAGCTGTTGACAGAGCTGAGCGCTCGTGGTTCAGTGTCTTCCGTCAGATTTTGTGGCTCTGACCCTCCTATGCTCGCCCCCTTCCCATTCCTATCTGCTGAGTTGATTGCTTTGTAGTTGTTTCCTAGGAGCCACTGTGTGTAACTGGATTTCACAGTGTCTTTAGGGACCCACCCTCACTACACGAGTCACTGTACAACAGCGACTTATCCTGGTGTAGCCCGTGTTCATCGTCTCCAGTGGAGCTGTGAAGAACCCTGCTTTCTCGGAGCTCCTCTCATTCTCATGCTGCTGGGGCTGCTTACGAAGTTGAGCATCCCGTCTTTGGTCTCATTAACATTATTCTTTTCATCGATTATTTTGAAGTCGGATATGACTTTGTTAATAATGTGACACTGGCTGTCACAGGAACTTTTATGTATCTTCCCCAACAGCTCTGTGAAGTAGACCTGTGATCCACACATTACAGGGGGGACACTGAAGCTCAGAGAGATGGAGTAGCTTCCTTCACTTCACAGTTTCTTGGTACATTTTGTGTCTCCACCTGGAGCTCCGCCTCTCAGGTGTGTGCACTTAGCTGGTGTTCCACTTTATGCCTCTCTGCCAGCCTCCCCAAAGGCACACGCTCCATCCTGAGTCCATTGTCTGCTTGATGGCAGTCACCCTGCACAAACAGGCTCCGTGCAGGGAGTGGACTAGCGGGCATGGTCCTCCGGCTTACCCTGGGCAGGTTCTAGGTTCATGGCGAGAGCTGAAGCAGTGGAAGATACTGACCGTCACTCACCTGGAAGGTATCTTATGGAGAAATACTCCACTGACTTTTTGCAGGTGTCATGTCTTCTTTGTCTTCATTGCTCCTCTGGGCTTTCTCCTACAGTCCATGCTGTGCAGTAACATAGAGAACAGAGACTGGTGAACATCATACTGTTGCCCTGCACCAAAGGGTCACATCACTCATTTCTCTAACTATGAAACAAGTACACACTGTAAAAAAAGTCAAATTGCACTGATCTATGTAGAGTAAAGTGAAACATTCCCCTTTCATCCCCTTCCCTGAAAACTCACTCTCCTACTCAGAAGAAACTATTGTTAAGAGGTTGTGACTTATTCTTCTGGAAATTTCCTATGAATTTGTAAATACACAAAGTTTTTTTTTAAACATAAATTACATAACTACATCGTTTTTCAATTTGTTGTTTCCCAAGCCATATATTATAGACCTCTCTCCTTATCAGTGCACATCATTTTAACTTACCTTTTTAGAAGTTTTAGAGGTATTCCAAAGAATAGGCATACCATGATCTGTTTATATCTTCTTTGATAGCAAAGGGATTACATCCAGTTTCACTATTATACATAATGCTGCTATAAGATCCTTGTGTGGAATTTATTACACTGCTTTCAACTGCTCGATTTGCTTTGTTTCCTTTTAGTCAGAGACTATGATATATTTGTAACAATTTTGTGGTAATTATTTTATAGGGAAATTAATTTTATCACTGAATAACGACATGTATGGGGAAGCTGCACTTCAAGGTCATCCATCTCAGTATTCTGGAGAAAAATCATGAAACTTAGAAGGTATTATGGTTGCTCCATCACATTCTAACAAGTCATGTTAACAATTTAAAGTTGAATCTTTGAATAGCCTCTACTCTTTCTGTTCAAATGAAGGATGACGTTTTCTTGTCTTGAAAACTTCTGACTCCAGGGGCTCTCAGTTGTGCTTCAGAGAGTGTAAGATATTGGTGTTGTATTTATTTCTCTTCACCTATAGGCTGCATCTTCTAAAGATCATAGAATTGAACATGGTCCAATCGATATATATGATTTGGTTCAAAAATTCAAAGTAATGAACCCAAGATAGGAATCTATAACTTTGGTTCTTAATAAAGAATTTCCTTTGATATCCTTAAGTCCCTGTCATTACTTGTAAAACCTCACCTATGGGTGAAGAGATGTGGTTCTGCTGGCAATGTCTGGCTTGAACATCCATAGTTGATCCTGCCACATCTGTAGGTAGATTAGACTTGACCTCTTGATGACCTCTGCCCTTGGTCTTTGAGCTGGGAAAAATAAGAATTTAAAAAAGTTGCAGTTATTAGCACTCAATACTAGAAACGCCCATTAAAGAGTGTGTTTGGTTTGGTAAACCAAAGGGAGTATAAGCAGAACAAAGTCTTTAATATCTATAAAATTTCAAAAAATTCTAATTTTTAAAAATATAACTCTAGTTTTACCACACTGCAAACTGTGTATATATGAATGAAGTATCCCTCTGTCCATTTCTTCAGTTGTTTCCATTGATTTGATGGATTTATCTTCTAACCCGGATTCCAAATGTGAAAGAACATCTTGGTCCTTCAAAGAAAAGAAACCATTGAAATATAATTTTCTTTTAGCTCGGCATCCCACAGGTTTGAGGAATAAATGATCATGTAATGATACAATGATTTTGAAACCTAATTGTTAATTAGGGGGGTGTAAGAGATGATTGAATGGTGGTTCATCCCTATGGTCAGGGGTATTGTACACATGGACGTGTAAACACGATTCAGGAAGCTGCTTCAGCTCCGTGACATCCCTAAGAACCACAGTGCAGGAGGATCTAGGTACACAGCCGTCTGCCTCGATCTCCTGGGTTACATGTATATCCAGGGGTCTTGACAGTGGCTTCAGAGCAGCTAACTTTTATCTATTTCTCCCTTTCCTTATCTCCAGTTTATCTCAAACAGTCCTGACTACCATATTTTAAAGTAAGAACAATTGTAGTTATCTACATGAGTTTCTTGTTCATTATTGCAGAGTAATAATCAAGGATACCGTTAAATATCATTTAATTGACCTTATTAAATTTGTTTTACCTTATAATTGATTAGAACACTGCGTTTAGTTCGGCGTTTGATATTCACCAAGCGTGTTAATCTGCTTACAACTGCTATGTGCCTCATTCCTCTTAGAAGTGTATCTTTGGCCCATCACAAGATTTTAATGGCTCAAATCATCATAAATTAAGATAATGTACTGTCTTTTGGATGATAGGGAGGCATATGGGTCCATTTTGGAAATATGCCCATCTGTCTTTGCTCCCCATGGGAAGTTTCTGGTCACTAGGTCTCCAGGTGGCTTGCACAAGCCCTAGGTCTGTAATAGCTTGGTGCCTCTCCTTCTAATTGGGGTAGAAATAAAGGAGATTAGAGAGACTTATTAAAGTTTTGGTTGCATGAAGTCTTCTATGAAGACCATCCATGCATATTGTTCTGGATAGCTCTCTGTTCCTAAGACTACTAGTTATTTTAAGGGCTTGTCGGGAACTGTGAAAGGTCTGATATTTTACCTTACCTGCAAGCTAATAAGTTAGCCTACAATGGTTTAGCAGATGCTGACAAAAGACACAAGACCCATGGGTCAGAGACAAAGGACTCAATGACACAGCAATAGCAGTGGCCAGAGTATCATCATCTGCACCGGCTCACTAAATCTCACTTCCTACAGGGTGATACACAGTGGGCCAGGTGACATGCAGAGGGTTGCAAGATCTCAGAGCCTAAGGAACTCAAATCTTTGATAAGGGGCAGGATGTCTGCTAACCTTTGTCCTGGAGGGTGTTATTTTTATTATACTGGGCAGTAAGCAAGCCTGCCCTTTGTTCTAGAGTAGGCCACTATTTCTATCTCCCAAGGCTGACAGCTCTACACACATCCTTGAAAAGATAACCTGGTCTTACTGATTTTCAAAGATAAGCTTGAATGAGACTTGATCATCATTCAGTTCTTCTGTTTCCTTTATTGAGATTGTGCAAACATGCTCTTTTCTCTGTAAAGTTCACTAACTTTATTCATACATAAGGGATGCTGTTGGTTTTATTTATTAAGTTGAAATTGTCTTATTAGAGCAAATGATGAAACTGTTATGGGTTGGATCTGAAAGTATGATTTCCAGGAAAAATGTGAAAGAAGATTAGTGCGCACAGAACTTTGCCACAAAGAGCTGATAGCAACTTAAATGATTTTAATTTGAATACTGTTTTATACAACTTTCTTCCATTTACTTCATCCTCTCTGCTTCCTTTAACTCTCATATGGGAATGGGGCACTTTCAGGGATTCACTGAACTCATTTACAATATTCAAATGGTTTTGTCTGTTGTGGTTTTTTTTATTGAGGTAAAGTTGACATACAACATTATCTCAGTTTCATGGGTACAACGTAATGATTCAATGTTTGAGTATATATTGAAATGATCACCACAATAAGTCCAGTTAACATTCGTCTATACATAGTTACAAATATTTTTCTCTTGTTATGAGGACATGGCATATTTCAAGGTGCAGAAGAATCAACGATGGTGTCATATTTTTCTATATACAGCTTGATGAATTTGGACATAAGTATACACCCTTGAGACTGTCATCACCATCAAGACCACAAACAAATTCATCACCTTCCAAAGTTTTCTCTCACCTCCTTTATTACTATCATTCTGTGGTAAGAACTCTTAGTATCTACTCAAGTAGTAAATGTGATGTATGCAATAGAGTTTTGTTAGCTGAAGGCACTACGCAATATCCTACATCTCCAGAACTTATTTATCTTGATAACTGAAACTTTGTATCCTTTGATAATCAGCTCCCCATTTCCCCATCCCTCCAGCCCCTGGCAACCACCATTCTAGCCTCTGCTTGTATGAGTTTGACAATTTTACATTCCACATATAAGTATTTGCCTTTCTCTGTCTGTCTTATTTCACTTAGCATAATATCTTCTAGGTCCCTCATGTTGTCAAAAATGGCAGGAATTCCTTCTTTTTTCAAGGTTGACGAATATTCCATTTCTTTATCCATTCATCCATCAATGACGTTTAGGTTACTTCCATATCTTCACTATTGTGAATTAGCTGCAATGAACATTAGAGTACAGATATCTCTTTGAGACCCTGATTTCAATTCCTGTGGGTATACACCAGAAGTGGGATTGCTGGATCATATGCTAGTTTTCTTTTTTGCAGGAACCTCCATACTGTTTTCCATAATGGCTGTACTAGTTTATATTCCCACAAGGTTTCCTTTTCTCCACATCTTCACCAATATTTGTCATCTTTAGTTTTTTTGATTATCGCCATCTTAACAAGTGTGAAGTGATACCTCATTGTGGTTTTGATTTGCATTCCCTGATGATTAACGATGCCAAACACCTTTTCATACACCTGTTGGCCACTTGTATATCTTCATTGGAAAAAGTCTATTATGATCTCTTGCCCACATTTTAAATTGACTTGTCTTTTTGTTATTGAGCCAACAGAAAAAAAGGAGAACAAAATTTCCAGGCGTTATGGGTGCTTCCCAGTTGATGCAGACGGTTTTGTGTTTACAGTGGTACCAAAAGGTCATGTTTCGTGCTTTTTCTTCAGCTTGTTATAAGACCAGCAGTAGCTGCGGCATGGCAGATAATCGGGATCTTCTGGGTTTGGAGGTTTACAAAATAAATGAGTGGTAAGGAATTTTTTATATTTCCAAGGAAATTATTGTGATCGTAGTCCACGGAATCCAGGATTAGATAGGTGTAGGAGGAAATTAAGGTGAGGATTGGTGATCTGGCATTACTTCTGATCTTGAGGGACAGGTATCTACTGTATGAGTGTTTGAATAAAAATATTAGGGAACAGGAATTTGTGGTGGGTGAATATGTTTTCTGAATTATTTACTTTTGAACATAACCACTAGGATTATGTGAACATCTGGGAGATTGGAGGAAGTCGTTAACAGGAGGTGGTTGATAATATCACTATTGATTTAACCTCTATGAACAACAAGTGGTCAATGGATTAAGCAAATGAGTAGACAGAAAACACAGAAATGGTAAGATTTGGGTTTTAGTAAGGACTGGGGACTGACTGTCCTGAGTGGGAGTGCCAGGACTTGTGCGGTTGAGAGTGACAAGGACAAGAAGAGAATAGAATCACACTCAAACAAGGAGGGGGTGTTAACAGGATGGAGGAGGAGAAATGATCTGGAGTAGCCTTGAATTTTGACCTTGAGCTTTCTGTTCTTGATGCAAATCTGCCTGATGACATCCCAGGACACAGGTCAGATCTATCCCCAGAGGATAGAGAGGGGGTGGAAGTAAAAACAGCCAGGATAATTGTCCTAAAAAGGCAGGCTTCTTTTATCATTTGACCCACTTTCATGATTGGTTTTTGTAGGATAAGAGGAAAAGAAGGATGATAAGAAGGATGACAGTCACGTCTTCGCAGAGGAAGCAGCATAACTGTGAAAACCAGTCCAAACCATAGCCTGGTTTAAGCATCTCCATGCCTTTGAGGATGTCCAGTGACATATTCAAGAGGACGATGACTAGAATGCCATCACATGCTGGCAATGATGGGTCTCTGGGAGGATTCCTTGGACCAGCCCCACCAAGTCTGCTGGGCCGAGAGACCGCAAGGACTCCAGGCCTGCAGTAGTGCAGGACAACTCGTAAGTCCTTTCAATCTGGCCAAAGCATTGCAAAAACTTGCACCTAGTCACACAGGTGAATCCCTGCCAGGTGTGCTCGCAGGTGGTCTGCATTCCAGGTCCCTTGAGCACTCCTGCTGGCCTTCAGATTTGGCAGAGATGATTCCAGGAGCTGCTATGGGCATTCCACAGCTCGACTGCCAACAATTTCTGACGACTGAAGAAGGTATCAGGAAGGAGGAAAGGGCAGTGAAGAGCACAGGAGCGATACTGGTGATAGCACTGATGGCGGACAGACTTGCTAGTGAGGCAGAGAAAGTGAGGGGCCAAGAAGGCCATCCTGACAGCAGATGAAATGGAGCAGGTACCTCAGTGAGGTCTCATGGCTGCGTCCCTAATGTTTCCTTGCTTTGAGCTCTTGAACTTTTAAAATATACCAATAATTTTCTTGTATTAAACTCTGCTGCGTGACATAGAAAATATAGATAGAGGTTTCTTTCTGAGGTGAGAGGTTGAGTTGCAGGTGAGGAGAGAAAGATCTTCCTTTTTCATGCTGTTTTCTCATTTTCCTTTACTATGTACAATATTTATTTGTATTTTAAAGTCAGCAGCCAGTTATCAACGTCACGGGATGATTCAGCTTTTCCCATCACAGTCACAGTAAAACCTACATAAAGTGGATTATTCTTTTTGTGTAATATTCCAATAGACTCCAAAATATTATTTCAAATCACTTTTGTGTCTATGTTCTCAAATTAGATATTTACTTCTAGGTCTCCATTTTTCTGTTCTCTGTTGCATGCCAATTCAGAGTTGCATCTAAGGAAATACCAGATTTCCCACAGTTTTTTAGATCCATATGTGTTGGAAATGTGATTCATGGAAATGGACATGGCAGTTGGGGGATCGTGCTATTACCGAAAGAGAACTTTTCAGCATCAGTAATGCTGAAAGAAACCACTGCTTGTTGGGATTTAGTTGTCTATTTGAGGGATCAAGCTTTCACTGTTGGCACTTCTCTTTCTCTTTGGAGGGAAAGTACGGCCTTCCCAGTATTTCCATTACCAAATCACTTTCCTGGGTGGCTGTGCCATGTCAGGAAGGTCTTGAGATGACGGGAACCAGGGTTCATCCTCAAATTCTGGCTGTTCTGACAAGGCTTCCCTGGCAGAGTGCAGCCTGTGTGTCTGGGTGACACTTGCAGCCATCAGAAAGGAGGGGATACCTCACAAGTGCCAAGCGATTCATCTGTCCCTTGTCTTACAGGGTGTTCCCAAGTGATGAGGTTCAAAATGCCACTTGGTAACCATTTGAAATCTCCTAGTCATGGGGTGGGTTCTCTGTGTGAGCTCAGAGCAGTGTCTGTTCAGCACCAGATGGGAAGCATTTCAGTATTTTAATTGATAAGGCTGTGTTCATGCACGTCCATGGACCATCAGTTCAGTGGCATTCCCTGCTGGAGCCCCCCACACCCCTGTCATACCTCATCTTTCAAAGCTCCAAACAGTCTTCACACCCAGGAGGTTGTGGTAATGTAACCACAGCACAGGATTGGGGAAAAAAACACAACCACCCAGGGGTGACACATTTTAAGGGCTTGGGCCCAATTGCCCCATTTGGACGAGTTGGTAACACCAACACTTAGTATGTAAACTGGAGGATTGTCCAAGATCACGGACCTAAGAACGACACGGGCTCAGATGTCACCTTGGACAGCAAGGGCCAGTGTAGAGTCACTCACTGGCCAGGATTATGGTCCCTTATACTGTCAAAGTAGAGCTCACCGGGGATCCTCTGGCCAAGCCAGAGAGGAGGCTTGGGACCTTCTAGGGAATTTCTGCCCTAAAGGGAATTGCTTAAGGAAGGCAGGGGTGCTGAAAATCCTAGTTCACAGGGAGCAGTCATGTTTATGGAACGAGGCCCAGCAGTAGCCTTAAAAGCTGCATCACAAATCTTTCCGCCTGGATACAAAACAAGCAGGAAAAGGAATTCAGAGTCTTGGACAAGGATCACAGCAGGATTCAAATCCAGGTCAGGGGTGAACAGGGAGCCCCTAGAGGGGCCTCAGGAGCTAGATCCTTCCTGTCTTTAGTCCATTTGCAAATGAGCTTCCTTGGGCCTTGTCCTCTCCAAGTGCACGTTTTGATCTTTTTACATTGTTTTCCCCACTTAGAGCTGATGCAATTCCAGAGATTGAACTAGAAAACTACAAGTTCCTAAAATTTAGTCAAAAGAAATCTCAACAAGAGAAGCAGAAAATGTTCCCTGTTCCTCAAGAATGTAGAAAGGCAGCCCCTGCCTGTGGCACGACATGGTCCTGGGTAGTGCTGTTTTAAAGACACCCACATTTCAGTGGTTGTTGCTCTGCCTGTGAAAGTACCTTCAACATTTAAATCCCAAGAGAATGGGCGGGGGGCCATGTCTGCTCCCGGAGGAGTTGAATGATACTGAAATGAACTGGTCTTCGGAATTAGGGGGATTTGGGGGTGTCCCCACTAGCCAGGGAAGGGGCTGGCCCTTCTCCCTTCTCCCACATACAATAAGCTGATGACCCGGAAGAGTTCGTGATTCAAGGAGAAATGTGAGATTCAGTGTCTCACTTACATGCCTACAGAAAGCGAGAGAACCACACCACAACTCCCAGACTGTAAAGGGAACAGGACTTTAATATAATATTCAAATATGGCATTTATTGTTTACAACAAATAACTACTGCCCCTCCACAATGTGTGACAGGATCTCTGGACTGGCCAACAGGGAGAGTCCACCCCTGCCCTCACCCAACTCCTGCCCGGCCTCACCTATCACTCTCGTTGAGCAGCTCCATGTCCTGGAACCAGGCCCCAAATCACTCCTCGGTCTCTAGGTTGTAATTCTTTGTGGCCACCTGGAGCAGCAGGATCTCCCTCATGACTGGGTATTCCTGGGACCAGAGGGAATGAGAGGCTGAAGTTAGGGCCTGGGTGAGGGATGCTGCATGGGCCTTGTCGGGTGTCAGGGGTGGGGCAGGGACCAGTCCTGGGAACTGTCCTTCCCTCCAGTTCCTACCAGGTTTTACCTGTTCTCAGAATGGGAATAAGCAGCGCCTCCTCCAGGATTTTCTCCTTGATGCCATCCTCCCCTCAACCCACCTGCCAACTGGATGGGTCTCCCACTTCTCTGTTATCAAACTCGTCCACTCAATGTAAGATACAGGGGGTGGAGCCAGGGACTGTTCTGTCCAGAGGGTCCCTGAATTCCTCCTCCTTCCCCTCCCCTGAAGGGGGTGCGGCAGCTGTTCACTTCAGTCCTCTTGTCAGGTTGATCTCATTCTCCTGGAAGGCAGACAGCCAGAGTCCATCAGACAGAGCCCCCTAGCCTGACTAGCCCCCTATGCCCACCCCTTCTCATGTTGCACTACTGCCAGGTCCCCAGAGGGGGCCGAGCATGCAGAGAAAACAGGACTTGGACCTAGGCCTGGCTCTGGGATCCAGAGAAGGGGGACATGGGGGAGAGGCTAAGGGACGTGGCAGCACAACCCTCTCTGATGACAGACTTGGAGTCTGAGGCCTCAGGCAGAGGGGACTGCTCAGCCACTTATGTGCTGCCTGACTTGGAGGGGCCCGAATCCTCTCTCCCTCCACGGGCAGCATGGGAGGGAGAGGCTGAGTCCAGCTCAGATAAAACCTCACGCAGCTGTGCCATCAGGCAGCTCTGAGCTTCCCCAGCCTGGGGAACCGGAATGGGTGTCTCAGGTGGAACCTCTGTTCACTCATCCCTAAGATGTGCCTGATGCCCCAGCTCCCAGAGGCAGCTGTGAGGCTCTCAGGAGAGATGTACCAAGTGCTGAGAGCTCAGAGCTCAGTTCAGGGGCTCCCACATCCCAATGCTCAGGATCCTGGGCCTCAATGCCTGGTCCTCAGGTGCACCCACCTCGAGATTATCACCCATCAGCAGGTGCAGCATCAGCAGGTGACCAAGGAAAGTGCCAATATAGGGGATGACACTCTGTGACATCAGAGTGTGGGTGGGATGAGTCCTTGCTCTCAAGTCGGCCCCCTGCAGACCCTCCCCTGAAAAGTCCTCACCCTCAGCCTCCTGGCCCACCCCAGGGTTCCCACGGGGAGCAGCCTAGGACCCTTAGCAGCCTCCCCTCAATTCCTCCTCCCTTCACACCCCAAGAACACCACACTCCTCCTCCTCACCTCCCAGGGGAGGCTTCTGGCAAATCACAGGGTATGCGGTCCCTGGTCCTCCCCACAACAACCATCCTGCACCAGATCTCCCAGGCCCTCCTCCTGGTCACTTCTACTGGGGGATTCAGGCACTGTGGCAGCAAGAGGAAGGACCGTCCTCTCTTGATTTGAGGCCTCCAGCTGGGAGGGCAGAGCCCCTCCCCCACAGGCACACTCACCTGCTGCTGCTGCTGCTTCTCCTGCACTCTATTGGGGCTGATCTGCGGGGGGGTAAACGTGGAGGGCCCCTCCTGCCAGGGTCGAGGAGACTGTCAACGGGCCATACTCCCCTCACCCCATTTCTCTCCAGCACCACTGGCCTCCGAACCTGGACATCTGACTCGAGTCAACTGGTACCAATGCCAATACATCCTCCAAGATGTTGTGATTCTAGAACAAGCCCAGCTCCAACTTTCACTCTGGGTGTGAGCTTGGGCTTTCTGTCTGGCCTCCCTGAGCCTGTTTTCTCATATGGAAGGTGTGAGAACTCCAGCTACCTCACAAGTACTCCTGATGACTCAGTGTCACATGACTGTCATCATTGTGCTCGCCCTCACCCCTCCAGGTGGAGCAGGCAGAAAGCTCCCACAGTCCTGTCCACCCTCTTAACTCATCACCACCCTGTGAGGCCTGCACCACACAATCACCATCCCTCCCTTCCCTGATGAGGAGACAGAGACCCAAACAGGGGCAGTGAGTTGCTCAGGGGCCCAAAGAGGAGAGGCCGCTTGCCCCTCCCAGCCAGATGCCCTGTTCCCACATCCTCACCTAACCCGCAGCCCCACCACTGACAACAGTCCTGTCCTCTGAGCTCTCACAGCTTGGTCCTGGGCCGAGCAGTGGAGAGGACGGGGTGTCTTGGGCGTCTGGTTGCATGGCTCCTGCCTGCCCCAGTCTCGTGGAGTGTCTGGCCCCCAGGCTTGGCCAGAGGCCATGCCAAAGCCTTCTCCTCACCAAGGAACCCCTCAGGACATTCCCCTGCCCTGAACTCTTTCTTTATCCACTCAGGAACTGAACCCCCAATGTGCCACCTCTGATCCACAGGGAAGGTGGTGACAGGACGCTTTGCTTCCTCATTTACGTGAAGCTCCTAACGTCCTTTCAGCAGGATCCACTAAGAATCCATGAGTTACCTAGATGCTTCTCATAAGCCCCTGGGGGCATATGTCATTGCCAACCAGGCACTCAGATGAGACTCTTGTGGTTGACTCGAGTGACTGCTCTAAGGGTCCGGGGGTGGTCCCCGAAAGCACACACATCTGTCTCTGGTCCAGCCGTTCAGGCCCAAGGATGAGCAGCCTGTTTGTCCACCTGGACCATGGGAATCCTCTGCCATGCATGTCCCTGGGACAGGCAGGGTGTCCTCCCCTTGGAGACGTGGTGAAGACAGAAGGAGCAGCAGGGGCCTGGCTTCCTGAGGACAGGTTTAGGCTGAGGGCTAAACCCACCGCAACAGCTTGGAAGAAGCTACATCCAGCAGGATGGACGTGCATGGAAGCCAGAGACCTGCTGATGGCACCAGCTCAGCAACTCCTCCTGGAACAGCCCAACCAACACCACTGTGTCCCATGACCAGGGCCTCCTGCCCAAAAATGGCACCCTGCTGCCCATGAGCTGAACAGATCCCTCTGCTTGTTAACCTGGACAAGATAGACTGTAATGTTTCAGAGAAAGTTCAAGTGAGAAACTATCAAAACCACAGCCTGCCCAGTAACCCTGCCCCTCTCCCCCTTCCTCTTTTTCCAGACCCGCAGCCTCCACTCTATCTTGGTCATCAGTTCTCTGCTCAAGGACTCATCTTGGCTATAGAGCTCCTTAAGTTTTTCAGAGCTTTACCTTAGGGGAGGGGAAAGAGGGAAGGATAAATTTAGGGATAATGTGAGGGGTCTGAGTGCAAATCCCTTTTCTTTGACAACCCAAGAGATTCAACCTGCCTGGAGGAGTGTTCTCACTGGGCTCCTCTGAGCACTAAGGTCTCATGGGACTGGGAGGGGGCTCTCCTGTTAGTCACTGGGGTCTCCACTCTCCAGCTCTACAGAGCAGCTCTGTTTTGAACACTATGAATTTCAACTGACCATAGAGTTCTGTTGCTATAAACACTTGGAAATCTCCAATGTGGCTCAACCCAATAGCTGACATTTAGGGAAACCGAGTCCTGAAGCAGAACTGGTTCACTAAGGACACCAGGAGACTTAGAGACCAACTACCCACTCCCAGGCCCTGTCCCCATCATTTGTTGCCTCCCAGGAGTTCCCGGCTGACTGAGGCACCAATGGCAGACATACAGGAGATCCCCCATCCATCCTGGTCCTCCTATGCAGAGAGGCCTACCCACAGGGAAACTTACCCCCATGTGTTCTTCAGGTGGCTTGTGGAGGTTTTCTGCAGAGCAGAGATGAAAGTGCGGGACGAGGAGAAGTTCTTCCAGATCTCACACTCCTGGGGAAGGGAAGAGAATGAGGTGTGAGGTTGGGCACTGGAGCCCCGCTTGCTCTAGCTTCAGTCCCCTTCTATTTACATCTCCCCTCCTGGATGAGACAGATTCTCAGGGAGCCCCAGAAGGACATTTAGGATTCAGAAAGTAACACTCACAAGGAGGAGGAGTTTAGCTCAACCCAGGGAAGGAGCCAGGTAGGAAGTGAGCATCCTCCCACTGGGACCTGGAGTCAAGGTCAGCGGGGCCTCTGGCAGGAAGGGCCTAGGGACTTGCAGGAGCTTAGACCACACACTTCAATCCTGGGAGCTGATAAAGGTGGAGAGGCAGTTCCCAAGTCTCCAGAGAGGGGCTCCACTGGGCCTCCCACGGTACACCTGGGCCACCTGGACCCAGTGCTCTACCACCCTCGCCCTGTACTGGGCTGTCATGCTCACGTCACCGAGGCAGGTGGTGATGACGAGGCTGGCCACCCTTCTGAACTGGTCGATGGTGGCCTGGATGGTGGGTGTCTAGTGCTCACTGCCAGGCTTATTCTTCTTGTGCCAGGTGGATCCCAGGCACTGAGAGGGCACCACCTTCCAGAAGAGCTCCTGGGGGACAGGGGAAGTGTCATCCAGCCCTGCCACAGGCCACCTCTGTGTCCACAGCCACTAAAGTCCCACACAGTTTTCACAGTTTACAGCTAGAGCTCAGGAAGCTCAGGATGTGGCCTGAGCCTTGTGAGAGTCCCTGGGTTTTCTTCTCTGTCCACCGAGGGTACCCAACACAGGATGACCCAGGGCCCAATCACGGTAGGGAAGGGAGAGGGGTATTTGCACCCAGCCCGTCCTGGCTAACTCCAAGCTCCAGATGATGGCTCAACTCTGCTCATCCCAAGGGGGCATCTGCCACCACCCTGATCTCCACTCTGGTCCCACTCTCCATTCTGATGCACATTCCCCCGTGGCAGCTACAACCACTGGCCTTGTCTGTCTCCCTTGTAGTGAAGCACACATCAGGTGTCAAGTCCTGAGGCTGTTGAGCCTCCTGAGGAGACGGCTGGGCCACCGTAGACCTGGCTGCACACACTGAGCTCCCCTCCACCACTGATGGGCCAGGCCCTGCCCAGCTTTCCATCTCTTCTACCTCATGGAGCCAGCACAGGCACTCTGTGGAGCAGGTCCTGTTAGTGTCCACCTCTACGGTCTGCATGTGGACAGCAAAGGCTTGAGGGTTCCGGGAGTTGCCCAGGTCATATGGTTGGTAAGGGGTGGAGCTGGGATTTGGGCCCAGATCATGGGAGTCTGGATCAGAACTGGGGCAACGATGGCAGAGGGAAGGCCTGTTCCACCCCGCCCTGAGAGCCCAGCTGCTCACTGCATCCATCACGGTCAACTGCTCTACCACCTGCTTAGGAGAGAAGGCCGTGAGGTTGGGCTTCTTCTCATGCTCCTTAACAGCCACAGGTGGAGACGGACTTCCCACTAGAAATGATGATCCAGGTGACTCCAGCTCAGCAGCTCCCACTCCTGCTGGAGCCAATGTTGGCCCTTGCTTTAGCTCCAACGCTGCTGATGGAGGTGACTCTGGCTCCAACGCTAGAAGGGGTGTTGTCAACAGAGCTGGATCCAGCTCTACCTCCACCACTGCCCACTGCTCTGCTTCTGCCACTGACTGGAGCTCTGCAGCTGGCGCTACAGTGGGATAAAGAGAAAGATTCACCCACATAGCTGACTTTCCATGTGTCCTTCTGAACAAAGGAAAAATCCCACTTCCCTTCCAGGAATATCCAGCCTGCAGTCCCCCTTACCCTCTGCCTCTGCCTCAGTGGCCTCCAGAAGCTCACACCGGGCAAGGGTAAGAGGGTCATGGCAGCTCAGCTCCGAAACAGGCAAGGTTACCTGCATGTACATCCCCTTTAGCTTGAAAAAGGGACAGCCCCAGTCTGGTCACTCCCTAGTTCTGGTCCAACCTGGTCATCTCAAGGTCCTGAGTGTGGAGACCCTCTGTTCCTGTTCTCATCTCAGAGCAGCACTGGATGGTGTTTGTGGCCTCAGGCACCTTCCCCTTGCCTAGTGAGTTGGTGAAATTGAAACCATTGGGCAGCTCCTCGATGACCTTCTTACTGGAGATCTGCAAAGACTGCTCCGGAGCTGGGCCTGAAGGAATCAGGGGCTGCCTGCACACTGCCACTGGGGTCATCCCCCAAGAGAAAGTCTGCTCCTCAGTTCAGGCACAGAGGGACATCCCTGCAAAGAACTATGGTCAGGCAGGAAAAGAGATGAAACCTCTATGGCTCAGTAACATAAGAGTAGAGGAGCTCACCTTCTCATGCTGCCAGCCATGACCTGGGCTATGAACATGATAGGCCCACCACACTTCCGACACCTAACAAGCAGCTCCTGCCCAGGAATGGCCTGCCCCTCATACCCTGCCTTCTCCCCTCCACACAAAAACACAGACACACACACACACAAGATGAGGGACAAGGGGTGTGGGGCTGATCAGGTGGGATCACAGTTGTGACCTGGCCTGCACTAGCCTTTCCTGGGCTGCCCCATGTTACCCTTCACTGCCTCCTGCCAGACACCCAGAGGCGTCGGGGATGAGGGCTGAGCCAACGTCAGCAACGACCAAAAAGTTTCTCTTTCTGGGTTTTTTTGTGCCTAGATCCTCCAAAAGTTGGGATACAACAACACAATATTTTTTCCTGTTGACTGTCTCCAGTCAAGTGAGCTGGATGGGGGGCTGTGGGTGCCTGGTTACCAGAGTTCTAAGATCTTTTGAGGTCTATGACCAAGGAAGTGAGGTCTTTTTTCAAGACTCCTTTACCTAGGCCCCTTCCCTCAATCAGACTTGTCCAGAGCTGCCCCCTGTGCCCTGGCTGCTAACCCTCCTTCCCCATGTCATCTCCTGAGCTGTACACAAGGAGCCTACACAGCCCTAGCCACAGCTCCCTGGAACCCTAAGTCGGGTCCTAGCTTTGAGGAGACAGAGATGAATGCAGACCTCCTTTTTCTTACCAGTTCTTCATCCTGAGAAAGTCCCTGTACCTCTCAGGTCCTCCCCAGTCTCTAAACCTGCACCATGGGGATCAGGCTAGAATCTACTTCCTAGAGATGTCGCCCAGTGTATATGACATAATATCTATTACCTCTGTGGGCTGGTGTCACATGAACCTAAGGCACAAACTTAGAGATGGAAGAATAACAAGAAGGGGTGACAGGAGCACAGACCACCACTCAAAACAGGCCTGGATGAGTGACGTCAGCATGACGTTGTAAGGAGCTGGGCTCCTCTGTGCAGGCAATGCCAACTCCGGAGGGAGCCAGGAGGGGCGCCAAAGATTCACAGGACTCTGCAGCCCTTCTGCAGCTCACTAGTGTGGAGGGGCACCAAGGCTTCACCTTGGCCTCTGTCTCCAAGTTCACATAAAGGAGGGTCGGTTTCTTCCAAGAGTTTTATAGTTAATAGTCAAAGATTAATAATGTAATAAAGGCACAACCACTTGAGTATTCGTTTATATTGAGACATTAAAATATCAAGCAGGGAGGATTAAAAGAAAGACCAAAAGTATATTCTTAGTTACTGCTATTTCTTTAAATGAATCATTCTGGATAAAAAGTACTTTATTATATTTTTTTCAAGTCCCAATAATCAAGCTGAATATATCAACCAAATACTTACCACGAAGAAGAGACTGTTGCCACGCTAAAGCAGCACAAAGTAAGACTAAGCTTTTCCCACTTTCTGTAGGGCTCTCCAACAAACAATGCTGCTTACTTTTTAATCCTCGGACAATCTATTGAAACAAAAACAATAAAAAAAATCAGTAAACAATTTACTTCATTAGGGTCTGTCTCCATCACAAGTACAAACACAACAAGAAGTAAGGTTGTACTTGAGGGAACATAGCAATAGCAGAAGGGAGAATTAGTATTTAGTTCAATCTAGACCTTATTCCTTTATCTTTCTCCCTAAAATTATGTTGGACTTAAAAGCATATAAGCATAAAAGAAATGAACAAAGCAATTTGTGCCTTAATGATGCAAGCACCGTCATTTCTTTAAAACTAGAGTACACTAATATCTTGGATGAAAACTTAATGGAGGATACTGCTAGGGGGAGTGTAAATCGCTACAACCACTTTGGACAGATATTAACAATTTCTAGTAAAGTTGAAGATACCCAACACCAGGAAGTCCAGTCCTATGTATATATCCAAAAGCTTTCCCACAGGAACATAAGGAAACATGCATAAGAAAGTTCATAGCAGCATTGTTTAGAATTGCAAAAGAATGTAAACAACTTAAATGTCTGTCAAAAGGAAAATGGATAAAAAAATTCTGGTATATTCATACAATGGAATACTACACAGCAATTAAAATAGATGAACAATCAATAAGGCTACTTCTTAAAAATAATGTTAAGCAACTAAAAACACTTCTGAACAAATATGGGTACAGTATCATATCATTGTACAAAGTTTAAAAACAGGTAAAGTAATGCTCTATATTGTTTACGGATACATACATATGTAACAAAAGTATAACAACACGTCTAGGAAAGAAAAAGAATAAATTCAGCATACTAGTAATGTTACTTGCAAAGAAGGTATAAAGTAAATATGGCAAAATATTAAGATTGAACAACTCTGGAAAGTTGGCTTACCCATTGGTCTATTAATTTTCTATATGATTGAAACATCTCAAAAAATATGGTGAGAAATATAGTATTCTGTGTAAAAGACAGTAAATACTTTGTAGAAGGTAGTAATTCCGTAAAGTAAATAGAAGTGCCAAATGAGCTGAGAATAGTTTTCAGAATACTCTCCTTTGCCTCCTAACCATATACAGTTCATAGCGATTAGGATTATTTTTTGAAAGGTTACATGTTCTTCCATGAACCCAGCAAATATTTTCAATCCATTTACTATCTGAGAAAATGAATGTAGTCACAGATTCAGTATACGTTATGAATTATCGGCATCTTTATCTTAATGAAGACTTAACTGCTGAAAAATACTTGCAGAATTCATTATAGCAAGCTATGATGGACAAGCTTTACAAGGAAAGTTCATCTTCACCCCACCAACTGTACATTCAGACCATATTGAAGAGTCATGCTTTCCTGTTTACTTAGATTCCTAACTGCAGCAGAAATGAAAATCAAGACTGAAACAATGCCATTCAAAGAAAACCAGATACCCAACTAGACTAGGACAGAAGTCTAGAAATAAAAAGGGGATTCCTAAATGTATCAACAAAACAAATGCAAGTAAAAGAATTTCCTAGTCTTAACCATCACAGTGGTTGAGAACATGTCTCGGAATCTGACAAATCCGGATTTGTATCCCTACTCTGCCAAAGCTGTGGACCAGGAGGTAGAAGTACGAGTTCTAGATCAGGTTCCCACAACTCAGATGTGTTTCCTTGATCATGTCTTCACTTCTCTAGACTAAGATCCTCATCTGTAATAATCCCTAATTGAAAAACTGTTGTAAGGGAGAAAATGCCTTGGCACACAGTAGGTGCTTGATAATTCTGATTTAAAGGTCAGAAGGGTATAATGAAAAGAAGATGGGCTTTGGAGTAAAGCAAGCCTAAGTGTGAGTCCCACTGTGTGAATCACTGAACCTCAGTCTGTTTCTTCATCTGTGCAATGGAGATAAGATTATCTACCCGATAGAGTTTTGACGAAAATTAGCCAGGCATTGAGTTAAGAATTAAGTAAGTTAATGGATAGAACGTGCCTAAACTCCAGTATTTGACACAGAGGAGGTGATCTACATTAATCCCCACCTCTTCTAAACCACCTATGCTTAATCTAGGATCCAGAGACAGAAGTCAGAGACTGTGCTCTCTTGCTATTGCATGCAGAAGTCTTGGTACATGACTGTGTTTCTCTGAAGAGAAAGTCCGTGGATTTCTCATTCCCAGAACTATATCTTAATAAAATAACTGAAAACAGAGGGGAGACTGATATGCACTGTTATCAACTGAGGACTTCCTTGCAATAGTGGAAAAAAACGGCAAATTCGACCTGGGGATAGAGGGATGGTTAAAAGAGTAATTCAACAGCTTATGAAGCCAATTATACCCTGACCCCTAGCCTATGTGTTCCAAAACAAGCTAAGAACCACTATTCTGAGGCATTTCCCAGTTCTACTATTCTGTGATTCTATCTGTGCAACTCTTGAGTAGAGATTTGGTGGACTCTAACCCCTTCACCCCAGCCAATAACACAACGCCGGCTAGTTCCTCAGATACAGCCTAGAAATCCATCCCACCTGCATTCACCACAACCCCCCAGGGGATAAAGGACGAGCCCCGATCCGCCTCCCGCCATCGTCCCCGCTGCCACGAGTCAGCGGAGGTTCAAGGGGGCCCGGGGCCTCTCCTCGGGGTTCAGGACAGGATCCCTCTGGCCTCCGCGTGTTCAGAACCCCGAGGCCCGTGGACGCGGTCACCCCGACTGCCCGCATGGCGGCCAGGCGAGAGCAGAAGGCTCTCTTCGGGCAGGCTGCGCGCCACCCCAGGAGAGACAGGCTGGCCTGTTCTGAGGAAAACCGAGGCAGCGCTGCCTGGGCTCCGAGTCCCGGGAGAAAATGAAATGGTATCTGCGAGCACACACTGCGGAGCCTGGCAGAGAGGAGAAGCCCCAAACCTCTCGCCTCCTCACCCTGGCCGAGTGCGGACTCCCGGCGCCTCACCCGCTCCCTCCTCCGCTCTCTCCAGACCGCGCGCAAGCGCTCTTGCGGACGAATTCCTGCCTCCCGCCCCCTCGACTCCCAGCACCCAATCACCCGCCAGAGCAGAAACCAAGAAACCAGTCCCGGCGTGATGTTAGGGGGCCCCCCGAGAGAAGCCTCCGCAATAAAAACCAACGCAAAGTATTTCGTGGCCCGGAGGCGAACGCTTGAACAGCGAAGGATGGGAGCAGAGCGCAGCGTTTAAAGGAAAAGTCTTCTCCATTTTGAGATTTTGAAACCGGCGACTTAACCCATGTATCCGTTTCCTTGAAAACTCGCAGTCTCATTCTTCAGGTCTGTAGACCAAGCGAAAGGAAAGCCTTGCCGAGTTCTTCCCAGAGCGCCCGTCAGTGCCGCTCAGCTCACGTTTCCGAACTTCACGTCGGCCCGGGTGTCGCACAGACGGAGGCGGGAACTGCCAGAAGCCTGAGCCCGGCCAGGCGACAAGGCTGGTTGACGAGTGGCCGCAGACCCTCAGGATGTTCCAGGCTTCCCCGGATAGCGACTTCAACCAGAGCAACGCTGTAGAGCGCTCCCGCCCCGGTCACTTCTGCTCCATCAAGGCTCATCCGTCTTCTGTCCCTCCTAAAACCGGGTTGTTATTCTTTGCCACGAAGTACACTTCAGTTTCCTCAAAGGTAGGGAGTTAATCGTGATCTCTCCAAAGTGTGATTTTGTCAATTTCTGAATAGCCTAAGCTTGGCTCCGATACTAGTGTCTCAAAAAAGTAAAACGTGAGACAGTTTCTCAAGTTTGAGCAACTAGTTTGGGGAGAGGTTTGCTGTAGGGGGAGCAGCGGGAGGAGAGTGGATTTGTTTGCTTCCCTTTCAGTTTTACTGCATCTTCCCCAATTGCAAAATGTACAGTGCTAAAAATAAATTCTACCTTTTAATTTAGTAATCTCAGGCTCAAAAATTCATCCTAAAAGAGTAATCCAAAAGAAAGAAAAAGTAAAAATACCTAAATTGATAACATTGCCTATTGTAATCCTGAAAAAAGTCATCAACCTCCCGGTCTAGTAATAGCACCCTATACGGTTATGATACATCAGTTTGATCATTAGGAAGCCAATAAAATAATTATCAAAAGTAAACAACTTGCAAAAAAAATTTCATATAAATTTAAATGAAAGAAAGCAGACTCCCTACTGGGTATTATGAATTCCATTATGTGAAAATATATATGCATAAGCAAAGATGGAGGGAAAGTATAAAAAATGTAACTTACTGTTAAAACAGTGGAATGAAGGATAATTTATCAATACTTAAAAATATCTTCAAATTTTTATTCTGCTTTTACAATTTTTTTAAATATCAAATCCTTTAAGTAACTGCTCCAGGGAAACTACTACGATTTTCGATTTTCCTCCACTCAATTCCTAAGGCTCCCAACCGACTCTAGCCTTGTATGGCCATTTGACGTGTGTGGCGTTAACAGAAGTGGATACACGTAGGCTCTGGAGCCAGACAGTCCTGGATTCCAGTCCCTTGAACTGTTCCTTTCAGGTGAACAGTAGTGAAAGAAAACATAAAAAAACTACAAGTTCATTTGATAAAGAATATGCATGTTCATAAACCAATATTCAAAATAGCTGCACACATCTGTTTTCACTTGAATAAAAAAATCACATTGTGACAAATTTTGTAACCTTAACTTAAAATACATGAATATTAACATTTACTAATATAGTTACACATTTTGTTTACATCATCAACGGATGTGATGAAAAACAGCATGTTGTTATTTAAACACAGCAGGTTTTGATCAGCCTTTGAAAACTGATCCAAGAATGTGCGCTGCATTTAGTTAGAAACCATTTATTTCAACCTTTTTTGAACTCCTAGAGGTTTCCTACTCACATAAAATATTCCAAAGCCTCAGTTTAAAATAAAACAAAACAAAAGAACACAGGACCGCTGTATTTAATCTTAGAAGACTACAAAACAGCCTTGTTTAAAAATATGAAAATTCTTACAGTATTTTTTAAGTGTATGCTTTTATTTTTCACATCGAACTTACTTGATTGAACATTAAGCATCTGATATCTCAGGGAAGGCCAGCCCAGTATCCTGGTTTTCAGAGCTGAACAGGTGTTTCTGATGCAATCTATGGACCAGCAGAGACCCATTTGACTAAAGAAATAATTAATCAAGTGTTCTCTAAACATTGCTGCATAATGGAATCAACTGGGGAATCTTAAAAAAAGAAAATACTAGTGCTTGACTCCCAACCGCAGATATTCTGATTTAATTGGCATGGGTTACAATTGGGGAACAAGAGTTTTAACAGCTGTCCAGGTGATTTTAATGTGCAGCAAAATTTGGAGCCACCACAATGATGCAAGACACACAGTGATTTAAATCACAATTAGCCACAAATGACAGATGCCTATAGAGGAGAACTCACTTTTAAGGAAGTTTCTCAAGTTGGAAATACTTTATAGTTTCTCTCTGTTTCTTAAGATCAAATTTATGCTTTTTCTGAAAGTTATAATGACTCTTTAATTAGTAGTCTTCAGAGGGGATTTATATTGTTAAACACTCAACAATTTTTTTCAACCATTAAGTTTAGGTTACTGTATATAATCACTGCTATACACTTATCTATTACGTGTAACAATACACTGAAATTACCTTCTAGGCATCACAGTATTAAGAACCATCCATAGTTTATTGACTGTTTGAAGCATTCTCCACAGAACCCCTGAATTCAATAGCTGGTTCATATTGGATGTTAATACTTCTGCCTATGGTATAAGTTCACTGGCAGAGAGTAGAGTCAAGCGTTCTAGAATCTGTATCGTTTCCATATGTCTTACTGGGACAGCTGAAAATGCTAAAGGGGAAACTTAGCAGTCATAATCTAAATTCTATACAGCTTACCAAAGAAGAAGTAACACTTCTCTATCAGACTACAGGCCAAACAAATCAAGAAAACAACGTTGCTCTAAACGTAAAACTTTCAATCCTAGCCATAGTTTTGGCCATACTTAAAATAAGGACCTTAAGAAAAATTAATTTAGGTGTAGTTATTTCACAAAGAACAAAACATATCTCATTTAAGAAATCACATTAGTGACCCAAAGACAAGGTTCATTTCTTTGGTGATTCAGAAAGATTTTAAAAATTGATTGAAATATGAAAATATACACAAGTATTGCCTTTGGTAGTCACATTCATTTGAAAGATTGGAATTTGTTGATACCTATAAGGGTGGCCCCCTTTATAGGTTATAAGCACTCAGCAGATTGCTGTTATTCAATAATATCAATCCTGTGCTCTTCAATAGAACAGACACTAACCACATCTGGCTGTTGAGCACTTGAAATGTAGCTAGTCCAAAATGAGACGTGCAGTAAGTATAAAATATACACTGGATTCCTAAGACTTAGTATGGAACAACAGTAAAATATCTCATTAATCGTTGTTTATATCGAGCACCTGATGAAATAATATATTAGATATATTGGGTTAAATGAAATAATTATTAAAATTAATTTTGCCTTTGTTTTTACTTTAATGTGGCTATAGAAAGTTTCAAATTATATGTTAAAATTATATGTGTGTCTTGCGTCTTATTTCTATTTGACAGTGGTGATCTAGAACACTATCCAGTAACCGCAAGTCCGTTGCTCTATTCCGTGGCACTTATTTCTGACTTCTTTCTATCGACCTTTCACACAACCTGTTCAGTGATATAACGTAGGACCTATGAGGTAACAGATACAAGCGTATCAGAAATAAATGGTTAAAACTCCTTAAACTCAAAGAGAATTATTAAAATTATATTCACGAAAACATTATTAATATCCCCAGGGAAATTCTGCATGATTTTAAGATTTCAATGAGCCTAACATCTCTTTGCACTACTAAAGGGGAAAAAGGAGTATCAATCTACTATACCTTCTTGGAGTTGTTTAAGAGAGTGGTTTTTGGCATTATTAGTCAGGAGCATTTCCCTTAACAGGGCGTCAGTCCCTGTGATTTTTTCTTCACAGATCCAATCTTTCACAATGCATAAATGCGAGTAGTTAGTTACAAGGAGACATAGTAAAGCAGAATGCGACCCTTAAAAATTTACAGAAAGTCAACTGGATTCTTCATTCTTAAACACAAAACTCATCTCTCTCCTCTCTCCCCCTCCCTTCTCCCTTTCACTCTCAGCAATCCAAAGGAAGTTGCACTTTTTGTGCATGCATACTACAGTTTGAGAACTTCTGTTAGGTAGTTCAGCCAGGGAATCTGCTTAGATAAAGATCCCCAAGTGATCTGATACAGGGAAGTTGGAAACTACTACTTTTATCAAAAGTTCTCAAGCTTTCTTCCACTCTATCCCAACATAAAAGTCTTTCATCAGGAAAAGTTGTTTGACATAGCCATAGTTCAAGAGTTGAGAGGGGGAGGAAAGAAAAAGAGGAGAAAAGAATGTCCATTTGGGGGAGATCATATATGATTTTAAAAAGGCCTCACTCAGAAATTCTGATGACTAGTGGTGTAGTGATTTGCATGCTCTGCTGCAGTGGCCCCAGGTTTGCAGGTTCGGATCTCGGGCACAGATCCACACACCACTCATCAAGCCATGCTGTGGCAGCATTCCACATACAAAATAGAGGAAGATGGGCACAGATGTTAGCTCAGGGCCAATTTTCCTCAACCAAAAAGAAAGAGAGGAAGGTTGACAAAGGATGTTAGCTCATGGCCGATCTTCCTCACCAAAAAAATTTAAAAAAAGAAATTCTGATAGGCTTCTATAGGAGAACATGTCCTCTCCTCCAACTCAGTTGACAATCATTGCTATACATGGGTAAAATTCAAGTTGCTCACTTTAAATACCTAAAAGTTCTCAGGCACTTTAGGTATATTTTCTCATTTCACCCTAACATTCCTACAAGGTAAGCAATATTGTCTCCATTCTACTGTAAGGAAACAGGCTGAAAGACATTTATTAATATCCCAAAGTCACACAGCTAAGTATGTCAGCCAGTCGAAGCAGTACTGGTGATACCTACAGGAGGATGCATTTGTCTTCCTTCAAGAAGGGTTAAGGAAGCTCCAAAGGAATGGGAAAGCTTCCTTTTTGTAAATCTAATGCTTGTTTCTAACCTTTTGCTTATACCATGGTTTGACTATTCGTGACTATTATTGTGTAATATCAATAATGAGAAAGTAAATGATGATATTGTAAAAATGCCTATTTAGATATATGAGATACCACTATGCTAAGTGCTTGGCACATAAATACTTAATAAATATTTTTGTTACTATACTACTAGTATCGTTATCAGAGTTGTAAGTGTAGTAGTAATAATATTAGTAGCAACAATGGTACTTTAGATACAATCATCAACTTCTCATGCAACTTAAATCAAATGTTACCAGTGCTTAGTCCCAGTAGGGATGGTATCTGCTTCCTTTCTCATAGAAACTGCTTAAAATTGATGTTTCTGTTTGAAAAGACACTGTAACAATCAAAATTGGTATAATTTTAAAGTTCAAAAGTCTCAATGCACAAGTATGTGTACAGTGAAGACTATCCCAGGGCCGGCACCGCAGCATAGTGGTTAAGTGCGTGCGCTGCGCTGCTGGCGGCCTGGGTTCGGATCCCGGATGTACACTGAGGCACCACTTCTCAGGCCGTGCTGTGGCAGCGTCCCACATAAAGTGGAGGAAGATGGGCATGGATGTTAACTCAGGGCCAGTCTTCCTCAGCAAAAAGAGGAGGATTGGCATGGATGTTAGCTCACAGCTGATCATCCTCACAAAAAAACAAAACAAAACAAAACAAATTTCCAAAAACAGTCATACAAGTGACTGCTTACAATAGTACAAATCAATCTACATTTCATAATCTCTTCAATAAAACAGTTACCAAATGCTGCCAAATACAACATAATTTCTTTGGAATAAGATTATGCAAAGATATGAGTAAATAAATGAAGACACCTGGCTGAAGATGACCAAAGAAGCTTCATGTTCCTCCTTGAAACCAACCATAACACAGAAAGAAAAAGAAAATTCCAACTTCCAGGAAACAAACCAAAAAAACCACACTCAAACGTTATTAAAAAGAAGAAAATATTATTAAAAAATTAAATTTCAAAAATATCACTATTTCTATGACAGTTTTACACTAAAACTATTATAGTAATTCTATGCTGTGGAATATTATAGAGCAATTAGAAACAATAAGGTAGATCCACATGTACTGACATGAAAAGATTTCCAAGAAATATATTAAATCTCCAGACCAAAAGGAAAATGACAAGCACCCAGAAATCAACCCTGAAAGCACAGAAGTGTATAACCTTAATGACAGAGAATTCAAAATAGCTATCATAAAAAAGCTCAATGAAATATAAGAAAACAGACAATTCAATGAAATCAGGAATTTTTTCACAAAAGAGATTGAAACAATAAAGAAAAATCCATCAGAAATCTTAGAGCAGTTAGCCTTCGCTAAGTGATTTCAGAGATTTGATCAGTTTTAGAACAAGTAGAAGGGATCTTCCTAATGCACACCCCCTCTTTTCCCAGAGTGTGTGTGGCATGAGGGTGGAGGCTGCACGTGCAAGCCGGTCATGGCAAATATCACTTCAGCACTGGTTTCTGGGCAGAACTGCAAGATTTAGGGTGGAGTTATTTCCTTCTTTCCTCCTTCTGGGGTGCCTCCCTCTCCCCACAGTCCCCCAGGTGGGCTCAAGCACCCAGGATGGCAGCTATGATGATGGGTGACCCGAGTTCACTTTTGGTTGGAGAGGCCTACAAAAGGCCAGCAGCAGCCTTTTGTAGGCCACATTTCACATGTGGTGCCTCAGAGAGTCTTTGGAGCCGCAGCAGCACAGAACATCTGATTTCGCTTGTTTTAGTCTCAGAGAAACTGATACATGTTGTTTTGCATGTAGTAGCATCAAAGGGAATTTGTCCTGCAGTTCTGAGTGTGCCCTGCCCTGCCTGGCTCTCGACTCTTCATTTTTCTTGCCACATCTGCGTCTGTGGGTGCCATCCACCTGTCTTTCTCAGCACCTGAAGCTCAATGAGAAGCGCACACTGGCCTTGCCTCCCTGGAGTCTTCAAGGGCGCCCTGCTCTATGATCACGTACTTTGGGGCATTAGCTCTAAGCAGCCTGTCCATGGTGGCTATCTGGCTGGTGGCTCACCCTGCCTGGATGCCAACCTGGTTTCCACCCTTCTCCTTGAGCGAGTAGTGGACACCCACCCCAGCCTGCAGAGACTCCTGCCTGGGCTCTGCCAGTGAGCCTGGGGACCACCACTGTGAGTTTTGCAGGAGGAAGAGAGGAAGAAGTCCAAGCTCATACCCAACTATGTCTGGCCGTTAGTCCCTTCCAACCTCTTCAGATACTTAACCTGGTCATTTACTGGGAAAGTAACAGGTTTAAAACATGATTCCAGTCCAATGCCCACACCAGGGAGCAGAAGAACAGAGTCTGTCCCCATTAGTCCTGTTACCAGAGAGGCAGGAGCTGGGCAGGGAGCAGGACAGAAGGAAAGACCAGTGCTGCTGCAGCTGCTGTACTTGTCCCTCACCCACGCGTACCAGGTTTCCAAATGAGCCTGTGGGGCCAACACAGGCCACAGAGGAAAGGCTAGAGAGAAGCAAAATCCTTCTTGACTCTTCTTTTGGGTGTCCACTGGGCTCAGTGGAGGTCCAAATGCTTACCCCATTTCTAAGGAAGTGCTTTTGTGGGTCTTCAGACCTCCCCCCAGCTGATGGTCTCTGTCCTCAAGCCCCGGACAGAGGTGATGGTGCTCTGAGCTGACAGCTTGTGACAGCCCTTCAGGCCTGGCCTCTGAGGTCCACTCTCATCATAGGCAGAGTCCCCCTGAAGACAGCTCAGCCTGGGCCTCCTCCCAGCATTCACGCCTGGTGCTTGGGAAGCATGCACAGCCTCACACAGCTCGCTGTGGCCCTGAGGACCTGGGAGTTGGCCAGTCTCTGCCTTTAGAGCCTTGGGACAGGTGTCGGGTACCAGTCTCTGTGAACTTTGAGCCCCAGGGATGCTCCACATGCCTCAGCTCAACCTCACCCAGGGAAGACAGAGGCAGAATGCAGAGACACTGACAACTCACTCAAAAACAATCTCTCTTTTGGACTTCTGAACCCATAGGCAATGTGGGACCCCACAGCAGAGGAATCTCTCCTGGAAGAAGGAAACACACTACTATGGTCTGGTAGCTTGACAACACAAGAGTTATCTGGAGGGGAGAAAAACGTGGAAAGATCAGATGAGAGTGACTAAAAGCTGGTGTCTAATGCACAGCTCATACACGTTTACAAAATTAACATGTCAGAACAAAAATAAGCCTTTGTTCTTACAGCTCCTCACCTCCTTCTGAGATTTACTTGCTGCTGTGGGATCCAGGTGACCATCCAGAGCCCAAACGCAGCCCTGCAGGCTGTAGACATCAGACTGGAAAACCCTGCACCCTGGCATGGGAGGGCCACCGGGGGAATATTTGAGCCCCTGGAGCCATTTAAAATTTAGGAGAAACCAGCCATGAAGACTTGGACACCATCCTCAAGGGCAGTTCCTTGCCTTGGTCTGTGTGGATGCACGGTGAAGGAGGGTGCTCCTAGGCCCCAGTGGGTGTCAGAGTCCCTGGCCCACACCAGGTGTTGTCCAGTCTGTCCCCAACACCTCCACTCGGCCTGATGGAAGAGGAGACCAGCAACCAGTAGGGTGCTTACCTGCTCCCCAAACCTGCTGGTCCAAGTTGCACTGCAGGGATTCCAAAAGAACAGAGGATGTTTTGGGGGGGAAAATAACATCTTCCATCTGTCATTCATTGCTCCTGACTAGACACATTTCATCTTTACAACTGAGACCAAATGGACGGTGAAGGAGTCCTGAGAGGAGAGGGGATGTTGGAGATGCATGACAGCTATTGCTGGGTTAGCCGGTGTGAGCAACACCAGAGCACACTTCCTGTGACCCCATTCACTCCCATTCAGCTCTGGGCTCTCTGAAGTCCCAGGGAGCAGGGGCCAAGGCTGGGGCCTTAGGAGTCAGACGGGTCCGACCAGCTATGTGACCATGGGCCCAGTGCCTCCTGGATAGGGGGACTCAGGGAGACATAGTATGTGCCGATGCTCACTTATTATTCTGATTGCTGTTGTCTTTCCCCACCCCAGACGAGACGCTGGGCTGGATTCAGTGCACCTGCATCTATGGAGTGTCTGCCTGTGGCAGGTGCCAGAGGGGCAATGATGAAAAGGATGCTAAGGAATACTTTAGACCCATCGCAGGCATCACTCAAGAGGCGTGGAAAAGTAGAGGGTGGAGTTCTCAGGAATGGATTGAGTCTTTACAATATTTGTCCCCAAATGTCCTTAAATAAGACAGACTTTTGGTGCTAACGTGCCGCATTATTAAAACAATATGACAAAATAACCCTGTAGGAATTGTGTTCACGGGTTTCCATATCTGAGGGTCTCATCTTTGCAGGGCCTTGATCGAGTGCCAGGCCTGAGAAATACCAGACTTGCTGCCAGTGGCTGAGGACCCAGATGCCAAGATGTGGGGCTCTGAGCCTGCTGGCTGGGCAGGACACACTGCTAGCACGTGCTGTCTATGGGCATCCGATCCTTTCTTGACCTACTTGGTGTCAACGCCCATACTCTCTATTTTTGGGGTGGGACTTTTTCTAGCAGCGACAACTTGGCCCTCAGCTTCAAAAAGTATGAACCAAAGCATATGCTTGCCTTTTGAAATGCTGGGGCCGAGGGCTCTGTGGCCGCCCCATTTGGCCGCACTCTTCATTCCCATACTGGAACATTCACGCTATGTCTGCAAGAACAAGTTACTCCCTACACATGCAATACAGCAAAGCCTTTTTTCCAGGCACACACATGACATCCAGAGAGCTCATCATGGAGACACTGGGACCCCAAGGGGTTTGACCATGTAGAGTTCATCTTTCCTGCAGACACAACATTTCTATTTCTCCCTTTCTACCCTGGCGCCTTTTTTTGGTTTCTTACTCAGTTGGGTCCTTTGGGAAGTGGGTGCTGAGCTGTGTAGGAGAGCGAGAGGGGTGTGGGGGCTGATGCCTGATATGAAGGAGAAGGAAGCCCAAAGAGGCAGGAGACCCTCCCAGGAGCCTCACTGGCCCAGCAGGGAGGTGGGAGCCATGGTTGCCCCTGGAGGAGCCTGCAGATTGGAAAGCCCAGCCCAGCGCCCTCCTCCCCAAATCTCCCCATGTGCTCCATCCTGGGGCACTGCCACTGGTGGCTTTCAGCTAGCTGCTGGTCTTGCAGCTCAGTGGAGAGCTCTCTTGTGAAGAGGCTCTGAGCGGTGCTCTGTGAGGACAACACAGCCCATCTGCCGTGTCGTGTGTGCAGGTAAATGCCCCTGCTCACCTTTGGGGAGCAGATTCTCCGGGTCCAGGAAATGTCCCTCCTGAGGGGACACTCAGAAGAGGGAGGTCAGTGGTCAAACCACAGCCCCGACCTGCTGCAGCTGGTCCTGGGGCCAATCTGACTGTCATTGCCTCCCCTCAGCTGTCCCTTCTCAATGCTACTCACCCTGAGACCCCCTCATCTCAGTCGTTCCCCGGGTGGGTGATGCCAGACTTCCTTCTGCTCACACGCTGGTCAAGAGGGCAGTGCATGTCCACTCATGATCACTATGCCTAGGAGCAACTGGTCTGCACATAAGAGCTGCCTGCCCACTGAAGTCTAGTTACGAAAGTGTTGGGAAGAACCATCTGGAGCAGGAGTCACGCTGGTCTCCTCCCAGAGGAACTCAGTTTGAGTCTGCCCAGCACTTCAAAGGCCCTGCCATCCAACTCAGCAGAAGGAAATGACCCACAGCCAAGAAGCTGGCCCTGTGGGGGCTCACTGACCTCAACCGTAACCTTGCTGGGGTCAGCCTTGAGAGGTCCCAGCCATAGGTGGGGGTTGCAAAGGCCACTAGGCCAGCTAAGGTGACTGATCACTGCACTTTTGCTCCACATCAAGTTCAGAAACTCCACTCAACTCCTCCACTGCCCCTTCTGAGAGGCACAGCCCCCGGCCACACCTCCTCCATCCACTGTCTTAATCCAGAATACTTTCATCATCCTATAAAGCTTCCTCATGCCTATTAGCGGTCACTTCTCACTCCTCCCTCCCTTCCCCACCCCCTGACAAACACTAATCTACTCCCTATCTCTATGGATTTGCTGACTTGGGACATTTCTTATAAACGGAATCCTACAATATGAAAATACCTAGCATGATGTTGTCAAGGTTCATCCATGTTATAAGTGTGTGTCAGAACTTCATTCCTCTTTATAGCTAAATGATATTCCATTGCATGGAGAGACCACCTTTGGTTATCCATTCTTCCGTTGGTGGACAGTTGGGTTGTTCCCACCCTTTGGCTATTGTGAATAATGCTGCAATGAACATGCTCATTCATGGACTTGTCTGAGTCCCTGTCGCAATTCTTTGGATCACTCAAGTTTTGTAGGCTCTCAATGCACCTTCCAGGAGTTTTCTATTTCCCTTCACAAGCTGTACGTTTCATTGTCCTACTGTCTGGCAGACCCAGTCCAAGGACACTGGAAAGCTAGTTTTGCCATCGATCTCAAAGTGCAAGGGTCACAGGGGTGAATTTTTTCTTTATGAGCATCTGGACCAATGAGGGTAATTGACTACAAATACCAGAGGAAACTCTAGCTAATTTAAGCAGAAATATACTACAAGGAGATGATCCTGTAGTTCACAGAATTCACAAATGTCTGGACAATCGGCCTGGAGAATGTGCAGGAAGCAGGGGGCCATGGGACACCCCAGCCCCACCCTAGGAAGAGCCCAGTCAGTAGGCGACCCTAGGCCTTCAGACATGGGGCTGAGGCCACAGGTATCACTCATTGGGATCTGCGCTGTGTTAACACAGCTCCCTGACAACACCTTGATTTCAGACACCTGGTCTCAGAACCGTGAGAGAATGTTTCTGTTATTTTAAACCACCAACATTGTGGTGATTTGTTACAACAGTCCTAAGAAACTTACACACACACACACACACTCACACAGGCCAATCTCATGCCCAGGGGTAGTGCTCTCCACCTCAGGCTGAATCACAACCCATTGAAACGCCCACTTGAAGACTGGAGAACAACTTCTGCCTGTGGTCCTGCAGGGGCTGGGCCAGGTATCTTCACATAGACACACCTCCTGTACCTTTTCTGTGCAGACCACCCCTGCCTCCTTGTCTACTGGACAACAGGACGCCTTCTTGACTCAGCTGAAGTGGTGCTGCTCAAATCACCAATTTCAACAGACCAGTGTTGTTTTTCTAATTCATGCAGGTTCCCTCTGGAGGCTCTGGGGAGGATCCATTTTCTCACGTTTTCCAACCTCTAGAGGTCACTGCATCCCTTAGCTCCTGGGTTCTTCCTTCAACTTCAAGGCCGGCAGTGTCCAGCAGAGTCCTCCTCACATCACATCACTCTGACTCTGCCTCCGTCCTCACGTCTTCTCTCCTCTGACCTTCCTGCCTCCCTCTTCCACTTGTAAGAAATATGATTACTCCGGGCCCACCTGGACAATCGAGGATGTCTCCCATCTCAAGGTGAGCTGACCAGCCCCTTAATCCATGAGCACTTTCATGTCTCTTTGCCTTGAAACCTAACATATTCAGAGGTTCTGGCCCTTGATTGGATGGGAAGGGCATTGCATGTAGTGTTGTTAGAGAATCAGTGAGGATCCGTCTCTCTGACATGAACAATTCCAAGGGCCTCTGGGTGGGGCAGTGAACACAGAATGCAAATATACCTTCCTGCCTACAGCAGCCATTGATGGAGTCATTGGTGTGTGAGGAGCCATGAAAGGGGAACACAACAGGGTGGCTGACCCTCCTCAGAAGCAGCTGGAAGAAGTCTCAAAAAAGAGAGCCCTGAGCTTTGTGGTTCCCATATGCGTGATGCACCCCAGCAGGGGTGCAGCATGGTTGGGGCTAGAGGGTTCACAGAAGGTTATGGGGCCTGGTAAAGTTGGATTCACCCACCCCTTGGAGCAAGAACTTGGTAGCAGTGGGAATGTTCTGGAGCCTTCCCCCTGCCATGCACTGGCACACACACATACACATGCACTCACACACAGACACATATGCAGCACAATATGCACACACAGAGACACATACACAACTCCGCATATGCACACACTCAAAAAACACACATGCACACATGCGTCTACGCACATACACATGGATATGTGTGGGCACAAAAGACATATATGCACGTGTACACATGCTGCATACAAATAGAAAGAAACATATGCACAGAGAGACATGTGTACACAGGCATACCCACATGCACACAAACACACAAATGCACCCACACATGCACAGGAGCAAGATGATGCCATTTGCATTTGGTAGAAAGTTCTGGGAGCAGAATGGAGTAGGAACGAGGGGCAGGGAAAGCAGAGACCACTCAGGGTGTGTCAGTCAGTGCAGTCACCCCAGTACTCACAAGTCTGGAACGGGGGAAGAGCAGCAGTAATAGAGGGAGGAGGTGGATTAGGGGCGTGTGTGGGGCCAGCAGACCTGGTGGTATGGGTAGCAGACATGAAGGTCAATGTGGTCTCCCAGGGTCACTGGGGGCACTGATGGGAGTACAGAACACAGGAGCCAGGGTACATTTGAGGGAAAGGAGATCAATTCAGCCTGCAAGGGGTGAGGGGGCTGCAATGGGAGCCATGGGCATCCTGGTGGGGGCATTTAGAGCAGGCTGGACACTTTGCTTGTAGTTCAAGAGGTCTGGTAGGAAAGGGCGGGGTGGCGACATCAGCTCCAAGGCTGGAGCTGGAGCCTGGACTAGGACCAGCTCTCTCAGGGGAGCTTGGAGTGACCAGGGCTGGTCCAGGATCCCTGGGGCTAGGGCAGCAAAGACCATGGGAGTAGGGGGTACATACGAGGAAGCCATTGCTTTATCTTGCTAGCTCTCAATGCAGAGGTGTACTGCTTCCCATTCTGATAACATTCTCCCTTCCAGATAAGCTTTCTCAGAAGAAATCAAACCCAAGAGTAATGATGGCTAATTATGCAAAATTAAGAACATAAATTCACAGGATCCCCCCCAAAAATGATTTAATCACCACCTACAAGTCAAAATGAGGGGCCTTTATGAAGATGAGGGAGGAGCAGGATCCTGTCTCCAGGTCAGCCCAGGGCCAGACAGGTGAGCAGGGAGGAGGTGTAGGGTCCCCCACCCAGCCCTGCAGCTGTCCCTTGTGACTGCTGGACTGAGTCTGCTCTTCGTGCTGTGAGCTGAGGGACCCAGTTTATTCCTACCCACACTGTGGAGGTCATTTGAGAGTCTCTGGGAGGGCTGGGCAGTGGGCACGTGTGTGTCCCAGGTCAGCCACCTGCACTGGGTTAGGGTCTCAGTCTTGTTGTTCAGAACCCCAGGTGGACTTGGGCCAGAATTTGCTCTCTTGTGTCTTTGATGGTGTCTCCCAGGCAGAGCGGGACATCTTCCTGCCCAGCAGGGGAAAGGGGAACTCAGTGAGGCCTTGGACAGATTTCCATCCACAATGGGTCCCTGCTAACCCCTTACTCCTGGTGAAGTTATAGGCAAGTCAGGTAGCTTTTCCAAGACATAGTTTCCTCAGAGGCTAAAGTCATGATTTGGAAGAAACTTTACATATTATAAGCCCATCTATAAATGTGAGGACTGTTGTCCCTATTATGTGTTTATATTTTGCAAGACTACTGCGCTGGGGTTGCCATTAAAAATCAAACACATTGTTACAAAACGTGTTGTCAACTTCAAAAATCCATGGTGCTGTTGGAACAATATTTGAGGTCTGCAAATATCTAAGTGCCACCCAGTCCCTAGTCACTACCCTCCCACAGGGACCATCACAGCCTCACCTCTTTGTGAGCCCTCTGTGCCTCTTGTTGGTACTTATGTGACCTGGACATCCCTGACACTCAGGCCTGGGCTCCAGGCATCCCCAACTGTACAGTACAAGGTTCCTGCCCCCTGTCTGCCCATTTGCCTCCCTATGCCCACTGTCCCTCTCTCGGAGCTGGTCAACATGCCGGCCTCAGTCTTGTCCACCCGGGCCTGAGGACCCAAGTTCCCCTCTCTTTGCCTTTTCCTTCTTAAATGCCCATGTCTAGGTCCTCCCTCTCCCCTACCCCTGAAAAGACTGGTCTCATTCAGTTCTGAGAGTTGTCCTTAGCCTCTCAAGGAAAGTGATTCCCAGCAGACCCAGGAGTGAGGTGGGAGCTGGTGCTGGGAAACCAGATCCTGGTGGTTGGTCACACCCAAAACCTGGGGAATATCATGCAATGTGTGCTCATCATCAGAATGAAACTGTACTTGATTTCAGGGGAAACGGTTTGGCAATAGTAATGGTTAGAGGACCTGAGGCCTTCAACGGTGTCAGGACAAAGGAAGGTCTGGACACATAATCATTATAATTTTCATCCCATGTTCCTCAATTAAATGAATGGTCGGATGGATGCTGGATGGATGGATGATGAATGGTTGGATGAAAGGGTAGTTGATGCAAGGATAGTGAGTGGATGGGTGAATGGATGGATGGAGGGGTGGGTGGATGTGTGGTTTACCGTTGGATGGATGAATGAGGGATAGATGAATGGATGAATGAATGGTGGATGGATGGATCATGGGTGGATGCATGATGGATGGATGGATAGATGGATCGATGGATACCTATGAGGCCAGGATTACTAAAGCACACATGGACACTTCTAAGGTAATGGGGTCTAGATCCACTTGACCATCACTGTGAGCTCCATGCACATTTGCTCCATCCTCTCCTCTTGCTTGCTCACACCTTCCTTGATCTGGATTGGGGGCATGTTCAGTTCTGAGAGGGATCCAATTTCTTTTGGAGTTCTCCTCTCAAAGGGCCCATTAACTGCCCCTCCTCTTCAGGATCTTAGGGCCATGGCAGCTCCTATGGAAATCTTACAGGACGTTTCCTATTAGTGTCAGCTTCCTATGCTGATCAGATGGGAGGGTGAACCCAAGTGTGGGGACACATGGCTGTTTGTCTCCCACAGCTCCCTCAACCATTTGATCTCTCTTTCTCTATTTCATCCAACTTCACAGTCCATATTCCTTGAGCTATGCACATCTGCTCCGATATTAGTCATTTTAGAGACATCTGGGCTCAGTTCTATCAGCTTTTTGCATTTTTCTCCCTAAAGCTCTTATTACAGACATCCTTTTATTCCAGCTTTGAGGAAAATGGTATAGAAAGCCCTGGGCTAGAGCAGTAACCTCGAGGAAAAGTGGTATCAGCCCTGCTGCCCTTCAGCTTCACAATGAACTTCAAGGTCATTTGGTTTTCAAGATGCTCATCATGTGGGTGTACTTCCCTCCTCTCCTACTTCCAAGCTCCCCAATCCTGAGCCTGGGGTCCTGGAAACAGACCTCACCCCCCACCTGTGCTCTGGAGCCAGGCCGCAGCCTGCCAAGTTGATCCAACATCCTCTACATTATTAATGTGCTGGTTTTTCTAGCAGACTCAACACAATAAAGATGGTGGTGATGGTAACGAACGTAACCGTGAGTCACCATTGTGTACTGAGAACTAATTCTGGGGTGGTTCTCTGAAAAATGCTTTACCCACCTTACCTCATTCACATCTTGCAAAAGCCCTGTGCTGCGGGTGCTTGAGGAAGGGGAGTCTTTGTACTTCTCATGTGAGCTAGAAATTCGATAGATTGATAGGTATTGGTGATCTCTGAGCCTGGAATATAAGCTTCGGACTGGCTTCTGTTGAGACAAGGAACAGAGGTCTCTTGTCTACAGGACAGGTGGGCAAATGGGCAAGGGGAAGACAGTACCACTGTCATCCTGCTATAGCCGGTGCGGCCCAGGTAGGCTCACCTGTCGGCTCAGCACTGTAAGTGGGATGGGCGGGGGCGATGGGCGGGATATTCCCCACAGTAGGCTGACAGCCTCTTCAGGATCCTGTTGGGCGCTGTCAGCAAGATGAGCTTTATAAGTCCTTAGAATAGGCTTGAGGGGGCAATTCTGAAATCTGTTAATGAGAGGCCAAAATTCCCATCCTTCAGGGACAAGAGGAATTAGTCAGGAGGTTGAATGTTCCGTAGATCATTCTCTCCGCCCACCACACTTGCTGGGTGTTGTTTTATAACATCCTGGTCTCTGGAGACACAAAGAGAAATCAGATGGAGTCTTCAGCCCAACCTTCACCGTCTCCTTGAGCAGCAGGTGGACAAGCTTGTCCCAAGAGGAATGACAGTCCTGCCACCTGCAGCCCGCAGCCTCATCATGCTTGAGATGCGAGGACTTCACCAAGGAGTGTGTTCCTGGCTGAGATTGGGGGAGGAGGAGTTTGCAAGATTCATTGGACAATCTCCTGACCGTTCATTCTATGTGGCCACATTGGTACTTCCTGGGGACATTGGTGGGGGAGGTCATGGGGGTCCGTGAGCTCAGAAGATCATGGTAGTGGAGGCTGATGAGAGGTGATGGAAGGGGCTACAGGATTGACCCTATCCTTTAATTTTGTTTGAGTAAAGATGGTTCAGAACCCCAGGCCAGGCAGGGGCTGGGCCGAATGGATAGGCTAGTGGCGCTTCCCTGGGTTGGGGGAGGCGGGATGGGCGTTGAGTGAAGAATGAGGAGGGTGCCTTTTGGTTTCAACAGTCGGGGCTCACCCCCTGGAGACCTTGGGATGCTTCCATCACCAGAACAGGGCTCCAAGGTGGCTTCTGTTGTCCAGGAAGCCCAGTGGATTGAAAGTACTTAAAGTGCCCTTTGTGGAATCATCACCTCGAAATTCAAAACCTGTAAGTGGCCACTGGCTCAGCTGCATGGAGGGCCTGGGCTTCCAGGGGGCAGCATTTCTGCAGGAATGTGCCAGGTGACCACCTAGACTGTGAATTTGGATGAGGACTCATGTGATAGAGCCCCCCTCGCCTGTCCCTTGAAAACCTCAGATCATCACCTCGGGAGACAGTTTTCCCTCTACTGCTCAGAGCCATCAGTTATTCCGGCTGGTCCCCACACGCAGCTCGTGTTCTTTCCACACCATATCCACGAACTGACTTTCTCCAGTTTCCCAGAGCCCAGACACACTCTGCTGGGCACCCCTCCACCTGTGAGCCTTTCTCACTGAAACTGGCCCCATCCCCAGGGACAGGACACCTGTGCTTCCTCTACCTCACAGAGTCATCACCCTCAGGGGACATGACACCATGCTGATACAGTTCCATCATCTTCTCTTATTCCATCCAGAGACCCAGTAAAGAAGTTTGGGGTTCAGGTCAGCTGCTCCTAAGCTCCCTGCAACATATGGGAATACTTGTCCAAACAAGCCTCAGGAAGCCTTGGCTGATGACAGTGATCTGAGGCCAGCAGAGAGACCTGGGGTGGACAGCATCCCTGCCAGCCACCGGACACGTCTACTCTGTACTGCTGGGGATCTGAGCTTGCATCACTCCTGACCTCGCAGCTCCCTGCACTGGGGCCTCCCCCACTCTGTTCTCCCGCCTTCAGGCATTAAGACCCTCCCCAACTGCATGAACCCCAACAAGTCCAAATGGCCCTAACCCATGTTGCTTCCAGGGTGGAGACCCATCATCAACACCTAGTTCATCCTGGAGAGGGACCATGGCATTGCTTACTTCCAAGACAAGATGAATAACCAGGACATGCAGATGATGAAGCTCTTCAGTGGGGGTCTCCACAGGGCAGGAGGGGCCTTAAAAGCAGTGGTGTGGCCACACAGAGTGGGATACCTACCTGGGCCAGCACATCTAGCAGCTGCACTGAGCCTATGGGCCAAACTGCACCCTGTGCACTGATGGGGGAGTGTGTGTCTGTGTGTTCACCTGTGTGTGCACTTCAAGGTGTGGGTGTAAGGCCGCACTGTCTGTCTCTCCACCACCACTGTGAATCGACCCCTTTTGTCACCCTGCATCCACCCAGATGATCTTTCTGACATCCTGGACCCTCAGGCCCTGTCCTCCGCCCACCTTCACTCAACTCCCACCACCCACTGCCTTGGCATCACTCTGAGCATTTAACCATCTCCACCATGACCGACACCCCCATTTATGGCCAGCCCATTCTAGCTAGTACCCACCAGTGTCTCTCCAGCCCACCCACTGGAGGTTCCCTCCCCTGATGAGTCCTCAGCCCACTGGGTCTCCGTCTGCCAACCTTGTTCCACGTTCGCTTTCCTTCCCCTACGTCACGTCCTTCCTTCCTCTGCACACACTGAGCTCCAGGACAGCCCCACGCTCCTGTCCTGCAGCTCTGTCCTGTTCCTTCCATGGTCCTGGCCAGGTGAAATCCACCCTGGGACCCAGCTCTGCACCTTCTCTGCACCTGCCCCAGCTGTGAGAGGGGCAGAGGCTGGTGCAGAGCCAGGGCTGGTCCCACCGTCACATCATGACGGCAGACCACAAGGTCCCACGGTGCTGCCCACACCCCTCCCAGTGTCCCTGGGTCACCTCACTCCTCCCCGCTCTAGGTGCATTTCACATGTCCCTTCTCTCCTCACCATCCACCCCTGCTTCCCTGTGCAGGACAAACCTTTACCGCTAACAAGGCTCAGTGCATGGATTGTGGACACTGCAGTGTGCACGGTTCGGTGGAGCAGGTTGTGGGCATGGTGTGCACACATGTTGCCAGCTGGGAGAGGGCTGAGGTGCAGCTTCTGAGACTCAGACTCCCCCAGGGAGAGGCCAGGCCCAGGCGGCAGGGAGGGGAAGACACCCTGGAAGGGACAAGGGCCACACCAAGAGACTGTCCCCTCTCCAAGATGAACATCTCAGAGGGCTTCAGGTTCTAATGGGCCAAGCTGGGAAGATGGGACTCCACTCAGGAGTGGAGGCTGGGGGCTGATTCAGGTGAGGGGGAAGAGAGTGTAAGGTCACTGGCTCCTGGAGGCCGGGCACTGACAGCCTGAACCCCCTCCTCTTGGTGTGGACCCCCTGCAAGACGTCAAATGCAGGGATGTCCCTCATGGAGGGGCTGTAGCAGGGTGGACAGAGCAACCCCTGAGCCCAGGGAGTTCCACACCATCCCATCCACAGAGGGCAAGTCTCTGCTCTCCCGGGCCAAGGGACCCCCTTTCATGTGGTGTCTTCAGATAAGGGGACCACCCCTGGGCCCTCAGCCACCCAGGTGGCTCCTTGTTTCAGGTGGCTCCTGTCCCCAATAGAAAAAAGTACAATGAAGAGTATAGACAAGACCCATAATCCCACCACTATATCCACCTCCCCTAACTCCCAGGTCTGTTTCCTTGGGTTTGAGTGTGGATCAAACTGGGAAATTTGATTTTGGCTTTTCATGGCATTTCCATCACCCTTCCGACTCTCCAATGTCCACGCTGGAAGGACTAACCAGCTAGAGATCACCCGATTAGTTAACCTCCTGTATTTATAGAGGGGCAGGAACCGAGATGGGGAAGGAAGGAGGAGCCCCAGGCCTTTGGCCCTTCCTCCTGCACCTCAGCATCAGCTCTGCTCTGTCCCCTCACCCTCACCTGGAGCATGTGTCTTGACTGGATCCCCATCCTGCACCACCCTCCACCACAGGCCATCGCTCACCAGCTCCCCAGTCCAAAGAGTTAAGGGTGGCAAGAACAACTACAAGAGCCATTAGTTATGGAGTTCTTGCCCTGTGCCAGCAAGGAGTTAATTATCTCACCGAGTAAGAGAGAGGTTCCAAAAGTCACCCATTTTACAAATGAAGAAACTGAAGCCCAGAGAGTTAATCTCATGGCCAGGGTCTCTGAGGTAGGAAGAGGTTACATCCAGGATATGAATGTAGACCCATAAGTCTGGAGTCTCGCACTAACACGTGTGCTTTGGGACTAATCAGTAAAAAAGTTTATAATCATGAGACTGGATTTGCAAGTTGGAGCATAGCATACATACCAGCAAGTACAGAAATCATACTTGCATTGATCCGTGAATTATCCAAAGGGAACAAAACCGCTAACCAGTACCCACAAAAAATAGAACATGACTAGCCCTCCAACAGCCCTCTTATGCGCCCCTCCCAGGTCACTTCCCTCTCTCTCCCAAGGGGAACCAATATTCTAACTTCTGAATTTGTTTTTCTTGTCTTTGAACTTTATTTAAATGGAGTCATACAGAGTGTCTTCTTTGGTGTCTGGCTTCTTTCATTTTGCTTGTAAGATTCATCAATATTCTTGAATGTGGCTGTAGTTAATTTTTATTTCTGTATAGTATTCCACTATAAAACATATAACCCATTTTATTTATCCATTCCACTGCTGATGCAGAATGGGTTGTCTACAATTTGATGATATGCCAAAAAATGCTGCTCTGGACATCTTGTACATCTTTTGGTGAACATATGAACATATCTGTGTTGGGTATATACCTAAGCGTGGAATTGTTGGGTCATGGAGTATGTGTACGTCCACCTTTAGGAGATACTATCAAAGAGTATCAAAGCGGATTAAACAGTTTGCACTCCCAGCTGTGTATAAAAGTTCCAGTTTCTCCGCATCTCCACCAACCCTTGGTGCCGTCAGAGGTTTGATTTTAACCGTGGTGGTGTATGTGTAGTGGTAGCTCATTGTGGTTTTAATTTGCATTTTCCTCCTGAGTAATTACGTGGAGCCCTTTTCCATTTCATTGTTCCCATTTGGTTATCTTTTTTTTGAAGTGCCTAGTGAAATCTCCCCTTTTATTCTCGTGGATTGTCTGTAATATTTTTATAAATTTATGCCAGTTAGTCAAATATCCTATATGAGAGTCTTGTGTCAGATAAATACATGGCAAGTGTTTATCCCCTTTGTGCCTGCCCTTTTTCCTCTCTTAAAAGTTTCTTTTCACTGACAGTTCTCATTTTCAATAATTTCCTGTTTATCTTTTTGTTCCTTATGTTTACTGTTCTTTGTGTTCTGCGAAATCTTTGGCTGCCCCAAGATCTTGAAACTGTTTTTCTAAGGTACTTACTAGAGAAGTTGTTGTAGAAACCCCCGTTTAGATTTAAAATCCACCTGGAATTGATTTTTGTTGGTACAGCCGGTATGGAAAACAGTGTTTTCTCAAAGATTAAAGATCAGAGTTTTCTCAAAAGATTACAAATGGAACTCTCATATGATGCAGCAATCCCACTACGGGGTATAGTTCCAAAGGAAATGAAATCAGTATCTTCAAGTGATATCTGCCCTCCCATATTCACTGCAGCACTTGTCACAATGTTACCGAACCAAAATGAGTTCCCTATTTGGTGAGTTGAAATCAAAGCCTTTACTAGAAGTTGTTCTCACACAAAGTACAATTCATTTGCCGCAAATAAGGGGACCATAGGGAATCACTTCCAAAGCTGTGGCCCTCTCAGCAAGGGAAAACAAGTGCCTTTTATTTTTGGTAGGGAATAAATATTCAAAAGGAAAGTTTCGTCCTCACGTATAGAGGTGGGTATAAGCCAGCCCAGGCGTAGTTTGAAAACGTGCTTTCCCCTACCTTTCATGTTATGCTAATAAGGCTTAAGCTCCTCCTGGGGTGGAGATCTTAACATTAAAATGAAGCAAAAGTAACTTTGGAGACTTCTTGGCCCATCTGTGCAGGCGTTGCTTTTGCAGTGCAGTTTGGACTGGTTCAGGGTGGTTGGTGATTGCGTCTCTTAACGTAACAGAGAAACAACTTTGAGAAAGAGTTAAGGGCCCGGCCTGGTGGCGTAGTGGTTGGGTTTGGGCGCACCGCTTCAACAGCCTGTGGTTCGCAGGTTCGGATCCCTGGTGCCGACCTATGCACCGCTCATCAAGCCATGCCATGACAGGCGTCCCGCATATCAAATGGAGGAAGATGGGCACAGATGTTAGCTCAAGGCAAATCTTCCTCAGCATAGAGAGGAAGATTGGCAACAGATGCTAGGTCAGGGCTAAATTTCCTCACCAAAACAACAAAAAAGAAACAGTTAAGTGCTTTCGAAATTGCCTTTGAATTACTCGGGGCAGTTAGTTGGTGACAACAATAGCCAAGATATGGACACAACTTAAGTGTCTGTTGATGGATGATTGGATTAAGAAACATTACATGTATCTACAATTAAATATTATCCAGCTTTCAATATGAGAGAAATCCTGCCTTTTCTGACAACACAGTTGAACCTGGAGGACATTATGCTAAGCATAATAAGCCAGACACTGAAAGACAATCACTGCATGATCTCATTTACAAGTGGAATCTAAAAACGTCAAACTCGTGGAAACAGAGAGTGGAATGTGCCTACAAGGGATGGAGGTTGGTGGGTGCGAGGGGAATGAGAGATGTTGGTCAAAGGGTACAAACTTTCAGTTATAACATGAGGATGTTTTCAAGATCTAATATAGAACGAGGTGACCAGAGTTAATAATAATGCATTGTATACACAAGAGAATTGATCTTAAGAGTTCTTAGCATTAAAAGAAGGGGGAGTTATTACAGGAGGTGACGGAACTCTTCATTAGCTTGATTGTGGTATTCATTTCACAATGTGCACATACATGAAATCATCACATTGTACACCTTCAATATATACAACTTTTCTTTGTTAATCGTACCTCAATGCAGCTGGAAAAATATTTGTGCTGACTTCAGAAAATGCTTACAAATTAATGTGAATGAGGAAAACAAGAAGTGAAAGCACAAATGCAGCAGGGCCTGGGAGAAAATTTGCCAAATGTTACCCGTGGGTGATACTGGCCTAGAGCAAGTTGACTCGAGGGAAGCCGTGTTGTAACTTAGAGTAACGTCTGACTAGCTCACTCAAGCTCTGTGTGTTTTACCTTGCACTTAGCCTAGCAGATAAACAGCTCTCGGAAATAATCCTGGCTGACACACGTACATCCCAAGGGTGATCGATGATTACTTTATTCTTTTGAGTTTCTTAGGAACATGACGACCTCCTCAGGAAGATCGTCTATGCCGGCATCCATCATCGATGACAACTGAAAGACCTGGTGTGATGTCTCCAGTCTCCGATGCCAGATGGTCAATGTTCCTGAGCCCCCTTCACAGCCCACTAGTCCCTACAGAACTGCCTCAGATTATGTGCTTGTTTAAGATGGTCTCTGGGACATGAGTCCATCATCTTCCGATTTTGCTAGCTAATCGAGTAAATCCCTTTCCTCACCACCGACTCATCTTGTGATTGATTGGCTTCAAGGTTGCAGCAAGCAGAAGGAGCCTTTGCTCGGTTACACGGGCAGGGATTAGCAGCGATTATTAATTTCTTCTTTACACCTTTCTCAATTTCTCACATTTTTTAAAAGCACATTCACTTCACCAGGAGAAAACCAGCAGCAATTGTGAGTCACAACAAAAGGTGGAGAGATGAGATTGTGCACCCCTATCCCTCCTGGCCCCAGGAGGGCTGGAGGGAGAACAGTGGGCAGTGCAGGCAGCCCTGACCCTGCTTGGCCCAGGTTCTCCTTCCCCAGAGCCTTTCAGGTGTCCACCAGGCCCCACCAGTGTGGCTGCAGAGCTCCTGCTGCAGGTGGCCCCCATCAGGGTGAAGCCCAGCTGAGTGGTGGCCTCTGACTGACCAGCAGGACCTAGTTTGTGATCTTGGTCACAGGTGGGCAGGACCGAGGAGGGTTGGTAGCTCAGTTGGAGAGTGGTGGTGGGAGGCTGGACAGGGGCTGGGGCAAAGAAGAGCAGGGGCCTGGGAGGGAGTCCCAGCAAATGAACCAAGGGTTGACAAGGGGCAGGGCTATGTCTGAGAGATGCTAAGGAGCACAGTGGGGTCAGTGGGGCTCAAGGAAGCTTCCCAGGGCTGCCCTTGACAAGAGTCTCCCTCAAGGTCACACAAGGCCCCTGACCCTGTGGCCTTCAACCCAGCTCCAAGGCCAAGGGGATCCTTCCTTACAGAAGGTGAAAGGACCAGAACACTCTGGGGCTCTAAGTGTTTCAAAGTCTTTGTTAATATGCTCCAAGTGCAGAGTGCCCATGCCTTCAGGGACCAGCCACCTGTGCTGATTAGGAGCACCTTCTTTATCCCCAGTGACTAAGCGAGGTCAGAGCTAGAATGTCCTTCCCCAGTTTTCCCAGGGGTTCTTACCTGGGCACCCTGGGTGTGGGTTGGGGGTGGCGACAATTCTTCAGTCTGTGGCATGTTCTGCCTCCTTAAATGACAGTGGTCTCCCCCGTTCGCTGGCACAGCCCAAAGAGCCTCCACACATTTCCCAAAACCCGGGAGACACGGTGCCGCCCAGGGCAGTGTGAGAACCCGGCCAAGCTCAGCAGGTAGAAACTCCAGGAACACTTTTCCTGACCGTCAGTTCCACACCAGGTGTACTTGCTAGCTGAAGGAGGGCATTGGTGACACTTTTTGCACCTCCAATTCCCCATATGACATGGGGACAATGCTGCTCCCAGGGTGGGGATTCTGTGCCGTTGAATGAGATCAGTGCATGTGGAGCAGGCAGTGCAGCGGTAGTTGTCAAGGTGAGTAGAATCAACGCAGGGAGGGCAGATATGGAGACACGACTGCACCTGCTCCTCCAACACTCCTAAGGATAAAATGTGGTAAAATTCATGCCTTCCCACTCATCTAAAATACCAGCGCCCACCTTGAGCCCCTATCCTGTCCTCCCCACAGCCCTGTGAACTCTACTCTGGGCCATTCATGGGACCAGGGAGTTCTGGGACTCAGGGCCAAGGTTTTCCCGGAGATTTCTCATCTGGGTGGTGGTTAGGGAGGTCCCCAGTCCCTTCTGCTCTGTGCTTGGTGCAGGACACCTGGGGCAGCCCTGAGCTGGACCATCAGTGATCTGAGGCTGTTCTCCTTCACTCTGCTGGGCTGACAAGGGGACTTGCATCTGGCAAGCTCAGCCATCTGCGCAGGGGTGGAAATCCCAACTCAGCAAAATGCCAGGGCTGCCAGTGCCATTCTCTGCTTCATGCCTCAGCTCTCCTGGGCACCGCCATCTTGCATGACCTTTGCCCTCACTCCCCAGTGGAAGAGCCCATGGCCACGTTTCCTACTGGCTGAAGGCAAAGGCAGTGAGGGCAGCCAATGGCTCAGGGAGGCCTGAGGAGTGTGTCCTGTTGGTGTTGAGCATCTCTGGGCCCTGGCTGGACAGACACGTGCACGGGACGACAATGGTGTTCCTGGGCCAGGCTGCCGAGAGGCGGGGTGGGTCAGTGACTGGAGCCCCCACCTGGGCTCCCGGGTGTGTCTTTGCCTCTGTGCTTCTCCCTGGTGAGGAAAGCTCAGACCCTCTGCAAAACACTCATGCCTCGCCCATCCCTACACCATCCCTGTACATTCCAGAGTGGTGAGAGCTCAAGGAGGAGAGAGTGAGGGATGAGGGAGCCCTGACCACCCCTTGTCCCTCACCCCCAATTAGAAAAATGTGCTCTGGCTCAACCGTCAGCATGGCCTCCCCTGGTTCCCAAGAAACCCCTTTCTCCCTCAGCCCCCAAAGCTAATCCATTAGAGACGTGCAGTGCCACCTCTGCACCTCCTTACTCCACGGGGGTCTCCAAAGCCGCCAAGCAGGTGTTGCCCATGCCACTGCCCTCAGCCCAGGGCACACATCTGAGCTGGAGAGGCATGTAGAACTCTCCTCCCCAAGATTCAGGGGGTCCAGAGCCCCTCAAGAACCAGCATTCTCCCCCTCCCACCAACTCCAGGGCACAGGCCCCTTGAGGAGAAGGAGGGAGCCTGGTGACCCAGAGCTGCCCACTGTGGTCTCCCACACCAGGCAACACTGCCTCGGGGACCAGTGTAGTGTCCAGAAGAAGACGACTGGTCTTGTGGGGCTTGTCCCCTCTGAGAGGACAGAGGAGGCCATGGAGGTCAGGAGAGAAGGCTCTGGGGAGATAGGAAGGGCCAGGCTCCCACCCCAAGCCAGGGCACCATTTGCCTGATAATCAAAGATGAACCGGCTCACCCACCTGGCAGCATTTCCCTGGAAGAACTTTAGGAGTCCCACGACCACCCTGGGCCGCCTATCTGAGCCTCTGGATCTGGAGGTGGGGACAACTAGGGCCCTTGCCAGCCCCAGCAAAGAGAGGAGCCTTGCGGAGAACCCACATGAGAGCAGAGCACTACAGCCCTGTGACTGAGGAATTTCTGATGCCACTCTCTGAGTGGACACTGGGCAGGGGTAGGAAGAAAATACCCCCAATATATCTGTGCCTACTCTATGCCAGGGCAGGGAGCAGCCAGTCACTGCTGTCACCTACATGGAGAAATGAAGTAGGTGTGGCTTCGTGAGTGGAACCTGGGGGAGGATGATGGAGTCTCCCAGCAATGGAAAGACATGAGCTTTGGCCTTTCAGGTTCCTGGATACTGTGCTGAGGGAGGGGCAGCAGCCCTCCATTCACAGAGGCCTCCTGGGAGGGGAGAAACCAGGGTGGTGGACCATGGTCAGCCCAGCAGAGGGCAGGCATGGGAAGAGTGGCGGGGCTGTCCTGAGGGGAGTGGAGCCCCGCTGAAGGAGAGACTTCTTCCTACCTCTCAGAGCTCATCTGGTTCTTTTCTTTCTTTCATTTTCAAATTAGAGGCAGCAAAAGGACAAGCTTAACTGTCTCTCATTCCCTTTCCATACTTTCAGCTTTGATGTCCACCCCTCTTATGACGCCTGCTCTCTTGGGAAGGTAAAGGCAGGAGCTGGTGGCTGAGGCAGCCTCTGGCCTTGAGGCAGGCGGCACCAGGAGTGGCTGGAGTGGAGGTAGGAGCCTGCGGCCCGGCCCCTGGCGTCTGTGGGCAGCCTGGTGATGAGGGAGTTTGTGGCTCTTGCTTCAAGAAGGTGGGAGGCTGAGAAAGCCAGGAGTGCAGGTGGCCCCTGCCCTCGGGTCAGGACAGTGTTCTGTGGACAGCCACACGTGTGTTAACACACACATGTTAGGTGTGAACATGTGCCGTGTCATCCACATTAGTGTGTGTGTGAGCACACGTGTGCAGAGCCCAAATCCTAGCTGAGGGACTGACTCATCCCGTATTTTGAGGCCTCGGTAGCATTCTTACCAGGGGGCCACATGTGGAGTTGATGGTGGTGTGGCAGGCCTTGCATGCAGGACTGCCTCAGCCCACTTGACTGTGTAAATCTGCTCTGTGGAGGGGCCAGAGGTGTCCCCAGCAGGGGCTCTGCTGTGCAGCGCGAGGCCTGGCAGTCCATGCAGCCCAAAGGGGCAAGACCTGCTGAGCCGGCTCTTCAGAAGCATCCAGTCCTGAGGATACTGTTCACAGGGAGAGGTTTTGGGTGCTGGTGCCCCCTCGCCTACTGGGGCTCATCCCTGAAGAGGGTCCAGCAAGTTGGAGAAGGGGTGGGAAGGGGGTTTGAAAAATAGGCCAAATTCATGTCCCAAGTCACAGGCCAAGCCCAGTGAGTGTCCCTGTCCCCTGCCTCAGTTTAGCTATTCAGGAAATGGTCCAGGGAAGAACTGAGCAGGGTTGGCTCCAAAACTGGGGTCAGACGGTAACAAACAAAAGATCCTGCTCTATGCCAAGATCATTTCTGTTACCCTGAGATGGGGTGAGGGGATGTTGGGGGTATACTGGGATTCTGCGGAGACTTACCCTGCCCAGGACCTCATCTTCGGGGGTCTAGCCCTCACCTGGCCTTCCCTAGGTCTCCAGCAGTAGCAGTGGCACTTACATCTGTCCCAAGGTCTGGAGAGGGGAGAACTGGGCAACCTTACACCCTGGTGGGGAACCTCACGCTTTCTTTCTTTCTTCAAGAAACATGAAACCCTCAAGATTCATGTACTATGTGATGGAGAGAAAAAATACCAACTGTTTCTCCAAAAAGACAATGTATTTTGTACTTTGTAAAGTATTAATTAAAATGGAGAAAAATATCATGTTGACTGAGGGCGTCTGATTTTGTGCTGCTCCAGGGCCACATCTCATCTCTTTCCTTCTCCATTCCATGGTCAAGGAACATGGCCAGGGGCTTGGAGGAAGGCAGAACAACCTTCCCATCCACACCCAGCATCTGAGAGAGGGCACATCCCCAGAGCGAGAGGGGCTGTATTAGTTACCTGAGGCAGGGTAACGAGTTGCCCCAAATGCAATGGATTAAATTGATTGTTTACGTGTCACCGTTTCTGTGGGTTAGGAATTCAGGAGCAGTTTGAGCAGCTGGCTCAGGGTCCCTCAGGATGCTGCGATCATCTGAAGTCCTGGCTGGGACTGCAGGATCTACTTCCCAGGTGGTTTATTCACAGGGCTGGCAAGTTGGGCTCAGCTGTTGGCAGGGAGCCTGTTCCTCTCCACGTGGGTCTCCCCATGGGGCTGCTTGAGTGTCCTCACAATACGGTGCCCGGATTCCCACAGGGCAAGGGATTCAAGGGCCAGTACAAGAGCCAAAATGGTTTTTTGGCCCCGAACCTCAGAATTCACACCCCTCTGCCTCCACCATACTCTGTCACCATACAGCCCTGCTCTGATTTGACACAGGAGGAGAACACACAAGGGTGTGAAACCAAGAGGCCAAGGTCACTGCTGCCATCTTGGAGACTGTCTACTGTGCCCACCATTCCTCCGAAACCTCTGGCAGAGGTGGCCCTGGGGGTTAGGGGGCTTGCGGAGCAGGACAGGGCCTTGCTGGTGGCAGGGGGAGGATCAGGGGCTGGATCCCGGGCCACAGGGCTTCTGGCACAAGCCTGGAGCCCTGCTGTGGATGTCACACCCCCAGGAAGGTCCTTGGTGCTAGAAGCCCAGGAGCTGATGCCTCCCGACAAGATACCCTAGGGGCACGAGGGAGGGCTCCATGCCCAGCGTCCCTAACACAGGGCTCTGGCATTTGGTTCCTGCCCTTTTAGCAGGCAGGCACTTGGGATGCCCAGGCAGGACAGAGGTCTTGGACCTTGGACACCCTTCACTGCCCCTCTCTGACATTTTCCATGGACGGCTGGTGTGAGCAGGGCAGCGCTGAAGGCCTGAGCCTGCACTGAACCCCACCAACCTCCATCCTCACCCGCCTTACCCCTGCCCGCAGGAAAAGCAGACCTGGTGATTGAAGAGAGTGACAATGGCTCTGAAGCTTTCTCACCACCCTGAGTCCAAGAAAGTTCTGGATGCTGTGAATGCTTTCCTTTCTGGGGTCTTCAGACTATGTCCCCCTCATTCCTTCAGAGACCCCATTGGAGCTAGGACATCCACGGGGACTCTTGATGTCCCCCAAAATCTCAAAAGTTACAAAGGCCTCCAGAGCCCAACCTCCCTTTCCCGCCACTCATTCACAGTCACTGTCACTCGGGCGGTGCTGGACCTTGTGCCAGGTGCTGGGGACCCCGAGGAACCTGCTGTGGCCCCTGCACCTGAGTCTCTCTAGGAGGTGAGAAGACAGGGAAAGGATCTATTCCAGGGAGTGCAGGGCCGGGCTAGACCACAAAGGTGTGCTGTGTCCAGGGGTAGGGAATGACCACTGTTCAGCAGTAGGGGGCAGACCAAGAAGCCAGGACATTAGGGTTGAACTTGGTAAGATGGGGACCCAGCAGAGGGAGGAGCAAAGTCATAGAGGGCCAGAGGGAACCTTGGCTGGAATGGAGGAGTGCGGAGGGGGAGGCAGGAGTGGATGGGGCAGGTAGGGGATGAGGCTGAAATGCAAGGTGGGTGCTCGGGTCCGCCAGGGGCCTCACCCTCCTATAGGCCATGGGGAGCCACTGAGGACTTCCACGCAGGGGACCAAACTTAGCATCTGAGTGGTGATCTGGGTTATGAAGAGGGCTGATAGGAGCAGGAAAGGGGGACTGCCAGGGTCCTGGCCTCAGTTCTCAGGAGTGGTCCCTGGTGGTTCAAGTGTCTTCTGTGTGCAGAGTTGGGGTGGTGGGGGCAGTGGCGCATGCAGGGAACCAGCAGATATCCAGCCAACCCTCAGAATCATGAATTTGCCCCACGCTCAACCAGGGTATAATTGCTCCTGGAGCAGCTCTGGCTGGTTCTTGGCAGGTTCTGACTGCAGCTCACATTCAGATCCCTGGGGGGGGTTACCCATGCCAGGACTCCACCCCCAAGAATCTGATTCAGTTTCTCTTCGATGAAATATCGGTTTAAAACCTCCCCCACCCTCTTTCAAAAGGTAACATAAAGAACTCAGCCACAGGAGGAAAGAGCAGCTTCTGTGGTCACATGGTCCCCCTGGTTTTATCATGTGACGTTCCTCTGAGGTGGCAGGGGGCTCATGATGGTGAAAACGAGCTCTCCAAAGGGAATGCATGGGATGAGATCGTGGGGGTGGTTGCACCACATAGACAATACGCTAAAACCACTGAATTGTACACTTTAAAATGGTCTTACATCATGTGACTCACATGTCAATGTTTTAAAAATATTGATGTGGTAGAAAAAGCAACAGGAATGGATGCTGGGCGTGAAGGATGGCCAAGAAAGAATGTGAGTTATTCTGACACTCTTGAGGGTTAAAGGAAGTCCCTATCAACATGGTGGAGGCAGCACAGAGAAGGAGGAAGAGGACGGAGGCAAGAATCCGGAGCTCCCACCTCGCAAAGGTTGATGGGGGAGCATCTCATTTGAGCTGTTTTTCCAGGAGCTCTGGACCTGAGCTGACCCAGCGGGAAGCTGTGCAGCATCAGCGAGACCCAGGCCCATCTCCCACCCTGATGAGCATGGGGCACCGGGAGGGTCCTGATGTCCAGGGAGAACCTCGGAGAAGCAGGCAGAGCCTCTGAGGAGCCTGTAGGTAATAGCCCGAGGTGTCTTCAGGGAAATCAATACTCGGTGTCTTGGACTCAGGGTCACTGAGCGTGTCATGAATTACGTGGTAAAAGTGTCCAAACTTAAAAAATTAAATGAAGGCACCAGTGATCCCACTCCTTAGGTATACACTCGAGAACACTGAGAACACGTTCACACAGACACTTGTATGCGAATGATCCAAAAAATAAAATGCTGGGCCAAGTAAAACTCATACATGAAGTTCTGGCATTATTCATAATAGCCAAAATGTGGAACCAGCCAAATGTCCACCAAATGTTGAATACGGTACATCAAAACAATCAATCAGTAACCTCCCAGATGATTCTATCATACAGGCAAGGTTGAGAAGCTCAGGGGGAGGGGTTGAATCTGCCCAAAGGAATCCCCTCATGAACACGGCCTCCTTCGGCTGCTCTGGGGGCAGGTGACCTCATCTTGATTTCCTAGTTTGAGGCCAGACTCATGAGAGGTAGCCAGCCCCGAGATGCGCCAGCTGGAATGAATGCATGCTTCTCACCACCGCATCCCCAGCACCTGGCAGCTCCTGGCGTACAGTCGGTCAGGAACAGGGACTTTATCAGGCCTTTGCTTCATCTTCAGTGGTCTCTCGCTGTAATGAAGGTGGATGACTGCACCTGAGGAACAGCTTCGGGTCACAAGCCTGAGCCTGTTCACTTTCCATCTCTGAGGGTAGATGCACACATGGCATTTTTCTGATGGGCACAGATTCCTGTGCTCTTCTCTGGCAATTCAGCTGGCACCACCCTACCAGAGCGACAGCAAGACCAAGTCTCTCTGCTCCTCATGGGCAGCTCCGCCACCAGCTACATCCCACCTGTTTGCCTCCCTAACAAGACAATGGACTCCTGGTTTGAGAAGGTGACCACAATCTCTGGATTACTCCTTTTAAACTTGACTGCTCAGCATGCCCTCAGTGTGGCCCCTGAGAAAAGCACAGCGAGAGGGACTCCAAGCACTGTCTCCAGCTCAAGCTGAATCTGGGCTCCTCCGTGTGAAATATCAAGGTTTGTGTGGAAGAAAGGCTGGGTTTCTTGGTCGCCACAGCATGAGCGTCTGAGGGTAGCTGGGTAATGCACCCTGGGAGAGAGAAAGGCAAGTGTGGGATCCTTTGGGGAGGGGATACATTCCTGGGGCTCAACCATGGGGCAGGACAGGCCCCAGGACAATGGCTGCCTCACAGATCCACCCCAGTGCTGAGGCCGCCAAGGCCATCTGAAGTGGTCTGTCGGAACGTCAGGCTGCACGGTAGGCCGAGGCACCTGAGCAGCTCCCATGCAGCCCCTGCGGAGAGAATGACCCTCAGAAGGTGTGAGTAACTCTGCTGCTGGTCAGGAGGTGCTGGGACCTGAGCGTAATCTGTGAGAGAACAGTGTGGATCTTCAGAAATGCAGCCCAAGTGTCTACCCTGTGCCAGGTGCTCAACGAGACTGTCACCTGCTGTGCCAAGTCAGAGCACTCTTCCTGCAGCGTGGTTCTCAGCGTCTGACTGTCACATGAACACAGTGAGTGCACAGTAGGTGTTTCCTGACCTCCTGAAAATGTGAGCCAACCACATATTCAAGAAACAAACGTGGTCAGGACAGGACTCTCCTGAGTGAGTCAGGGGCGGACCTGACGAGAACGGCAGGCCAAGTGTCTTTTATTCACTGATGTCAGGGTCTGTGTGCTAGCAAGAGCCCCTTCTCCAGAAATCATCATGGAGTGGCAGCCTGCACGTCCGGCGGGGGCTCAGGGGATGGAAGACGGAGACCCAGGCCCCTGGCAACGACCGTCCACTGAGGGAGACGGTGGTGGCCACCGTGTGACAAGAGTCCCTCCACCTTCTCAGGCTGTGCCTGCCACTCGGGCTCTGCACTGGCCTCGCTTCTTCCCCAATATAGGTGGAATGACAGAGTCTGAGTGTAAGAAGACAGAACGGCCAGGTGACACGTCACAGTGGCCCGTGGTCACTGCATTCAGGGTGTCCTCACACACTTGCTGAAGTGACAGGAGCCTGGAGCCTGCCAACACTGACTTTTCACAGCAAAAAAGGATAAATCACACAACCAACGTACTGTAGAAGCTTTCTGTCCATGTGTGTCAAATGTTGGATGTGTCAGAGGCCTTGTTGCGAATTTCTCTGAAGATGAAATGTATTTGTAAAACCACTGGAGTAAAATAGTGACGATCTGGCAATGACAAAAGACTTAACATGATAATGTAATTACAAGGAAATTTGGTTATTTTATAAGCCACATTTTAAGATAACGACTAGAATTATACCAAGACATATCAGATTTTTAGGAATTTTATATAATTTTTAGAATACTGAAAACATGCTTATTTTCATCAAACCAACAAACTTAAATAAGCTTTCATTTACTAAAGATGATATCATGTTAACTTGAAAAACATTTGGGTTAGTTTCCATTACATTTAGAAACAATTTATATAAATGCTTACTTTAAGCCTGCTAATGGAGCTCTTTTAGAAATTACATCATCCAGAGGTAGAAAAATATCACATATATATAACACGTACACATAGACATACATAGATACACAGACAGACACAAGCAGAGACCTTAAATGGTTTTCGTTAAATGTTTCCTATGAATCAGGTACAATACAAAACTCACTAATTTAAAAAAGAATAGTTGGATCCAAACTGTGTTTTTGGCAGTATTAAACAATTCTATTAATTTTTAATTTAAGTTTCCCATTGACTGTTTAAGGGAATAACGTTAAGTTTCCCAGAAAATCTCTTATGATCTCATTAACTCTGAGAGGGGCTCATACTGGGCCCCTCTTTGAATGTCGATTATGGGGGTGTCTGTAAAGCAATAATTTAATAGACTTTTAGGTACCTTTTATAGCTTAATTTTTTATTAGCTTTTTGCAACCAAACTTTCAGTAGGGCTCTTTTGGAATTTTGAAGGCTTTGCTTTTAAGTGCACATCTTAAGCAATCTTATCTAATTAGATCATTCCTTCTAACGGCCAATGTAACACCCTTGAAGCTGGTGGCATTTTGGTAGGACCCTAGCCACAAATGGAGTTCAACCCATATTTCTGTCCAACCATACCTGACTGCAAATTGGGTGCAACCCGCAATTCTGTCTGACCATATTTTGGGGCGCCCAACCTGATGGTTACTAAGCCAAGCTCTCAGGACACAATACAAGTGTAGCAAGATTTTGCGGTTGTTTTAAATATTTACAACTTCTGCAACCTTTAGTTTTCGAGCAGGTGTGCTGGAAGGTGGCATGCTTAACTCTTTAGAGATTAAAGATTGCATTTAATCTGTCTGTTCCACGGTTCTCAAATCTAGTGCACAAAAAGACAAGTTTTGGAAGCTCAAAGGATCCCCAAAGGTGGCCAGTGTAATTTTAAATTATCCCAGGTTATCCTGATCCAAAGATTCAGCCAATTACAGCTATCCCCATTTGGTTAAGTACTTGCAAGTAAAGGCTCCATACATATTGTACACAGAGCCAGCCAGAGTTCCAGTGGGTGGGTGCCCATCTGGCATTGTTGGCTTTGAAAGTGTGGTTTCTCATTTTCTTTTAGTTTCATTTTAATATCAAGTCTGAACAATTTCTAAGGACAGTGTAGCTGGTCAAAACTGTGCTGCTTGTGAGTGTCACTTCCTAAAAGGTGATGAACACTCTCTCACGTGTCTTAGCTTCTCCTGCGGGCAGTCTACAACTACCGTAGGGGTGCAGAGCACTGGATGAACAATCCTTGTGTGCGGGCCCCTCGACAAGACATTAATTATTTAAAGTGAATGATGGTGACTGAGTTCCCTATGCGACTGCCGCTTGTCATGGAGATTGTCCTCAGACACTTACACCAGGTTCTCAGTCACCTGAGAACAACTTGTGGCTGGAAAGAGCAAGTGCCCCTTTTCTTCAGAACAAAACAAATTCAGTCTCTCATTTTGCTGTCAGTTTGTTCAGACTTTATCAACATGTCTCTTTTTCAATTGAAAGCCAAATTAAAGAGGTCAGCTAACCCAGTTCACTCCAAACTTCCCCCTTGGTTCCCCTTACCTAGGAAATGTCTCCCTGTTGGCTCCCCTCACCTAGGAAATGTCCCCCCCAGGTTCCTCTTACCTAGGAAGAGTACCAACACACCCTTAAGATGTTGAAGTCTTCAGACCCAAAACAGCTGGAATAACAAGTCAGGACTGTCAACTTAAATAAGGAGGTCCAGATTTCGGGAGCACTCACCAGACCACCTGAAGAGTGCAGTGAACCCGGGGGGGAGGAGGGGTAGTGGAGCTCAACGGTCCCCTGTGGTACCAGTGTTGGTTGAAAGTAGGCTCCACCTGGTCTCAGGTGGGTGTCTCAGAAGTCCCTTCGTGGTTGCCAGGAAAAGGTGCCGCAAATAATCAATAATCGTTCTGTAGCACAAAGTTTTATTTGAGCCCAATTTCATTTGAGGACTCTAGCCCGGAGCACATCTTTGCAAGGGAAGAAAGCGCTGTGAAGAAGAGTGGTTTTCAGCAGAGTTACATCCCGTTTCCAAAGACAGAGACACACATCAAGCATGACAGGTGCACATTCTCTCAAGCATTCAAGGAGATATTTTGCTATTGATGAGCACATAGACAGCAAGTCACCATGGCCTCGGCGCTGGAGGAAATGAGGCATTCAGTCTTATCTTGAAAGGGTGCTGGCATCAAAGGAAGGGAGGGATGCTTTTTTTTCTTCAAAGAGTACATTCTTTACTTTAGGGTAACGATTAAAGTACACAGACAATGCATGTCTGACAAGCCATGAGTCAGGTTTCTTTGGTTCAAATAAATTTCGGGCCAAATCAGGTTCCAACCAGAATGGTTTCCACATATACTTGAAAACATAAAATATCTTATATCGCACCTGATGACATCCCGAGGGAGTAGATGTTAGAATGACCCCCACTGCACAGATGGGGACACTGGGGAGGCCCTGAGAGGCACGTGGTTGTCCAGGGTGACATCACTGGCAAGAAGCAGGAGCGGGACTGCATTCAACACTGTGTCCTCAAAGCTGGGGCCCTGCTTGCGTTCAGACATCCCCAGAGGCTGTGGGGTGGACTCTGTTGGTGTGACTGTGTCTGGACGTGGTGTGGAGATGGAGAGTGAGCAGTCAGCAGCCCCGGGAGCCCTTAGGGAGGTCTTGTGTAAGGAGGGAGCTTAGGTAAGGTGACCCCAGGAAGTACCCTCATGGAGCCCAAGAGTACTCGGAACCCTGGTAACTAGGCACCCACATCCTAGAGACAGCCCCCAAGCCAGCTCACTTGTCTAGCACTTGTCTAGGAGGAGCAACGTGTTTAGTTGCTTCTTCTCGATGGTCAGGGGCCAGAGCCCCAGGAAAGCTCCCAAAGACCACCCGCAATGCAGATGCTGGTTCCTTTCTCATGGCCGACAATTGTGGCCGTTTAACCGGAGGGACAGAAAGGTAACACAGGGAGTCCTAGGGAAGGCCAATCCAGACCAGACCAGCACTGTGGTCCCATCTGGGCATCCCTACATCCCCTCCCCATGTGTGTGTGTGGAAGGGCGGTTTCATGAGGGTGGACCACCGTGAGCAGGAGCAGGTCGCTGAGGTGTTAGAAGCCTGGTGGGCTTCTAACATGACCCTGGTGGGTCATGTTCACAGCCCAGGTCAAGGCCGGCTGGGTGGGATGTGGAGTGCTAGAGTGGCACCCTTCTGCCTGAGGTGTATGTCTTTCATCCGGGGTGGAATTCTGTGGAGACACAGGTATGTGCCTGATCTGGGAGAATTAGGTCCCGAGGACAGAAGCAGCACAAGGACAGCTGGGCAGCTGGCAGGGCTCGGATGCCTCTGGGTCGGCTGCCGGTCACTGCCGTTGCAGAGCTCCATACAGGAGATCAGCGAGGAGCTGGTAGAAGGGGACATCCAATCCCTCACCCCCAGGGGTGAGCAGCTGTGACACAAGACTGCATCAGCAGCTGTGGGGAGAACGTCTGCACTGACTGTTGGACAAGCCTCAGAGCTACCTCAGTACCCATCATCCATCCCGGACAACTATCATTACCACCAACTCCTGCAGGAAACCAGGAGGCAGCTGCGGCCCCAGCGTCCGTGCAGGGAGAGCCATCCCCTGCACAGGCTCCAGCAGGAGACCAGGAGGTAGCTGAGGCCCCAGCCACCGTGCAGGGAGAGTCATCCCCTGCACAGGCTCCAGCAGGAGACCAGGAGGCAGCTGAGGCTCCAGCCACCGTGCAGGGAGAACCATCCCATGCACGGGCTCCGGCAGAAGACCAGGAGGCAACTGAGGCCCCACCATGCAAGCAGGGAGACACATCCCCTGAAGAGGGTCCTGCAGGAGACCAAGAGGCACCTGAAGCCAAACCATCTGGCCTGGGAGAGCTGGCTCTGCAATGTCTCTCATCAGCAGCTCCTGTACCACCCATTCAAACTGCTCCCTCACCAGAAATTTCCTTCCCTACCCTCATTAATGTGTTTGTTTCCTTCTTAGTTGCTCTTTTTGATTTTTCTTTATTGTTTAGTTCTTAATAATTATTTAAATTAAATGTTTCGATTTTTTAAAATTTATGTTTTCTCATTTTAAATTGTACACTTTATGAGCATTAAGGACATTCACATTGTTGTGCATCCATCACCGCTATCTGGGCTCAGACAATTTCACACTCCAAAAGGAAATCCTGTTCTAAAAGCACTCACTCCCCGTTTATTCCTCAGGCCCTGGCCCGCTCTAATCTGTTTTCTGTCACTGTTTTTTGTTAAATCTATTCTGGATGTTTCCTATAAGTGGAATCATGGCATAACTGGCCATTTGTGTCTGCCTTCTTATTTTCACAGGGCCTGATAGGTTTTCCTTTTCTGTTTTTATTTGAAATAGAATTTCTCTAATTTGATAGGAAAATCCCAGGTGGATTCTAGATTTGATGTATCAAATAAAGCCCTTTCGGTAAATATGTGCATAATCTTGGGGTACAGACTGCTGTTCTAAGTGGGACACCAGAGCCAGAAGCCAGGCATGAAACGCCTGTGGCCAAAACAAAAACAAGACAAGGGTAAAAAGCTGGAAAGGCAAACCACAAACCGGAAAGCATTCCTCATAACCCAAGGCCAGGGAAAGGCTACACATCCCTCGCTTCCAAAAAATGCTTGAAATTCAGTATTTTAATAAGAGATAAAGAGCAAACACACTCAACGCCAATGAGAGGTGATACACAGGGGCAGCATGTGTCAGAGAAGCTCGAGCTCCACGAGGGGGACACCCGCACATGGAGACACTGTGGAGAGGGCACTGGGCCCCATCAGATGGGCAGGGTTCCAGTGTGGTGACAACCAGCCCTGGTGACAATGTGAGGAAGCAGAGGCCCCAGCAGACTCCTAGAGACAAGTGTGAAAGGACACTCCTCTCTGGAGACCAGCCTGCAGGACCCATCGCAGCCCCCAGGGGCACGCCTGTGCTGGCGGTGCTGATCCCAGGACTTCATCCCACAGAAAGTCTGTACAGTGTGTGCACGTGTGTGCACATGCGTGCGTATGTGTGTGTGCACTTGTGGGTGTCAGGAACGGAGCATTCCAGGGTGTGTGCTCTTCTAGAGCCTGATTTGTCCAGGCATGGCCACTGCCAGGCAATCCTATTCCACTTGGTATTTTCTCTGTCCTGGCATCAGAATTTATGAAGACCCCCTGCTTGGACCAGGGGCCATTTCCAGTTTTTCACTCTCTGAATCGTGCTGAAGGGAACACCTGCAACCACAAATCTCTGTTTAGGACAGAATCCATGACGTGGAGTTTCTGGGTCAAAATGTATACTGTTTTTAATGAATTGGCCCCAGTTTCCAACACCAGAGGGCTCTTTGTCAGCTTTGAGCCTTCTTTGGGAAAGCAGGGCCACAGAGACCCCGGGGCTGGGACCTCATGGAGTGAGGGAGGACGAGGAGCTGGCAGTGGATGTGATCAAGGTACTTGGGAGTGAGCTGTCTGGCAGAAAATGTCCCACCCCTCAGCCCAACACCTGGCCCCACCCATCATGGTGATGTCATGGGCTAGTCCTCTCGCTGGTGCTAGAGCTGGTGCTGGAGCTTGCTTTAGCTCAAAACATGGCTCTGATTCTAGAACTGGAGCTGAAGCTGGAGCTGGTTCAATCTCAGCAGCTCATGCGAGAGCCTGTGTTAGAGTTGCGCTATCTCTATAGCCGCCAGTATCTCTAGCTCTGGGGAAGGCACTGGAGCTGGAACTACCTCCAGAGATAATCTAGACCTGCTTCTGCAGTTTGATAAAGCTCTTGAGCTGGCTCCAACTCTTGCACTGGAGCTGGTGTAGAGTTATTGCTGTAAGTGGCTCTAACTGTGGTTCTCATTCTAGACCTGGTTCTTGTGGCTCTAGTTGTATAACCAGTCCTAGCTCTAGCTCTGTAGTTGGTGCTAAAACTGGTGGTGGATTAGGTTTGTAGCTCTGGCACCGGCTCCACCTCTGGAATTGGTGTTGGGGCAGATTCTGGTACTAGAGCAGCACAGGCTCCGGCTGGGTGGTTGGTGATAGAGATGCCTCCATCTCTGAAATCGGTGGTAGAGCTGGTAGCACAGCATGATCTAGTTCTGATGTTGGTGCTAGAGCTGTTGCCAGAGCTGGTTCTTTCTCTTGAGCTGGCATTGGCTCTAAGTCTACTACTGGTACCCAAGCCAGCTCTTGCTCCAGCACTTGTGGGGGATCTAGCTCTGCAGCTGGTACTAGATCTGTTGCTGGAGCAGGCTCTGCCTCTGAACTTGGTGCTGACTCTAGCTCTCGAGCTGGTGCCAGAAATGGCTCTAACTCTGGAGCCAGTGTTAGAGCTGATGCTGGAGCTCGCTCTTCCTTGGAACCTGGCACTGACTGTAAACTAGCTTCAACCTGGTTCTCACTCTAAAGTGAGCACTAGAACCATCACTGGGACTGGCACAGGAGTTGGTGATAGAGCTGCCTCTATCTCCAGCGTTGATGCTACAGCTAGTGTTCAAGCCAGCTCTAGCTCATGAGAGAACCCCGGCCCTGACCCTGCAACTAGCACTGGAGCTGAAGGTGGAGCTTGCTCTATCTCAGGAGTTTGTGCAACTGTGGGAGCTGGGGTTAGCTCTAGCTATGGAGCTGGCCCCAACTCTGGTGCTAGAGCTGTTGGTAGAGCTGGTGTTGGGGCTAGCTCTGGCTATAGACCTATCACTGGCTCTAGTTCTGGAGCTTGTAATAGAACTGGTTCGTGCAGTGGCTTGGGTGTTGAAGCTGGTCCTGAAAATGGCTCTGAGTCAGGATTCTAGCTAGAGCTGGCTCCAGAGAACACTTAAGCTCTTGAGCTGCTGCTGGAGCTGGTGTTGGACCTGGCCCCAGCTTTTGACCGTTTTCTGGAGTTGGCACTAGCTCTGTGGCTGGTACTACATCTAGCTCTTGGACATGGGCAAGAAATGGCTCGAACTTAAGATTTGGTACTAGAGCTGGTGTGATGTCTGACACTGAAGGCGGTGCTAGCTGTGGAGCTGGTGGTGGAGCTGGCACTAGCTCTGAAGCTTGTTTTAGAGCGGGCACTGGTGCTTCGAGAGGACAAATGTTCAGCAACATGACTGCCATTCCACGTGCCTTTCCAAAAACAGAAAACGCCCCGCTGCCCTCCAGAGAAGCCCCAGCCCAAGGATCCAAGAAGCCTTCCAGGAAGCCTTCCCAGACTGTAGACAGTGTGCATGTATCAAATAAATTTTTTTCTTCTGTTCCTTATCTTCTTATCACAGAACATCATATGTAACTAGATGTATCAATAACAGTTAACTTCACATGATAGTATGTAAGTCATAGGATATCAAGGAAAGGAGTGCACATCACCCAAGAACTTTGCATCCTCCTTGGGGAGAGTATTTGTGTTTTGAGTTGTCCACAGGAGAGGGGTACCATGTTAGAGGGAAGAATGACTTTCTTCCTGTCCTTATTTGGAGATTAAATGCGGCTAAAGGAGATGTGAGTGGGCGCCAAGTTGAGGGAGCGTGGGCTCTGATGGTTAGTCTTGTGTGTCAACCCGACCAGGCCATAGTATGCAGCTGTTTAATCAAACTGGATATTTAATCGTGTCTTGCTGTGAAGGTATTCTGTAGATGTGGTTAACACGTACAATTAGTTGACCTCAAGAAAAAGAGATTACTGTCAATAATTTGGGTGGGCCTCATCAGCTGAGGGCCTTCAGAGCAAACACTGAGGTTTCTCAAAGAAGAAAATCTGCCTCGAGACTCCAGCATCTAGACACCTGCCTGACTTTCTAGTCTGCAAGCCTGGTCTACAGATTTTGGACTTGCCAGCCCTCATGAGCACATGAGCCAATATATTAGAATCAGTCTCTCTCTCTCTACACATACATATACACACATCTGTGTGTGTGTGTGTGTGTGTGTGTGTGTGTGTGTATGTGTGCACGTGCATATGTATCCTGTTGGTTGTTTTCTGGAGAACTCTGACAAACACAATGCTGAAATGCCTTTGTCCTTCCTTTTTCCACTTTAGAATCACTGTTCTTTAAGGGCTTCGGAAACTCAGTGCCATAGGAAGTTTGCAGACGAAGTGTCTGTCCAATCCAGACCTCGTACTGCATGTCGGGCTCTGCCGGCACTGCCTGGTAATTCTGAGAAAGCGTGGCTGACGCTTTCCTGCTGAGGACATGCAAATGACCCCAAAGGCCTCTTACTTGAAACCGGGCAAAATGTGGAACAGAAAGCTCACCCTCGTGAGGCCGGCCGACAACAGGGTCAGCACCCAGACTCCTGCAAGAGAAAAGTGATACACGAGGCCTCAGAAAATTAACCAGACACCATATTTTCAGAATGTGGGCTTCCATGCCAGGAAGGTCTGTAGAGAATATGTCATATTTCCTTTAACACATTTCTTGAAGAAGTCAAGTTTTTTGCCTATTTATTGTTACCTTTCAGCACACACACTTGATATATGCTCTTTCCTGCACAATCCTCTCCCTTCATGCTAAATATTTTCACTCTACAGTCAGTAAAGAGAAGAGAACACGACGGAGAACGCAATCCAGAGGGAGCCACCATCCTCGGAATCACCATGAGTATGTGAATATCTGTCGTCACCTGTTTGGAGTGGGCCCACCCCCCAGTTACACAGCAGCCAGGGCAGGGATGACGGGATCAAGAGGTCTAGACTAGTCATTCGACTGGCTTTCAGCAAGTATTTAATATGTGGGTTCTGGTTTGCCTCCAGAGAGGTTCTGTGTGTTTGTGTGAGGGAGAAAGATGGAGGAAGAGGGGAGGGAAGACAATTTCATGGTTTAAAAGCTGCTGCAAAAGCTAATATCCACTAGGTGCGAAAAACCATATGACAAAATCCAACACCATTTCGTGATAGAAACACTCAAGAAACTAGAAACAGAAGGGAATATCTTGAGCCTCGTCCAGGGCATCTGTGAACAGTCCACAGCTCACCGACGTCATAGTCAGTGGGGAAAGACTGGAAACGCCACCCCTGAGGTCAAGAACAAGATGAGCATTGGCCACTCTTGCCAATTCTATGCTACATTTTGCTGGAGGTTTTAGCCAGGTCAATTAGGCAAGAAAATGAAGTAAAAGGCATCTAGATTGGAGGAGATGAAGTAAAATTATCTCAATTCTCAAATGATGTGACCACATATAGAGGAAATCACAGAGAATACATGGAAAAACTATTGGAACTAAGAAATGAGATTAGCAAAGCTGCTGGATACAAGATTAATTTAAAAAATCCATTGTATAGGAATATAAATTGGTGCAGCCACTATGAGAAAGAATATGCAGATTCCTCAAAAAATTAAAAATAGAACTACCATATGATCCAGCAATTCCACTTATGAATATTTATCCAAAGGAAATAAAAACACTAACACAAAAAGATATCTGCACCCCACTGTTCATTGCAGCATTTATTTACAATAGTGAAGACACGGTAAGCAACCTAAGTGTCCTTTGATGGATGAACCGGTAAAGAAGATGTGGTGTAAGTATATATATATAACAGAATCTTATTCAGCCATAAAAAGGAAAGAAATCCTGCCACTTGCAACAACATAGACGGGCATTATGCTAAGTGAAATAAGTCAGACAGAGAAAGACAAATACCATATGATCTCACTTAAATGGCGAATCTAAAATTAAAAAAAAAGCAAAAACTGAGCTAACAGATACAGGGAACAGCTTGGTGGTCGCCAGAGGCAGGGGGTGGGGGTTGGGCAAATGAATGAAGGGGTCAAAAGGTATAAACTTCCACTTAGAAAATAAATGAGTCCTGGAAATGTAACAAAAAACATGGTGACTATAGTTAGCAATAGTGTATTGTACATCTGTTAGATGCTAAGAGAACAGATTTTAAAAGTCCTGATAACAAGAAAAATATCTGTAACTATGTGAGGTGATGGATGTTAACCAGACTTATTGTGTTGATCTTTGGTAATATATACATATATAGAATCATTATGTTATATGCCTGAAACTAATATAATATCATATGTCAAGTTTTAAAATATCAATTTTATTTCTATATACTAGCAAAGGAAAATCTGACAATAAAAGTAAGAAGATATGTTAATTTACAATAGCATCCAAAACAATGAAATAATTAGAAATAAATTTATCATAAGAAGTACAAGAGTTGTACAATGAAAGATACAAAACATTATTGGAAGCAATTAATGAAGACCAAAATAAATGGAAAGACATTTCATCTTCATGTATCCGAAGACTTGATACTATTAAGGTGGCAATACTCCACAAATAGAACTAGAGATTCAGTGGAATTCCAAGCAAACTCCCAGCTGCCTGTTTTTGCAGAAACTGACAAGCCAAGGCTAAAATTCATATGGAAATGCAAGGGAGCCACAAGAGCCAAAACAATTTTGAGAAAGAAGTTCAAAGATGGAGTATTCACACTTCCCAATTTCAAAAATTATTACAAAGCTACCATAATGAATACAGTGTGGTGCTGTCATAAAAAATAGACATACAGACCAATGGAATAGAATTGAGAGTCCAGAAATCAACCTACATATTTACAGTCAATTGATTTTTGATGAGTGAAAAGACAATTCAATGGGGAAAGAACAATGTTGTCCACAAATGTTATTGAAACAACTGGATTTTCACACGCAAAGAAGTTGGACTCCTTGCTTACAGTACTTACAAAAATGAACCCAAAATAGATCCAACAGCTAAATATGAGGCAAAACTATACAACTCTTACAAGAAAACACATAGGAATAAAACTTTTATTTTATTTATTTTTTTTGTGAGGAGGACCAGCCCTGAGCTAACATCCAATGCCAATCCTCCTCTTTTTTGCTGAGGAAGACTGGCCCTGGGCTAACATCCATGCCCATCTTCCTCTACTTTATGTGGGACGCCACCACAGCATGGCTTAACAAGCGGTGCGTCGGTGCCCGCCCGGGATCCGAACCAGCGAACCCCGGGCTGCCGCAGCAGAGCACGGGCACTTAACCGCTTGCGCCACTGGGCAGGTCCTAGGAATAAAACTTTTGACCTTGAGTTAGGTGATGATTTCTTAGATAGGACACCAAAAACACACGAATAAAAAATAAACAAATTGGACTTCATCAAAATTAAAAATTTGTGTGTATCAAAAGGCAGTATCAAGAAAGTGAGAAGACAGCCTGCTGAATGGGACACTATACCAGCTCACCATATATATAACAAGCTACTTGCAAATAGAAGATAGAGTGAATGCTTACAACTCAATAATAAAGAAACTAATAACCCAATTTAAAAATGGGGAAAGGAGCTGAGCAGACATTTCTCCAAAGAAGATATACAAGTGGCCAATAAAGACATGAAAAATGCTCAACTCCATTATCCAGGAAGAAAATGCAATCAAAACCACAATCAATAAGTATCATTTCCCATCCACTAGGATGGTTGTAAATTAAAAATATAGATATTAAGACGTCTTGTCAAGGATAGGTAGAAACTGGGATCCTCATACATTGTTGGCAGGAATAAAGATGGAAAATAGTCTAGCAATTCTTCAAAATTTAGAGAGTTTTCATATGACCCAGCAGTTCCACTCTAGGTGTGTACCCAACAGACATGAAAACATGAAAGCTTGTACGTGAATGTTCATAGCATCATTATTATAATAGCCAAAAGGTGGAGACAAGTCCAATGCCCCTCAACCGATGAATGGATCAATAAAATACAGTATATCTATGCAACGGAAAATCATTTGGCACAAAACAGAAAGAATTACCGATACACTACAAACAAGGATGAACCTTGAAAACATGACATATTAAAGGAGCTATCACAAAACAACACACATTGTACTATTCTGTGTATATAAGAGGTCGAAAATAGACAGATCGAGGGAGAGAAAAAGTAGAGGAGTGGTTGTCTAGGGCTGTGGCGATGGGGGAAGGGGGAGTGACTGCTAATGGGTCCAGGGTTTCATTCTGAGGTGATGAAAATGTTCCACTGTTGTGGTGATGGTTGCCCAACTCTGTGACTCTACTACAAGCCATTGATTTGTACATTTTAAATGGGTGGCTTACACGGCATGTGAGCGATATCTCAATACAGCTGTTTTAAGAAAATACAGAGAAAGATAATTTGTTTCAACTTGGAGATGTGTCTTGGTCCCAGGAGCAGCCGGACTAGGCACTTGCTATAGCACAAAGACCCAACCCATGCAAACGATATGGGTCACAACCCCACAAAACCCACCTTCACAAAGCCCACCCCCAGGGAAATGGGGAAAGACGTCCTCAGAAGGAATGGATGGAGGAGTTGGCCACTAGAGGAGGGGGTGCAGACTTGGTCCAGCCAGCAGCATGGGCACGAGCAGCCCTAACCCTAACCTTCACACTGATGAAATTTTACCTTGAATTTACGCCTTGATCTTCCCAAGGTGAAGCACGTGCAGCTTAGAGTGTCTCTCTTGGCAGGAGGGTAGCTGGCAGAGGACAGAGAGGAAATTTTATCTTTTGATTTTCAAAGCAGCTATTCCATGTGGGAAATACATCAAAGGGGAGAAAACATGAGTGTACACGGGGATATCTTCACTACAATTCAATTGGACCAAGACACTGAGGTTTGCTTAGACAACTTGCCCAGAACAGGGCTGGAGATGGAATTTTAAAAAATAGGACTTAGAATTAATGAGTAATATTGGGAGTGATTCACTGGGTACGATATTCAGGAACTCATCAAGTTGAACAGAAATCCTCCCAAAAGACCAATGAAAGTGCCCAAGGTCAACGATGAACTCTGGCGATAGGTAAGGAGCAGGACCTGCGCAGGGAGCATGTAAAGGAGAACTTTCCATGACACACAAGGTGTGAAGGAGTTTCACTGGAATCATCCATCTGCGAGCTGGGCCCCTCTCATTTTCATATTTACTAGCTTATGACTGTTAAGCGGTAACAACACCATTTGTGACCCCTCCTTCATGGCTTCAGGAACATTTGGTAGCTTAAGGCATCACTCTCAGAGCTGTAAGAACTTCTGGAAACCACTTACGACCTCCACAATAGCCCTATTTTACAGATGAGGAAACTGACGCCCAGGGAGGGTTCAAGGACACACTGGGAGTGTCTCTGACTTCTGGTCCAGGGCACTTTCTCATTGGGGAGCCACGAAGAACTCTCCTCTCTATGCCAGAAATGGGCTGATCCTTAGGACATTTTCAAAGAAAGCTGCCTTTTTTAAAATTTTTAAAAATTTTTCCCCCAAAGCCCCAGCAGATAGTTGTATGTCATAGCTGCACATCCCTCTAGTTGCTGTATGTGGGACGCGGCCTCAGCATGGTCCGAGAAGCGGTGCATCGGGCCGCGCCCGGGATCCGAACCCGAGCCGCCAGTAGTGGAGGGCGCGCACTCAAGCGCTGAGCCACGGGGCCAGCCCTATAGGGTCATTTTAGTTTTTTCCCTGACACAGAAACAAAACAGGCTACTGGACAAGAGAAAACTCTAGGGCAAGTTGCCATTTTTAGTTCATCCCCACAGAGATTGGAACAAATTGACTGGAGTCCTGACCCCTCAGTCCACATAGTCGACCCACAATAAATGTATCAGCTCGTCATGAATGAGCATCAATGAGCCGAAACACGTTTGTCTCCTCGGCCAAGTAGCATCAACCTTCATGACAGGTATGCTCCTGCCACCAGGTCCCGTCTCTCCCACAGGTGCCCAGACAGTGGGCGGGCACAGTGGGCGGGACGGTGCTGCCTCTGGGGACTGGGACCAGCTCTCTCACCTGCAGGCTGGCGGGGTCAGGGCCCGTCTCCCTCACCGAGGCGATGGAGGTCTCCAGCTGTCCCTGCACACACGAACAAGCAGGCCTCCGTGACAAAGGCCCGGGACACAGAGCAAAGGGTTCACCGTCCCCCCGCGTGCAACCCGGAGGCGGAACCAAAGGCGGGTCTCTCTCGGGCTCGGAGGCCAGTCTCTCCGGGAGCCGCAGCCTCTTCTGAAACCTCTCCCTGGGCGCCAGCTGTACCGAGACGAGGGGCTGGGAGTTCTGGGGAGACAGGAGTCCCCACACGCTGTCCTCCACCCCACAGCACCCACGACCCGGCCCCACACTGGATCCAGGGCCTCTTCCAACGCCCCAACCGATGTGGGGGTCACAGAGCAGTCGGCGGAGTGGGGACCCTCGGGACCAGCCCTGTGGCAGCTGTTGGTGTTGCGCATGTGCGCGGAGGAGCGGGGTCACGTGCATGTGCTGTGCGTGGGCCCCGAGAGCGTGCCCGGCTGGGGACGTGAGGCCCGGCTGCCCCGCGCGGGTCCACCCGCGACCGCCCATTGGAGGGAGGCCCGTGCGCCCCGAGCGCGTCCCTACCGCCCCCACGCCGGGGAGAGCACAAGCCGTGTCCACACTGAGCTGGCTGATGCAGTTCCAAGAGCAGGCTCTCAGGAGACAGTTGGGAAACTGAGGCCAGGAGAGACAGGGACTGGCCCGGGCCCATGAGATGGGCAGAGTCCAGAGGAGAAGAAACAAAGGCTCCTCCTGTTTGGATCACACCTGCTTCTGTGTTTTCATTCACTCACCCATTCACTCATTGTTTCGTTTATTCTCTCATTCCTTCAATCACTCACTCAGTCATTCTCTCATTCATTCCTACACTCATTCATTCAGTCATCACTCATTCATTCACTCATTTGTTCATTCACTGGTTCATTTATTCAATCATTCAGCCAACATCCTCCAGTCCTTGCTGTGTGCCAAGCACTGTGACTTCACCAGGGAGCACAACCTGATGTGGTCCCTGCTCACGTGGAGCTCACGTCCACTGTGTGACATAAAAGAGGGCAGTCCCTGGGGGTACCAGGGGTGATGAGCACCAGAAATCCACACCTGAAAATAGAGGCCAGTCATGCAGAGAAAAGTTCAGAGAAAACCCATGCTGGGCACTGCAGTCTTGCATGATCCTTGACCCCATGCCCCAGCAGAAGAGCTGGAGGCCACATTTCCCAACGGCTGAAGGCGAAGGTGGGTGCTAAGGGCAGCCAATGGCTCAGGGAGACCTGAGGATGATGCCCTGTGGGGGCTGAGGATCTCTGGGCACTGACTGGGGAGGCAGGTGGCACAGGAGGGAAATGGGGCTCCTGGGCCAGGCTGCCAAAAGGCAGGGTGAGCGGGCACTCAGATCCACCACCTGGACTCCCGTGTGTGTCTTTCCCTCCGTGCCTCCCCCTGGTGAGAAAAGCTCAAACCCTCTACACCACCCTCGCTCCTCCCTGCCCCATCCAGAGTGGTGAGAGCTCCAGGAGAGGAGAGTGAGGGGCAGGGGGAGCCCTGACCACCCCTTTCCCTCCCCCACCAAGTAGAAAAATCTGACCTCGCTCAACCTTTGGCATTGGTTCCCCTGGTTCCCAAGAAACATCTTTCTCCCTCAGACCTCAGTCCTGACCCAGGAGAGAGATGGGCAGTGCCAACTCTGCACCTCCTTCCTCCATGGGGGTCTCCAAAGCCCCCAAGAGGTGTTACCCATGCCACTGCCCTCAGCCCAGAGTACTCATCCAAGATGGAGAGGTGTGCAGAACTCTACTCCCAAAGATTCAGAGGGTCCAGAGCCCCCCAAGAACCAGCATTCTCCCCCTCCCACCAACCCCAGGCCACAGACCCCTGGAGGGAAGGGAGGGAGCCAGGTGACTCAGAGCCGCCCACTGTGACCTCCCCCCACCAGTCAGCATGGCCTCAGAGACCAGTGTGGTGTCCAGAAGATGATGCACGCTCTGGTGGAGCCTGGCCCTTTGTGGTGACAGAGGAGGCTATGGAGGTCAGGAGAGAAGGCTCTGGGGAGATAGGAAGGGACAGGCCCCCACCCCATGCCAAGGCACCATTTGCCTGATCATCGAATATGAACCTGTTCACCCACCACCAGCCCCTCCTGGCAGTATTTCCCAGGAAGACTTTTAGGAGTCTCACAGCTACCCTGGGCCACCTCTCTGAGCCTCTGGATCTGGAGGTGGGGACAACTAGGGCCCTTGCCGGCCCCGGCTAAGAGAGGGAACCTTGAGGAGCTCCCATATGAGAACAGAGCACTCCAGTCCTGGGACTGAGAAATTTTTGGTGCCACTCTCTGAGTGAACACTGGGCAGGGTTAGGAAGAAAATACCCCCAATATATGTGTGCCCACTGTAAGCCAGGGCAGGGAGCAGCCAGTCACTGCTGTCACATCCACTGAGAAATGGAGTTGGTGATTGGCTTAGTGAGAGGAGCCTGGGGGAGGATGATGGAGTCTCCCAGCAGTGGAAAGACATGAGCTTTGGCCTTTCAGGTTCCTGGATACTGTGCTGAGGGAGGGGCAGCAGCCCTCCATTCACAGAGGCCTCCTGGGAGGGGAGAAACTAGAGTGGTGGACGGTGGTCGGCCCAGCAGAGGGCAGGCTTGGGAAGAGTGGCGGGGCTGTCCTGAGGGGAGTGGAGCCCTGCTGTAGGAGAGACCTTTCCCTACCTCTCAGAGCTCATCTGGCTCTTTTCTTTCTTTCATTTTCAAATTAGAGGCAGCAAAAGGACAAGCTTAACTGTCTCTCGTCCCCTTTCCATACCTTCAGCTTTGATGTCCACCCCTCTTATGACGCCTGCTCTCTTGGGAAGGTAAAGGCAGGAGCTGGTGGCTGAGGCAGCCTCTGGCCTTGAGGCAGGCGGCACCAGGAGCGGCTGGATGGGAGGTAGGAGCCTGCGGCCCGGCCCCTGGCGTCTGTGGGCAGCCTGGTGGTGAGGGAGTTTGTGGCTCTTGCTTCAAGGAGGTGGGAGGCTGTGAGAGTCAGGAGTGCAAGGTGGACCTTGCCCTGGGGGCAGGACAGTGTTCTGTACACGGCAAACGTGTGTTCATACACACACATGTAAGTGTGAGCATGTGCTGTGTCATCCACAATAGGGTGTGTGCCAGCACACGTGTGCAGAGCCCAAATCCTAGCTGAGGGATTGGCTCATCCCGTATTTTGAGGCCTCGGTAGCATTCTTATCCGGGGGCCACATGTGGAGCTGATGGTGGTGTGGCAGGCCTTGCATGCAGGACTGCCCCAGCCCACTTGACTGTGTAAATCTGCTCTGTGGAGGGGGCAGAGGTGTCTCCAGCAGGGGCTCTGCTGTGCAGCGCGAGGCCTGGCAGTCCATGCAGCCCAAAGGGGCTAGACCTGCTGAGCTGGCTCTTCAGAAGCATCCAGTCCTGAGGATACTGTTCACAGGGAGAGGTTTTGGGTGCTGGTGCCCCCTCGCCTACTGGGGCTCGTCCCTGAAGAGGGTCCAGCAAGTTGGAGATGGGGCGGGAAGGGGGGATGAAAAATAGGCCAAATTCATGTCCCAAGTCACAGGCTAAGCCCAGTGAATTTCCCTGTTCCCTACCTCAGTTTACCTATTCAGGAAATGTTCCAGAGTGCTGGGCAGGGTAAGCTCCAAAGCTGGGGTCAGGCGGTAACAAACAAAATCTCAAGCCAACCTCCTCCTCTATGCAAAGATCATTTCCGTCACCCTGAGATGGGGTGAGTGGATGTTGGGGGTACAATGGTATTCTGGGGGGCCTTGCCCTGTTCAGGACCTCGTCTTCGGGGGTCTGGCCCTCACCCGGCCTGCCCAAGGTCACCAGCAGTAGCAGTGGCACTTACATCTGTCCCAAAGTCTGGAGAGGGGAGAACTGGGCAGCCTTACACCCTGGTGGGGACCCTCACTATTTCTTTCTTTCTTGAAGAAACACAAGACCCTCAAGATTCACGTACTGTGTGATGGAGAGAAACAAATACCAACTGTTCCCCCCAAAATACAATGTATTTTGTACTTTGTAAAGTGTTAATTAAAATGGAGAAAAATATGTTGGCTGAGGGCGTCTGATTTTGTGCTGCTCCAGGGCCACACCTCATCTCTTTCCTTCTCCATTCCATGGTCGGGGAACATGGCCAGCGGTTGGGAGGAAGGCAGAACAGCCTCCCCGTCCACACTCAGCGGCTGAGAGAGGACACATCCCCAGAGCAAGAGGGGCTGTATTAGTTACCTGATGCAGGGTAACGAGTTGCCCCAAACGCAATGGATTAAAATGATTGTTTACGTGTCACCGTTTCTGTGGGTTAGGAATTCGGGAGCAGTTTGAGCAGCTGGCTCAGGGTCCCTCGGGAGGCTGCAATCATCTGAAGTCCTGGCTGGGACTGGAGGATCTACTTCCCAGGTGGTTTATTCACAGGGCTGGCAAGTTGGGCTCAGCTGTTGGCAGGGAGCCTGTTCCTCTCCACATGGGTCTCCCCATGGGGCTGCTTGAGTGTCCTCACAATACGGTGCCCAGATTCCCCCAGGACAAGGGATTCAAGGGCCAGTGTAGGGACCAAAATGGTTTTTTGGCCCTGAGCCTCAGAATTCACACGCCTCTGCCTCCACCATACTCTGTCACCATACAGCCCTGCTCTGATTTGACACAGGAGGAGAACACACAAGGGTGTGAAACCAAGAGGCCAAGGTCACTGGGGTCATCTTGGAGACCGGCTACTGTGCCCATCATTCCTCCCAAACCTCTGGCAGAGGCAGGCCTGGGGGTGAGGGGGCCTGCGGAGCAGGACAGGGCCTTGCTGGTGCATGGGGAGGATACGGGGCTGGATTCCGGGCCACAGGGCCTCTGGCCCAAGCCTGGAGCCGTGCTGTGGATGTCACACCCCCAGGAAGGTCCTTGGTGCTAGAAGCCCAGGAGCTGACGCCTCCCTACAAGATACCCTGGGGGCACGAGGGAGGGCTCCGTGCCCAGCGTCCCTAACACAGGGCTCTGGCATTTGGTTCCTGCCCTTTTGACAGGTAGGCACGCAGGATGCCCAAGCAGGACAGAGGTCTTGGACCTTGGACACCCTTCACTGCCCCTCTCTGACGTTTTCCATAGAGGGCCAGTGTGACCAAGGCAGTGCTGAAGACCTGAGCCTGCACTGAACCCCACCAACCTCCATTCCCACCTGTCTCACCCCTGCCCGCAGGAGAAGTGGACCTGAGGATTGAAGGGAGTGACAATGAGGATGAAGCTCACTCACCACCCTGAGCCCAAGAAAGTTCTGGATGCTGTGAATGCTTTCCCTTCTGGGGTCTTCAGACTACGCCCCCCTCATTCCTTCAGAGACCCCATTGGAGCTGGGACATCCACGGGGACTCTTGATTTCCCCCAAAATCTCAAAAGTTACAAAGAACTCCAGGGCCCGATCTCCCATTCCCACCACTCACTCACAGTCACTGTCACTTGGGCGGTGCTGGACCTTGTGCCAGGTGCTGGGGACCCCGAGGAACAGGCTGTGGCCCCTGGACCTGCGTCTCTCTAGGAGGTGAGAAGACAGGGAAAGGAGCTAGTCCAAAGAGTGCAAGGCCAGGCTAGACCACAAGGGTGTGCTGTGCCCAGGGGGAGGGAATGACCACTGTCCAGTAGTAGGGGGCAGAACAAGAAGCCAGGACATTAGGGTTGAGCTTGGTAAGATGGGGACCCAGCAGAGGGAGGAGCAAAGGCGCAGAGGGCCAGAGGGAACCTTGGCTGGAATGGAGGAGTGCGGCGGGGGAGGGAGGAGTTGATGCGGCAGGTAGGGGATGAGGCTGAAATGCAAGGTGGGTGCTCAGGTCCGCCAGGGGCCTCACCCTCCTATAGGCCATGGGGAGCCACTGAGGACTTCCACGCAGGGGACCAAACTTAGCATCTGAGTGGGAGTCTTGGTTATGAAGAGGGCTGATAGGAGCAGGAAAGGGGGACTGCCAGGGTCCTGGTCTCAGTTCTCAGGAGGAGGCCCCTGGCTGGTTCTAGAGTCGTCCCTGTGCAGAGTTGGGGTTGTGGGGGCAGTGGAGTATCAGGGGACCAGCAGATGTCCAGCCAGCCCTCAGAACCATGACTGTGCCCCTCGCCTTACCAGGGCATAATTCCTCCTGGAGCAGCTCTGGCTGCTTGTGGCAGGTTCTCACCACTGCTCACATTCAGACCCCCAGGGGGGTTACCCATGCCAGGACTCCACCCCCAAGAGTCTGATTCAGTTTCTCTTGGATAAAATATCGGTGTAAAACGTCCCCCACCCTCTCTTAAAAGGTAATGTAAAGAACTGGGTCACAGAACAGCAACAACTGTGGTCACATGGCCCCCCGGGTTTATCATGTGACATTCCTCTGGGGGGGCAGGGGGCTCATGATGGTCAAAACGAGCTCTCCAAAGGGAATGTGCGGGATGAGATCGTGGGGGTGGTTGCACCACATAGACAATACGCTAAAACACTTAATTGTACACTTTAAAATGGTCCTACGTCATGTGACTCACATGTCAATGTTTTAAAAATATCGATGTGGTAGAAAAAACAACAGGAATGGATGCTGGGCGTGAAGGATGGCCAAGAAAGAATATGAGTTATTCTGACACTCTTGAGGGTTAGAGGAAGTCCCTATCAACATGGTGGAGGCAGCACAGAGAAGAAGGAGGAGGACGGAGGCAAGAACCGGGAGCTCCCACCTCGCAAATGTTGGTGGGGGAGCATCTCATTTGAGCTGTTTTTCCAGGAGCTCTGGACCTGATCTGATCCAGCGGGAAGCTCTGCAGCGTCAGCGAGACCCAGGCCCATCTCCCACCCTGATGAGCTTGGGACACCGGGAGGGTCCTGTTGTCCCGGGAGAACCTCGGAGAGCAGGCAGAGTCTCTGAGGAGCCTATAGGGAACAGCCCGCGTTGTTTTCAGGGCAATTAATACTCCGTGTCTTGGACTCAAGATCACCGAGCGTGTCATGAAATATGTGGTAAGTGTCCAAACTTAAAAAATTAAATGAAGGCACCAGTGATCCCACTTCTTAGGTATACACTTGAGAAAACTGAGAACACGTTCACACAGACACTTGTACCGAATTCAACAGTTGGTGGACATTTGGGTGGTTCCACTTTTTGGCTATTATGAATAATGCCAGAACTTCATGTACGAGTTTTACATTGGCCCAGCGTTTTATTTTTTTTGGATCATTCGCATACATCAAAACAATCAATCAGTAACCTCCCAGATGATTCTATCATACAGGCAAGGTTGTGAGGCCCAGGGTAAAGGGTTGAATCTGCCCAAAGGAATCCCCTCATGAACATGGCCCCCAGAGCAGGCGGCCTCATCTTGATTCCCTAGTTTGAGGCCAGACTCATTAGAGGCAGCCTGCACCCAGATGCGCCAGCTGGAATGAACGCGTCCTTCTCACCACTGCATCCCCTGCACCTGGCAGCTCCTGGCGTACAGTCAGACAGGAACAGGGACCCAATCAGGCCTTTGCTTCATCTTCAGTGTTCTCCCGCTGTAATGAGGGTGGATGACTTAGCTGTGGAACAGCTTTCGGTCATGAGCCTGAGCCTGTTCAGTTTCCGTCTCTGAGGGTGGACTCACAAGGGCCATTTTTCTGATGGGCACAGATTCCTGTGCTCTTCTCTGGCAATTCAGCTGGCACCACCCTACCAGAGCGACAGCAAGACCAAGTCTCTCTGCTCCTCATGGGCAGCCCCCACACCAGCTACATCCCACATGTTTGCCTCCCTAGCAAGACAATGGACTCCTGGTTCAAGGAGGTGACCACACTCTCGGGATTTTTCCTTTTAAACTTGACTGCTCAGCATGCCCTCAGTGTGGCCCCGAGAAAATCACAGCAAGAGGGACTCCAAGCACTGTCTCCAGCTCAAGCTCAATCTGGGCTGTTCCATGAGAAATATCAAGGTTGGTGTGGAAGAAAGGCTGGGTTTCTTGGTCGCCACAGCATGAGCGTCTGAGGGTAGCTGGGTGATGCACCCTGGGAGAGAGAAAGGCAAGTGTGGGCTCCTTGGGGGAGGGGATACATTCCTGGGGCTCAATCCTGGGGCAGGGCAGGCCCCAGGAGAATGGAGACCTCACAGAGCCACCCCAGTGCTGGGGGCCACCCCCAAGGCCATCTGAAGTGGTCTCTGGGAAGGTCAGGCTGCATGGTTAGGCCGAGGCAATGAGCAGCTCCCATGCTGCCCCTGCGGGGAGAACGGCCCTCAGAGTTGTGAGTAACTCTGCTGATTGTCAGGAGGTGCTGGGACCTGACCAGGGCTGCCCATGAGGAGAGAGAACAGTGTGAATCTTCAGAAACGCAGCCCGAGTGTCTGCCCTGTGCCAGGTGCTCAGCGAGATTGTCACCCGCTGTGCCAAGTCAGAGCACTCTTCCTGCCGCGTGGTTCTCAGCGTCTGACTGTGTCACATGAACACAGTGAGTGCACAGTAGGTGTTTCCTGACCTCGTGAAAATGCGAGCCAACCACATATTCAAGAAACAAGCATGATCAGGACAAGACTCTCCTGAGTGAGTCAGGGGTGGACCTGACGAGAATGGCAGGCCAAGTGTTTTGGATTCACTGATGTCAGGGTCTGTGTGCCAGCAAGAGACCCCCGTCCCCGCCAGAAATCATCATGGACTGGCAGCATGTACACCTGGCGGGTGCTCAGGGAACAGAAGACTGAGACCTATGCCCCTGGGAACGGCTATCCACTGAGGGAGATAATGGTGGCCACCGTGTGATGAGAGTCCCTCCACCTTCTCAGGCCACACCTGCCACTCGGGCTGTGCACTGGCCTCCTCTACAGACCCCAATACATGCAGAAGGACAGAGCCTGAGTGTAAGAAGTCAGGACAGCCAGAAGACACGTCGGAGTGGCCCATGGTCACTGCATTCAGGGTGTCCTCACACACTCGCTGAAGTGACAGGAGCCCGGAGCCTGCAGACAGACTTTTCGCAGGGAAAAAAAGGATAAATTATAGCAACGAAGCTAATGGTGGAAACAGTTTCTGTGTCTGTGGGCCTGCCGAGGTCACAGGGAACCAACAGAGCCAGCGGCAGAGGGAAGGCCCGATGGAAACAGCCCCTGAAACACCAAAGTGCCTCGAAACACTCTGCAGTGGGTTTTTGAAAGATAAATCCTTATTGTATTTAAATTATACATTTTTTTTTGCATTTTTACAAGTGTTTTTTAAAAATGCTTCTCACAATTTCAAAAGACATTATTAGAATCCAGCCTTCAAAGGAAATACTTAGGCCTGTGCGTGCATACGGTCGCGCGCAGGCACACACACGCACTCTCCGCAGTCTGTCTCTGGAGGCAACATGAGAACCAGAACCGGTGGTGCCTCTGGGACAAGAGACGGGAGACTTAGTTTTCATAAGACACTTTGTACCAAGTACGTATGTTCCATGTTCAAAAACATCAATAGCTTTGTTTAGAAGAACTGATTTAGTAAACAGTAATATAAACTACAATTTAAGAAAGAACACTTTAACACTGAAATGAGCCTTTTGGTCTAATTGCATTCTCCCCGGTATGAAAAACATTATTTTTCACTTTGGTGGCTGTGGTAAGGCACTCTAAATATTAAATATCCTGCTTTCTTTTAAATGCATGTAAAACATTCCTCCAAACGGGCCTCTGCAAACAGCTCCTGGCACGCCAGCTTTGTCATTTCAAATCTTTCCCCCTTGGGAGCCCCTCTGGGCCTTGTGGAGCCTGGCCTGTAGCTTCTGCCTCTCTGAGGCCCCGGGGGGCCTCTGTTTCTCTGCTCCACGTGCCCGTGGACAGCCTCTGACAGGGCCTCTTCCAGGGCACAGGGGGACTGGAACCCTTGGTCAGGCTGCCCCCTGCTTGCACAGGCTGCTCACTCACAGCCCCAGGAAGGAGCGCAGCGCCAGGGAGCCTGCAGCCTGAGAAGCTGCTGCTGGGCGCTCGCTCTGGCTCCTCACCACTACGCGGTCTCTCCTGATGCCCTGGCAGAGGGTGCGCTGGGGCAGGAGGAGGCCAGCTGGGACCTGGGAGGGGAAGCAGCGCCCAGGGAACTGGTCCTGGCCCAGCCGCACACTGGACGCTGCTGCCACATCAGGTAGTCTGCTCTGTGGGCACGCACTCACGCCCGTCCAGTCCAGCCTTACGCTCCATGGCAAATACCGGTCTTCCAGGCAACCGATTCCCAGGCACCCTCGGATGTTCTTGCCTCACACAAACAGCTCTCCTTTGTCTGCACAGAAAGGAAAAGGGTGGCTTGGCTGGGCTAGGCCAGAGGCAAGTCACCAAGAAGAGGAAGGGTCATGAGAATACGCTTTCTAGAACCAGGTACAAACAGAGCCCAATGTTAAACTTCAATTTCTACCAGGCATTAATGCCTCCTTTTGAAGGGAAAGGTATACTACCCCCAAACCAAAGACATGTGCAAGCCCAGAATGACGGTGTGTCCGTCACATGGAGAAGAGTACATGCACAGAGCTGTAGGCCCAGGAGGCTCCTGGACACGGCCCACTCTGCTCGCCCCATATGCACGCCCCTCACCCACAGTCATGGCCCACTCTGCTCGTCCCTTATGCACACCCCTCACCCACAGTCACATCCGACCACACCCTGCCCTCCACACGTCCTGAAGTCTGAGCACCCTCCAGTCCTGGTCATGCCCTAATAGAGGGAGACCTCCATCCGTCATCCCTTGTCTGGGTTTCCACATCTCGGGAGCATTTGGTCAAGGGACACAGGGTGACTGGGCACCTCTTTGGGCCGGGTCGATGTCTGTGTGCTGGGAGCTGGGACACGACAGTGAGTGAACACGTACGGTTCCTGTCCTCATGGGACAAGAGCTAGTCAAACAGTTAGAAAGAAACAAACGATCAAACCAATATATACGTGTTTACAAACTGTAAAAAGTGCCACGAGGGACAAGAACGGACGAAGTGCTCTAGAGGACAGTCCAGGAGAACAAATCTAGACTGGGCTCGGGAATGCCCACCTCTGGACGGGACCCCAGACCTGGTGGGGCAGCCTCCTGCTACCCAGCCTTCAGACCCCACTTCTGTCCACATCAGCTCTGGGCACTCCTTGGCACAGAGGCCCCATTTTACCACCTCCACCTGAGAAGCAGAAGAAGTAGACAAGACATGGAGAAGCCAGGACTAAAATAATCTGGCTGATTAATAAGGAATCCTTTTGTTCCCATCCATCAGAGCCCCTCTGGTCTGACCACCACCCTGGGGACTCCACCCTCAGATTTTACGTGTTTAATAGAACAATTCAGTCTGGCCCCCAAAAGGTTAGCAGATCTCAGGGGAAACCAACCAAGTCCAACTCCCAGCTGACCACATGCAAACGCTGGGCACAGAAGGAGAGATACCCAAGCTCTGATGCTCCCTCTACTGAGGACAGTCACGGCACCTGGAGGGTGGCTGTGGGGTCTCGGGGGAAATCTAGAAGCGGATTTCATTTTGGTGTGACCCAAAACGTCCACATGGCATGACAGCAAACAGAAAACAGTGTACTCTAGTTGAATATTTTGCACATTTCATATGGATTTCCAAGGATGTGACTCTGCACAGTTTAAGCCGTAGATCATTGATACCTCCAGATTGAGTCCATAATGACTCTTAGTTTTTAAATCAAAATAGCTTTAGAAGAGTCTGGCACCCTCAAGACATTAGCATATGGAAGTGCTGACTCCGAGTGACGGTGCTGAGGGACTACCCCGGTCATCACTGCGACCGAGGGTGCTGTGCACACAGTCACCCCCCCACAGTCCACGCCACAGCCCGTGTGTGTTACAGGCCTGAGATCTGAACCTCAGACGACAACTGAAGGGCAGTCAGGACTCTGGGTCGGGGGGGCCTCTGGATAGTCCTCACAGTAGCGTAGGGCCAGAGAACACTAACGAGGATGACCCCACTCTGTCCCGGCCCAGACGCCTAAATAGAAAACAATGACTCACCAGAGATGAGTAATTGAGATTTACAAATTAACATTCTTAGGTGCAAGGAAATAGCGAATTTACGTGAGGATCCCCACAAAATGAAATTAATTTTCTTCAGTCTTACCAGTCAGGTCAACTAAAGAGCAGCAGACTGACCTGACAGTTACTGTGGTGGAACGGGAGAGGCAATCAAGGAAAGCGCACATCCGAGGGCGGGAGGCACTTGGGTGTCTGACGGCTTTGTAACTGGGCAAACCTTCAAGAACAGCTCCATTCCAGCCTTGGCTTTGATCATTCTGTCCTGGCACTTTGGAGAAATGGGGCATATTTCCCTCCACAAAACCCCAGGGTATCTGACAAATCAGCGTCCTGCCGTCCCTCATTCCTGGGTTGGGTCAGGGTTTGGGCTTGGCCAGGAGCGGGATGAGCCCCACACTTTCATTTCCCGATGGCTCTCCCGGGGATTCATCAAACCTCTGCTGGGTTCCCCAGCAACCTGACATTCTCGAGGGTCCACCTCCTACCACCGACTGGCATCCTCTTGAGAAAATTCACTTTCACATGAGCCCAACCACAAACCAAAGGAACCAAAAACAAAACTCCAGGATGAAAAAAGACACACATTATACAACTTCAAGCCAAACAACATCTGGATGAGCTGCTCACTGTAATTATCCACGCGGGGCGCCCCTCCACTGGATGGATGGACACTGAAAGCTGCCCACGGCTTAGGATGAACCCAAGAGAGTGCAGCTCGGCCCGTCACTGGGGCCACACAGGCTTCGCCACTTACTGGTAAGGGGAGCAAAGTGGCTGAGTCCACAGCAAATGCAGGAAACCTGGACTTCTGGGTTGAACTCCATCAAGCTGAAGAGAGTGGGTGGAATCATTTCCGGAAGAGCGGTTTCCACTAGGTTTGTTCCGTTGCCAAGAATTCCGTAGCCTCAGACAAAAACATGTCCTTCTACATGACAGTAAAAACAGCGGTCAGTAAGTCAAACCAAGTGCAGCTCTCCTCACCAGAAATTCAAACTGCACCGCTCGGATGCTTTCGATACACAGGGATTGTTTTCTCCTCCTTGGTTGGCAAAATCACGTTAATTACACTTGGAAAAGAATCAGTTTCTTTTCTCCTCTTTTAAATTCTTACTCTTGGCGTATGTCAAGCAAACAAACCAAGCTCAGAATACAAACTTCCCACACCTGGAGGGCAACCTGGAGGGGCCTAGTCAACAAATCACCCAGAAACCCCATGTGAACACAGGAGAGCCTCAGAAGGGCAGTTATCCCCCTACTAACAGCTCTAAGTTTCACACTGACCAGGAGAGCAAGCCAAATATAAAACAACTTCTGGCCAGATGCTGAAAACTCTCAGAAATGATGTTTTGCTTATAAAAAGTGGAATACTCATCAGTGGTGCCAGATGTTTCATCCCAGGGGCATGGACCTCAGCGTCGAAACCCTAAGGCTCTTCTCCCTCTGTCTCTGTTTCTTGGTGCAGCCTCTCTGGAGAAGGCAGGGCCAGAGTCTCTGGCCCAGGCGACAGGAGGGGAGAAAGCAGTTCCTTCTCCACTCCAGAGGTTTACTACAGAATTACTAAGCTCTGGGCTAGCTATTTGTCTACAGAGAAACCAGGGCTACTATCGTTCTGTCAGGAACGTCACCCTCACCCTCTATTAACTGAACTCACTCTAACTAGGTCTTCCCACAGCCACGTTCCCTCCCTCAGGCTGAGGTCTGTGCCTGTGAATCCAACAGACACCGACCCTTCGCCATCGACCCCTCTACACCTTCCCAATGACCTGCCTGCAAGAGGCTCTCACCATTTCATACAGCACAGCCTGTGCCCCTACATGCCACATGCTTAACCGTCCCCACTCCTGAGAAGGGCAAGTATCGGGGGACATTCACCCGAGTCACAGGAAGGGTCCATACTGTTAGGAAGACAAACTTGTGAGAACTTGGAAGGATTCTGGTGAACGGAAAGAGCAGATAAGTGCCAGGTCATTCATTCACCCCACAAATATGTCCCAAACAGTAAACATAAGCTAAACATCTAACTGGTGATGGGAACATGAGGGGAAGGAAGAGACCCGGTCCCTCTCTCTGAGTTCAGTCTAGTGGAGGAGGCAGAGGTCAGCCAAAATTAACACCCAGTTAATCTGTGCTGACTGCAAGGATGGCAGGACAGGGGCCTCCGTGAGGGAACGTCAGGGAGCCTGATGTAGTTCATGGGCAGGAGCAGTCGGGAGGCTTCACTCTATCCACGTAGTCTGAGGGATGAGTAGGAGTGTGGAGGGGAGGGGAGAGCACGGTATTCCACGTAGGGGAGACAGCACCTGCACAGGGAGGGAAGGGCCATGGCCCACTGAGGGAGTTTAAACAAGGGCCGAGTGGATGAAGCCAGGGGACGAGGGGGAATATTTGCAAGACGCCAGTGGGGAGCAGGGAGGGCAGGTCATGCAGGATGCTGTAGACCACGGAAGGGTCTGGTCTTTATTCTAAGCACAATGGGGAGACGGTAAGGGTTCTAAGTAGGGAAGGGACATGATTCCTAGAGGGGAACGTGAGTGGACGTGGCAAACAGTGGAGAAGGAGCGGGGGGGGGGTGACGAGCAGGGGTTCACTTTTGGACCCACTGAACTCACAGTGCTTAGAGACGGCCAAGGGAAAACGTCAAGTGGCACTGAGAGATGTTCGCACCTCCGAACAGCAGGCTTGGCCTCACCAGCCAGCTGGAGAGTCCTGAGCACACAGACGGTGACTGCAACCACGGTGAGGGTGAGACCTTCTGAAGGAGAAGGCAGAGGAAAGGAGGAGAGCACAGTCCCGCCTCGGGGACCTCCGACATGGGAGGGCCTGGCCCAGGAGGAGAGCCAGGAAATGAGTCCAGAAGGAACGAGAAACGAAGAGAGCCCTCGGAGAGCCCAGTCACAGGGGCGAAAGGAAGACTGCTCTTCACCAAGATGCTCAGCACGTCACGGCCAATGTCAAACGCTGCTGAGAGATCAAGAAAGGGAAAGATTGGACAATGGTCTCCAGGTTCTTTATTATTGTTTTCAGCAACATGGAGGTCACCGTAACCCTAGCAAGAGCCACTCAGCAAACTGATCAGTGTGGAAGCTGAGTGGAACGGACAGAGGAATGAGAAGGAGACGAAGAAATGGGGACAGTAAGTCAATGCAGCTCCTGAGAACTCTCGCCTAGAAGGGGAGGCAGGAGGTGAAGCGAAGGGGTGGGACTTGGGGGAATGGGAGGATGTGGAGGGCTCCACACAGGGCCTCTTAAGATGGAAGACACCTGAGTCAGGTGTCAAGACTGATGGCGAGGGACGAGTAGAGAGGGAGAGGCTGAAGTTGTGGGGAAGAAGGCCCAGCAGATGGAGTGAGGCTTCTGAGGAACGGGGGGAGAAGGGATCCAGGGCACAGAGAGAATCATCAGCTTCAGCAGGAAGAGACACGCTTCCCCCACCACTGTAAAGGGAAGGGACCCAGGGCGGGGACAGGTAGAGGCAAGTGTGCAGGAGTCCGAGTGGGAAACTGAGGGCTTTCTCAGCTGACGGCATCTGTTTCCCCTATGAAACAGGAGGCAGGTTCTTCTGCTGAGAGTGAAAGATGGGAGGGTCAGCGGTCTGGAGGACGAAGTGTGGCCAACTTAGCTTTCCAGCAGGATTTGATCTTGGTGCCTCTGCTGAGGGATAACTTTGGAAAGACAGATTCTAAGTGCTTTGGTGAAGACCGCGGCACACCAACGGTCCCTAAGTTGACTCAAAAGGAAAAGAGGGGTTTACTGACCCAGAAAGTGTACACCTAGGTGAGCGAGGCTGGCAGAGCTGGGGCCTGGCCTCTGCTGCCTGGCTCGCAGAGAGCTTCTTTACCTAACTGTGCTCTGGCAAGGGCCACTGGAAAGAAATCACTGTTGTCACTGACAGAGGGAGGCTCAGGCCACAGTCAAGATCATGGTTGTGGCAGGCTACTTCTATAATGGCCCCTAGTGAGCCCCGTCTCCTGCTGTTCACACCCACGTGTACTCCCTTGTGTGGGGGCTGGACCTAGTGACTTGCTTCTCACAAGCAGAAGGCCAGCAAACGTGAAGGTGAGGTCACTGCCCAGATTAAATGAGAGGACACTGGCTTCTGTCTCACTGGCACTCCGTCTTACCCTCTCATTTGGTCACTCTGACGAAGCCAGCTGCCATGTTGGGAGCTGCCACATGGAGAAGCCTACATGGCAAGGAACCGAGGAAGGCTTGGCCAGCAACCATTTGCTGGACAACTACCAGCAAGGAATTGGGGCCCCTGCATCCTGCCAACAACCATCGGTGTGCTCCTGGAAGCAGAGCCTTCCCAGTGGAACCCTACGATGACTGCAGCCTTTGAGAGACTCAGAGCCAAAGACCCAGCTAAGCCCCCCCACGATGCCTCACCCACAAAATTCAAGTGGTACTTCTACCCACTGCTGCTGGCAGTATCAACTGATAAAACTTCTGGAAAGCAATTTAACAATACATACTGACAAGAATAAAAATATCCTACTCCTTTGACACTCCTGGGATTTATTCTAGAGCAATAATCCAAACGAAAGAAAAAGTCACGTATGCACACAAGATAAATGTCATAATATCTCCAACGGCCACCGCACTCCGTCTCCAAAGAAGTATGCCACCTGACAACAGGGAAATGCTCATGTAATTTTATAATAAAATGGTTAAATTAATTATTAATTATGATAAATTAAATTGATGCTATATCATACAAATATTAAAAACTGTAACTGTGAAAATATTACCACCATGGAAAAATGCTTTATGTAAGTATAAATGATAAAACAAGCATATAAAACCACACCTATGCTGTGATTACTGTATACTAATGTGCACAAATGGGGGCCGGCCCTGTGGCGGAGCGGTCAAGTGTGCACGCTCCGTTGCGGCGACCTGGGACTCCCAGGTACTGATCCCGGGCGTGCACCGATGCACCACTTGTCAAGCCATGCTGTGGCGGCATCCCATGTGGAGTAGAGGAAGATGGGCACAGATGTTAGCCCAGGGGCAATCTTCGTTAGACAAAAGAGAGGGATTGGCATCGGATGGTAACTCAGGGCGAATCTTTCTCATCAAAAAAAAGGGCCGGCCCCGTGGCTTAGCCCTTAAATGTGCGCGCTCTGCTGCTGGCGGCCCGGGTTCGGATCCTGGGCACGCACCGACGCACCGTTTCTACGGCCATGCTGAAGCCGTGTCCCACATACAGCAACTAGAAGGATGTGCAGCTATGACATACAACTATCTACTGTGGCTTTGGGGGAAAAAATGTGCACATATGAACGAGGATTGGAAGAAAACAGTAGACAATGAACAAAGATGATTTCATCTGCTGGTAGGATTACTGAGGATTTCTACAAGATTTAGTCTTATATTAATGGCCCTCTCTTCAGACCAATATCAGAAACAAAAAGGTTAAATATACAAGCTTGAGAAAATGTCTCAATCATTCCTCCCTGCATTAATCACATTCTTCTCAAATCAGTGAACATCAAGCTCCTTTTAGGGGACACTTGTTTTCTCTTTGAAAGCCTCACACAGCTTCCTGTCTCTGCTGAGAGAAAGGCTCACAGCTCCTCTGCTGAGGGGTGGCTCTAATCCTCCACCCAATCCTTTATTGGTTCCTTTCCATGGGAGCTGGGGATGAAGGAACTGGGAAGGGACAAACAGAACAGTGTCCCCAGGAAGTGATAAGAGAGGTAAGAGTCAAATGAAGGCAGGTGGTTCGAACCCATGAGAGCCCCACTGCTCACAGCTCCAGACTGCACCATCCCAAGGAGGTGTAAGGTCCACTACCTGTTTGCCCAGCTGGGCCCCATCCATCAGAATAGACTTCTCCTTTATCCGTTAGGAACAGACTATGGTCCTGACCACAAGCGATCTATCAGACAAACAGAGGGAAGGTTGATGAGAAGAAATCCTTGGCAGCCCAGTGTCCTGCTCAGAGGACCCAAAGCACGGGAGCATTCCCTACTGCTCCTGAACCTGAGGGGGCCAAGTCCAGGCAGGCTGCCCCACACAACCTCCACTTCTTATTCTTTCTCACTCCACTGCAGCCTGGTTTCTGCCTGCCCCTCCACTGATGCGGCTCTTGCTAAAGGAAAGGGCCAGATGTCCTAAGGAGAAGACCCAAGAGCTCCTCCATCCCAGTCCATCCCTGAAGAACCACTCCCTTCTCCACAAGCCTTTCTCTTCCCCATCTCTCTCTTCTGCCTCTCCCATAGCTTCCAGTCTTGCTCCCTAGCTCAGCCTTACTCCTTACCCTTCAGTGTTGGAATCCTTCTCCAAGGTCTGTCTTCTGCCCTCTTCTCTCCTCCTCTTCACACTCCCCTGGGAGGCTGCATCCGTTTCCAAGGCTTTCTCTGTCACCTGTACACTGCTATCTCCATTCCCAACAACTTTACTGAGTTCCAGACCTGCTTTTCTAACTGCCTAATGAAAAGCACCGTTTACTAAATGCTTATTATGCCAGGCACTGTGCTAAGTCAATAACCAAGAACACCTACGAAGAAACTGAATCTCAGAGAAGGTTGGTAACTTGCCCAAAGTCATCCAGTTAATATGTGGGGAAGCAGGGACTTGAATTCGCATCCATGGGACTTTCAAGTCTGTGCAAGACGCACTATACTCTACTGCATACTAAAAACAATTTCACTCTCTACCTCCTCCTTGCTTCTGTCTCCCACTCAACACGAGCCTCCTCCTCTAGGACTCCCCCATCCGGGTTGAGAACATCAGCAGCCACTCATTTGCCAGTGGAGTCAGGCTCCATTCCCTCTAGCTCACTCCCTGGACCTCTTATCAAGCCCCAAATCTGGTCAATCCTCCTTACATGTCTCTCCACATGTCCCTTCTCCCCACGCCTTCCCAAGTGGCCTTCATCACCTCCTCCCCCAACCCTAGAAAACCCTGCATCGCTCACTCTCCACCTGTCTTCCAGCCTATGCCACAGCACTCCCCTGTAAGCATACCAAACTCCAGCCACCCCACATGCTCTCAGCAGTTAAAGGCTCCACCTGCCACCTCCCCTCTGCCATGAAACCTTTCCCACCACCCATTCCTGGTCTATCTGGTAAATTCCTCTGTCACCTCCTCCACGATGCCTTCTGTGCCTTCCATTCCATCCCCGGAAGACTTAATGACTCCCCTTTGCTACTCTTATAGCACTTTCGGTATGCATTCATTTATGTATTTAAGTATTGATTATAGATATCTACCATGTGCCAGGAACTGCCCCAAACATGGGAATAAATGGTGAACAAGATAAAGCCAGCCTGAAACACACACAGAGCCTGGGCACACTCAGGTACAGCTAGTTTTTTCAACTTGTCTCTCCCACTAGAGTGTTTTCCCCCCAAACCTTATTCAACTTGGTACCCCATGTTCCAGTACTGAACATCCTGGCCTACAGTAGCCAGGCGACCATTTGTATAAAATAATTTATTATTTCAGAAAATCCGCCTAAAAATTTCCCATCACCCCCCCCTAGTTTCCCCCTTTCAAAAGTGCCCTAAGGGGCAGAATGAGTAGCTCTCAGCCCACGCCTCTTACCTGGACCACCTGTCCATCGAAGGCCTGCGTTCTATGGACTTTGTGACTTCTGCTAATGGCTGAGGGCAATCTGGGGAGAAGCAAGACATATGGTCACGGTAAGCATTGTGGGGTTCTGGCCTCTCCTCTGTCATTCCTCACTGGCGGCCCCATACACACACATAGTAACTGTTAGGGAAACTCTCTAGGTCAAAAAGAAGGCAGAGTTAGACACAGGTGCAAAGGTAAAATAATACAAACTAAATCGCTTGGTGATTTTAATATGCTGCCAGAGCTGAGACTGGTGTTTAAACCCACCAGCATAACGCGAGGAACTAGAGGGAAATTTTTTTAAAGACCAACAGAAATAGAACTGAAACAGAGGAATTTTTGAAGTTAATCAATTTGGCTAAAAATAAAGAAGGAATCCAAAGAAGGTCTAGCCATCCCAATCAATGCTCATGCACCTGCCCTCCCACCAGGCTGATGCACGGAGCTCCCCCTGAGATGGAACAACACTCTCCACAGCTCTCCGTGGAGCGCTCACTGCTCCTCTCAGGCCTGAGGAACCTTGCTTGGTACTGCTCTGTGACTCTATCACACAGTAATCACTCCAGAGATGTTTAATGCTCAACACAACTTGGGGAGGGGTAGTCCTTGTGGGAACTCACCTGTAAGGTTCATTTTCCACCACCTTCCTTCCACATTGTCCGTAATAGCTGTTTGCCAGGCTGAAGACTAAAGAATACCACCACCAATGAAATCAGTTCTACAGGTGTGTGGAACCCAAGAATGTCAGGACTGGAAGGGGGTCTGGAAAGTGGTCCTAGTCCAACTGCTCACCCAACTGCCACTGGGTTTCCTTCTCCAATATTCCCAGCCAGTGCAGGCACACCTCCAGGCATGCTGGGGTCCAGACATGCTGCAACAGGCTGGGCCACCTGTACTTTCCCTCTGCTTCTCCTCTGGGCCCTCGTTCTGCCTCTCAGGAATTCCATGAGAGGCGAGCACCTCCTGTGAAAGGACTCAGCACCCCCTTGTCTTGACATGAGTACAGCCATGTTTGGCCACTCCATTGACCTACAGCCACCAGCACAAAAAGAAATATAAAAGCTGCTTTCTGAGTGGTGGGAACTGGCCCTTCTCCCATGAACATAGTTGCAATGTGTAAAAATTTCAAGGCCCTCGGGCGCCACAGCCTGGGCCTGACTGACCATCTGTGCTGGGCTGGGACGATAACCACAAACCAACGCACGTACACAACTACTGGGCTGCGACAACAGCCAGGGTGCTCAGTGCATGTACGCCACTGATAACCTTTTGTGCATGGAAACACTGAATGCTTGCTCTGTAAACTCTGTAACTGCTTATATAAACTGCTGGAAAGCGAGGCCTGGTGAGAGTTCCACTTGTGGAAGGGACGCCTTGCCCAGGACGTGTGATTCCCACACACCCATGTCGATTGACAGGACTCTCTCGGTACTGGGGCGTGGATGTTGTGAGTAATGGATTTATTGTGAAGTAATTGATCTGATGTGTTCTCTTTTCGGTCAACCTGGTGTTTCTCTTTCCGGTTGCCTTGTGTCATTTCCCTTCAGTCGATCTGGTCGAGCCAATGTTTTTCCATTTCTGATCGAGCCAATGTTTTTCCCTCTTATTATATGACCTATTCGAATCTGCCGCTATCTCAGCTGATCAGGGGTTTCCCATTCTGATGGAGCTGGTGTTTTTCCCTCTTATTATTTGACCTATTCTGATCTGTTGGAGGACTACCGCCTTTACTATCCTCTGTATAATAAGATATACCTTCAGTCCATTTGTTTGGAGTGGAGTTTCTTTTACGTCTCCAATCGAATCCCCCGAACCGCTCATAACACCCCATTCCTTGCACCTGTCACCAGGTTGCCCTCAAGGCCAAGTCCCCTCTGGAAAGAGTTCCTAAACACCACCTTCGGCTTTTCCTACAAAGAACCCTAGCCAGAAAATGAAATGTGATGAATTTCATCAAGTTGGCCTTCCCTGGAATAACCACTTTTTTGGAGACGGTCGGGGTTACCCAGGAGCCTGGACTCTGAAAGCCCCGCGTCTTGGAGGAAGTGTTAGCAAACAGGCTTCTCTCAGTACAAGGGAAAAGCCGTTTACACACGTAGCCCAGCTCAGTGACTTCACAACAAAGGCAGGCGTTGATGAGGCTGCCTGGTGTGCACTGTCATGTTTACATATACCTCAGATTTCCCAAGAACCACAGAGAGCAGAGAACAGAAAAGAGTCAGCCAAGTCTGCCCAACATAGTCTCTTGAGCCATGCTCCTGATTTGCTCGGGAAATTCCAACAGCCTCACAATCAGATGTGGGTCAATCAAATGGGCCACTTCAGGCCCTATGGCAAGAAAGTGGTCCCCCCACCATCCATCAATCTTGAACAGGTCAATTCACGTCCTTCACTGTCTTGTCAGGACGACAGTGGGCGCTGCCAAAGGAGACCTGTAGCACCTGTGTCTCCTGAGGTCTGTCCAGAGGCAGTGGGACAGGTGAGAGCTCCAAAACACACGCGTCTCCCCTCGCTGAAACAAACACAACCAGGGCGAGTGCACTGACGCAGAGTCAGAGCACTTCTAACATGAGAGATGACACTGCCCCACCCCTACATTGTTACACAGTGAGATCGGAATGACTTACTCAAGCCACATAAGTTAGTGGCACAGCAAGGACCAGAACCCTGGCCCCCAAGTCCAACCCACTGCACCACACTGCCTCCATGACACATGGGGTTACTGAAAAGCATCCTTAGTCTTATTAAAGAAAGCTCTTCACATGTCATTTCACACCATTTGAATTTTTCAGGAAAGTAAAAGCAATAGCCACTTTCTGCAATAGCCACTAGGATTTCTCAGTATGGTGAAAAACAGCACATGTTATATGACACCACTTCTAATAAAGGAAGCAAAAAGAATACATTTGTAGATGCATTTGCTCGCACATGCATTACATCTCTCCAGAAGGATAAACAGGAAACTGTTAACACAGGTTGTCGACAGGGAGAAAAATCATGATCCTGGGAGGACAGAGGTGGAAAGCAGACTCTTCATCATATGTTCTATGGCGCCATTACGATTCTAAATTATGCAAATATGTTACCTATTCAAAATAGAAAATTTTAATTTTTAAATAAGCATGTAAGATGAAATGTTGTCTAGAAGTCACTCTAAAGAAGAAACTTGGGGCCGGCCAGGTGGCGCAAGCGGTTAAGTGTGCGCGCTGTGCTTCGGCGGCCCGGGATTCGCTGGCTTGGATCCTGGGCGTGCGCCGACGCCCCACTTGTCACGCCATGCTGTGGTGGCGTCCCATATAAAGTAAAGGAAGATGGGCACAGATGTTAGCTCAGGGCCGATCTTTCTCGGCAAAAAGGAGGAGGATCGGCATCGGATGTTAGCTCAGGGCTGATCTTCCTCACAAAAAATAAATAATAAAAAATAAAGGAATTAAAGCAGAAACTTATTCTTCTTTATAATCCTACTGGAGAGGCCAGATTGGTCTATGTATGGAATTCCTCTGACAGGTTTTAAACAATGAACTTTTGACTATTTACAGTGGAGTCTGGAGTTGAGGAGAAGATCTGCAAACGCACTGGTTCTCAACATACTCCTCACTAATGACCCCCTATCTTCTCCTATAATCCTCATCTTTAAAAACATCTCATCCACCAAATAAATGGCATTATGAATGTTATAATAATATACTTGCCCATCCATATTCATCAGTGACTGATATAATTTGCAGACAGAGCTTTTGATCTGCATGAAATAACTGGTTTATCACAATGAGATGATGTGATTCTAGGCAAAATCAAAGAAAATGGACAATGTTGTTAGCTCATATTAGTAGCTGAAAATATGAAGTACTTTAAAATACTGACAAGTGATTCACATCCCCCATTACTATCTGCATGGACCCCTAAGGGCCTGGGAAAAGTTAATATATAACATTGAAAGGGAAACTGGCTCTAGGTCCAACTACCTATTGACAGGAAATACAGAGGACAGAGGATCATGTCAACCAGCACCACAGGGATGCATTCAACAAACTGAAGACTGGAAAATTCTATAGAATAAACAATGAGATTTCTTCGTTAAATGCATTTCAAGGATAAAAGATTCAAACAGACTTAAAAGACTATAAAAGTCTTCTCAACCACTTGCAATGTCTAGACCTTATCCAGCTTTTGATTCAAATAAATTTTTAAAAATAAAATAAAAATCTATTGACACTTATAAGACAACTGTCAGTTTGAACACTGACAAACTATTTGATATTAAGGGATTACATTGTTAATTATTTTTAGGTGTGATGCTATACTTACCACTCTATTCAGTCCTTATGTTTTTAGATATGTACTGAAATATTTATGAATGAAATCAATTTTCTTATGATTTGCTCTAAATTTGCTGAGGGAGAACATGGGGGAAATGTGTAAAACAAGATCGTCATGAGCTGATGATGGTGGAAGCTGGTGATGGCCCATGCGGTGCATTATCTTATTCCATCCACTTTTGCATATGTCTACAATCATTCTTAACAAAAGGTAAAAAGAAATGTCATTTGGCATCGTACAGCCAATAAAGACTTCAATACTAAGGGTAAAAGGATTCTGATATGAAATTCAGTGAAAAAAGGCAGAAAACAAAATATACACTGTGATCAAAATTCTATAAACAGACATTTGCATACAAATGAGGGAAGAGGGAAAAAAATGAAAAGAAAGATTTGTCCAGTATGTATTTCTGGGTAATTCCCCTTTATTTTAAAAAATGTTTCATATTGTCCTCATCATATTGATTGACTCGTGTCTACTTTTGCAAATATCATAAATCATTTCTAACATTTTATAATCCAATTTCAAATATCTGGAATAAAGCCTCCATCTTAAGGCTTTCATTGAATTTTTTGCCCAGACCACATTCTAGGCACTGTAGAGTGTCTCAGGATATCTCAAGCTAGGAAACAAAGGTCATCACTCTGGGGCCAAAAAATAACATCCCTACTTATCAGCAAAGGACCTTTACCAAACAGGCTGAAAATAATCTAGTCCAGATAGTTCCAAACAATGTGCCTTTCAAGACTCCATCTATGTTGTTGTTACGGTTTGCTTTATGTCATCAGATTCTTGAAAATCAGAGGGAGCTTCCTCAGCAAATCACAGCAGAAAAAGCCAAGGCGAGAGCCTCAATTTTCTCTTTTCGGCTCCTGTGAAATCCAAACTGAGAATCTCTGTTGAGTTCCATCTACCAAACTTTCGTCCCATCCTTAGCTTTAGAGGACAGCAGTGTGAATCCATGGCCACAGGCGGCAGGTGAAATCTGAAAAAAAGTTCCCATAAAGCATTCACTGATCTGGGACGTCCAGTTTTTCCAGCAATAAATGGCAGCTTGTTTACCCATTCCAAGAACACACACTATTAACACAGCAACCAACACTTATGGAATGTTTGCTACATGCTAAGTGCTTGAGATGCACTATCTCATTTCATCTTCACACTCACCCAAGGATCTAGTTATCAGATCCTCCCCATTCACCAAGACACAGTCTCGCAAAGCACTAAAGTTGAACATTACCTTAGTTTGAATCTTGGCAACACCAGAGGGTCTACAGCTGGTAGACCCTGACCAGTTGTGTGATCTGAAACAGACTGCTTGACCTCTCTGTGTCTGTTTCCCTCTATGTGAACTGGAGTTGAGAACAATATCTCTCTTATTGGGTTGTTGTCAGGACTAAATGAGTTAATAGAGCTAAAGCCCCTACAGTGAATAGTACTTGACTTAATGTGTAAGAGCGACGGCACGTACTCACTATCATTACTGGTGGTAGTAAGAGGAGTAGTCGATAGAGGAGAAAATCGAGGCTCCTAGAGATTAAGTAACTTGTCTAATACAGTCACGCGGCTAAGATGTGGAGGCTGTCTGATTCCAGAATGCACCCTCTTGACCCTGATACTGCACTGTGACATTCTCAAAGCCCTGCCATGAAGAAGCATTCATACCACAGCCACAGCGAAAGTGACACATTCACAGCCCAGTGACTCTGTTGGGTGTTTCACCCAAACGCGATGTGATGTTATCAATCCTCACTTTCACTGGCCACATGAGGAAACGGAGGATTTGGTAGGGCTGAAGCCAAGGGCAGCCTGGCTTTAGAATCGGCTCCTTTCCCATAAAACCCAGAGTGAGCACCTTCCCGGGTGGCCTGGGATAGTCCTAGCTTACACCTGATGTCCCAACGTTCACTCTCGAACAAACTGGACAACAAATTCTACAGTGACCCAAATGACGCCCCACTGTCCCTTGGCTGTTTACAGTTTATCACAGGCCTCTGTAGTCAATCTCAGAGACTATATATAAACCTAATCCTTAGGAAAAGCCAGCTGACCAATAACGAGCAAATGTGAAGAATTTTCTTGGCGGGGGTGCCGGCCATGTGGACTAGTTCCCAGTGAGTGAGTTCGGCACGCTCTGCTAGGGTGGCCTGGGTTTGGTTCCAGGATGCAAACCTACACCACTTTTGGTGGCCAGGCAGGGGCTGCGACCCACATACAAAATAGAGGATGACTGGCACATGTGTTAGCTCAGGGTGACTCTTCCTCAGCAAAAGAAAGATTTTCTTTTTACTTGCAGCATGGCCTGAGGAAAGCTAGCTAAATATTTCCTTTAAATTTGACGTGTTGGTGACTTGTTTAATCAAGTCATCCCAAAGTGACATATCCCTCCTTTTTCCCTGTGATATTTTCTCTCCTCACATTCACAGGGAACATATACACATGCACCCCTGTGTGAGTCAAAAAGCTCAGTTCCCTGGCCTTTGGGAATGGCTTGGGTCCACAGAAACGACCCACTGGGGAGGCAGGAGCCAGCCCCCGACCACACGGCAGGAAACATAGAAAAGAAGCGAGTCCACAGAGGATGCCCAGCACCCTATGCTTTCTCTCATTGCTTGTGGTAGCTGTTGATTCAACACTCAACAAATACTTGGTGAGCACCTACTGTGTTATTAAATCTGCTAGTATGGGAAAAGGCTTCGAACAACACCTGACAGAGTCAGCATTCGGTAATGTGTGTTATAATAATGTGCCAGCAGAGCACTTCCAACTATGGTGGAGTGAAGAAGTTAGTGAAGCTCTCACCAAAAAAGAACTGCAAAACTGGACAAAATTATTTAAAAAACACCACTTCACGGCCTGGGAAATCAATAAAACACAAAGAAACTGAGGAATTATTCACAGAAGACTGTGAGAACTACAGGTAAGAACAGCTGGAGACTTCAGACTTCCTGTCTTGTGTTGTTCCTTCTGCCCCAGCTCAGTTAGCACAGAAGTTTGAACAGGACAGGGCTGGCCATGAAAACCTTCAGCTTTGTTGCCAGAATGCACAGACCTTCATTGGATGCTGAAACTGGAGGGTGCAAACTCATGCCCATCAGCAAACTAGTAGGAAACAAACAAGTAAAATGCACAACTCGACGAGCCTGATTGCAATGGTGATTGGGGCAAGAGGAGAGGCAGACCAGCCAGAAATTTCATGGGAAAATGCTAGAAAAGAGAGAGCGACAGAAGCCTCTGCCCACATCCACGGCTTTCTGAGAAACTGCACGAATGGACAGATGAGACCTGAGCACCGGTGGAAAGTAAAGATGAGGAGACTGGAGAACAGGCTGAACTTTGATGTGGTTCCAACCTACAGACAATCAAAGGTAGAGAGTAGAAACCTTAGAAGCTCAAGTTGTTTGAGCACAACCTCTGCCCAAATCATTGGCTGACCACAAAGGGATGCAGACTGGGGGCAACCCTCAGGAAGTCAGGCTAAAAAAATAAGAGGAACCGAGCAAAGACATCAGTGGCCACGCACAGCCCAGGAGGCTGAGGCTATAGATCAAGTCCATAAAAATTAAAAAACAAAACAAAAGAAAAAATCCTCAGCATGAAAAATATCAGAATCCAAAATTGTTATAATATATCATGAAAAACTCCAGTTTTTAACAAAAAAAAAAAATACAAGAATTAAGAAAGAGTGACATATACCAGGGGGAAAAAAGCAGCCAACAGAAACTGACACGCAGTTGACCCAGATGTTAGATTTATCAAAGATATCAATGAACTGTTTTTCAAAGACTATTTTAAGACCATGTTAAAAAACCATATGAATACATGATGACAATGACTTGACAAATACGGACGCTGAATACAGAAAAACAAACACAAAAATCCTAAATAGAAATTTTAAAGTTGTAAAGCAAAATAACAAAATAAAGAATTCACTATATAGGCTCAACAGCAGATTTGAGATGGCAGAAGAATCAGTGAACTTGAAGAAATAGCAATAGAAAGTATTCATTCTGAAAAATAGAGAAAAAAAAGACTGAAAAAGAAAACGAATGGTGCTGCAGAGACCTGTGGCACAACATCAATTGTATTAACAGTCAGGAAATGGGAGTCTCAGAAGGGCAAGAGAGAAAGAAAGTAGAACAAAACACTTATAGAAAGAATGGCAGAAAACCCACCAAATTTTATGAAAAAACATAAATCTAAGATCAAAGATGCTCAACAAAACACAGTTAACCTGTTAAAAAACAAACTCTGGAAAGCACCCAAAGAAAATGGACTCATCAGGTACAAGGCAACAACAATCAGATTCACGGCTCACTTCTCATCAGAAACTACGGAGACCAGAAACGAATAGAATGACATATTCAAAGTCTGAAAGACAAAAACTGTCAACCAAGCATTAATTCTATATCCAGCAAAATTACACTTTAAAAAAAATTGAAGCTGGAATAAAGACATGACCAAACAAAGACTGACAGAATTCACTGAGAGCAGACGCGTCTGAACAAGAACTAAAGAAGTCCTTCAGGCTGACAGGAAATGACAGCAGATGGTCAGTAACAATCACAAGAAGAAATGAAGAACATCAGTCAAAGTAATTATAAAGGTAAATATAAAACACTGCACAAATATATTTTGTCTATCTTCATCACTTAAGAGATTTAAAGGACAATCGCACAAAATCATAATTATAAATTGCTTTGCTGGGCTTCAAATGTAGAAAGATGTGGTATAGATCACAACAACCACACAAACGAGAGAGGAGGAAATGGAGCAATGTTGAAACAAAGTTAGTTTCCTCAGGATTAGGTCACTATTAACCTGAAGTAGATTGTGATAAATTAGGACACATATTTTAATCCCAAGAGCAACTACTAAAAAAACAAACAAAATATAGTAAAACACCAAACAAAGGAATTTAAAAAGTCCGCTAGAAAAATAACTATTAACCACAAAAGAGGGCCTCAAAGGAAGAGCAGAGAGAAAAAAATGACATAAAGAAACAGAGCAAAATGGCAGATGTGATCCGACCACATCCGTAACTACATTCAAAGGACATGGATTGAGCAATGTCGGTGAAAATAGTGGAGCAACAAAAACACTGGGAAACTGTCAGAATCCACTTTTCAAAACTCTGACAAAGAACCAAAGACTTCAAGCAATCTGGGGGATGTTTACTCCAGGAAAGCAGCTGACTCTCAGTCAGAACAGCAAGCTTGGTCGCATTTTAATCTGACCTATTCCCATCCACCTCTCCTCAGCTCTGCAGGAGCCCTCAACACAAACAGCTCACAATTTCAGTGGAAATCAGCAATCTGGCAGCCATGGGGGGAGGCAGAAAAGGATTGGAACAACTGCAAAGCCCCACTCCCAGAGAACTCGCGTTTCATCTGTCTGGTAGTGCCCTGCAAGACCCCATTAACAAGGCTCTATTTTTCTGACCTGATGCAGATATCACCCAAAACAAACAGCCTTTCCTCCTGGAGTGTCTGTTGAAAACAATGAGAGGCTAATAACGAACATTAAAGCTGCCTGGGTGGTGCATAATAGTAGGAGCAAACAATATAGATTAACCCAGAAACTATCAACCAACTTGACCTGACATCTCTAGAACACTGCACCCAAACAACAGCAGAATACACATCCTTTTAGAACACACAGGGAACATTCTCCAGGATAGACCATATTCTAGGCGAAAAAAGAAAGTCTCAATACATTTAAAAGGACTGAAATTAAAGTATGTTCTCTAACCACAACAGAATGAAATTGGAAATCCACAAATAAAGAAATTAGGAAAACCATCAATATTTGGAAAGTAAACACTTCTAAATGACTCCAGGGTCAAAGAAGAAATTCCAAAGAAAACTGAAAACTACTTGAAGGTAAATGAAGACAGAAGAAATACAACATATCCGAATTTATGGGCTGTAGCTAAATAGTGCCTAGAGACAAAATTATAATTTTAGCTTTAAACTTTAGTTTAAAGCTTGTAATGTAGCTTTCAATACCTACATGACAAAAGAAAAAAGACCTCGACAACAGCCAAACCTTCCACCTTAAGAAACTAGAAAGAGCAAACTAAACCGAAAGCAAGCAAAGAAGGGAAATACTAAAAATACAACTAGAAATCAATCAAACAGAAAACAGAAAATCAATAGTGAAAATCAATTCAACAAAAATTTGGTTCTCTCGAAACATTAATAAAGTTGACAATTCTTTAGCTAGACTGACAAAGGACAAAAGAGAAAATACAAATTACCAAAATCGGGAACTAAAGAAAGAAGATTACTACCAACGTACAGAACTGTGGGAGATCAGAAGTGAATACTAGAAACAACTTTATGCCAACAAATTAGATAACTAACAAGAAAAAACACATTCCTAGGAAGACACAAATTACCCAAGCTGACTCAAGAAGAAATCGAAAATTTTAATGTGCCTATAACAAGCTTAAAAAAATTAAATTAGTAATAAAACAAGCTCTTCTTACCAAGGAAAGTCCAGACCCAGATAACTTACTTCACTGGTAAATTAACCCAACATTTACCTAAGGAATAACACCAATTCTTCACAAACTTTTCCAGAAACTCATTCTATGAGGCCAGGAATATCCTGATACCAAAACCAGTCAAAGACATCACAAGAAAAAAATCCTCAATAAGATGTTAGCATAACCAACCCAGTGGAAAAAGGATTATTGTCCAAGAACAAGAGGAATTTCTCCCAGGAATGCAAGCTGGTTTAACATCCAACAATCAACTAACGTAATATACCCTACTCACAGAATAAAGGACAAACATCACATGATCACCTCAACAGATATACAAAAAGCATTTGACAGAATCTAGTCCCTATTCAGGATTTTAAAAAAGAAAAGAAACTCCGCATAAGGTAGGACAAGAAGGGAACTTCCTCAACTTGAGGAAAGACATCTGTGAAAACCTTACAGCTCGCATCACCCGCAATGGTCAAAGACTGAATGCTGTCTCCCTAAGATCAGGAACAGAACACGGACAACACTTCAATTCAACACTGTACTGAAGGCTCTACCCAGTGCAATTAGGCAAGAGAAAGAAACAAAGCCATGCAAATTGGAAATGAAGACGTGAAACTGTCTTGATTCACAGACAACCAGACAACACCATCCTGTATGTAGAAAATCCTAAGGAATACACAACAACATATAAAACTAATATACAAGTTCAGCAAAGTCAAAAGATAGAAGGTCAATGTACAAAAACCAAAGGTATTTCTATATACTAGCAAGGAAAGCTCCAAGAATTACGTTGAGAATACAATTCTATTCAAAATACCATCAAAAAGGATAAAATGCTTAGGAATAACTGTAACAAAAGAAATGCAAGAGTTGTATACTGAAAACTACAAAACATACTTGAGAGAAATTAAAGACCTACTTAAATGAGAGATTCTACGTTCATGGATTGGAAGACAAAAGAATGTTAGAGGGCATTTGTGCCCAAATCAATCTACAAATTCAACATAATCCCTACCAAAATCCCAGCAAGTACTTCTGCAAAAACTGACAAGCTAATCCTAACATTTATGTGGAAAATCAAAAGACTCAGAATAGACAAAACAATTTTTAAAAACAAGAACAAGCTGGAGGACTTACATTTCCCAATTTCAAAATTTATTATAAAGCTACAGTAATCAAAAGAGCATAATTTTAGCATACGGTTAGACATATAGATCAACGGAACAGAACTGACAGTTCAGAAATAAACCCTGACTGTTTACAGGCAACTGACTTGGACAAAGGTGCCAAACAATTCAATAAGGAAAGGATAGTCTTTCAACTAATGATCCTAGGACAATGGGATATCCACATGGAAAAAGGCCCCTACCCCACACCATACACAAATACCAGGTCAAATGGCTGGCTCATAGACCTAAACAGAAGAACTAAAACTATGACGCTCCTACAAGAAAATATAGGAAAACTATCTTTGTGATCTTGGGTTAGGCAAAGACTTCTTACACATACCAAAAACACAATCCACAGCAGAAAAACTGATCAACTGAATTTCATTAAAATTTAAATATTTGTCTCTTCAAAGGACACTTAAGAAAATCAAAAGAAAAGCCGTGGGCTGGCAGAAAATATCCGCACATATCATGTATATGATAAAGGACCTCTATCCAGCACACATAAATAACTCTTACAACTCAATATTAAGGAAAAAACAACGCAACTTGTCATTCCTCTGGAGCTTCAATGCCCCGTTTCTCTTGATCTCCCCTTTTCAGTTCAAGATCACTTGTTACCCTTGACAGACAAGTCAGAAGCCACACTGGTCCAATCTGCTGCTTTTTCATCCCGCATCGAGATTCCCACAAGCATCCCCAACAAGAACCTATCCCAAGCACCTCGTTTTGCTCTTCTGACTGTTGGCTCCAAGAGAAGCTGCCGCAGGTCGCCCTCTGCTGCCATCTTTTCAAACCTGAGTCAAGGCAGACGCCTCCTGTGCAAACACCCTAGTGTGTGCGGACCTCCGCTCCTCCTCGCTCATCCCTGTACCTGCTCCAGTTAACGCTTCCTTTCCCTCTGGCCCACCGACTCCAGCCGGCCCGCAAGGTCCCAGAGCTTTTGCAGCCGTCTGTCCTAACATCAGAACTTCCGGGGCCAACCGCCCGAGTGCTGATCCCACTGTACCTCCCCCTACCAGCTGTGGGGTCTGGGGCCTGTCCTTTGACCTGTCTGAGCCTCCCTCTGCTCCCTGATATGTGGGGACAACCCCGACCCGCCGGGGAGGTGTGGCTCCCACGGGCCGCCACAACCCCGCCGTTTCCGCGCCTCCATCAAGGCAGGCAGCGCCCCTGTCGCCTCCCCCTCCTGTGCCTGTGGCCGCTCGAGGGGTGCCCTCCCGGAGTCTCACCCTCCAGCGTGGCAGCTTCTCAAGAGGCCGAGGGCACGGGGAGGAGCAGCGGCGGCAGTGGCCGGAACGCGCCGAGGGAGGGGCCGCCCGCTCCTTCCGCTCCAGCTCCAGGAGGGATGGCAGCGGCTCGACCCGGCGGCGCGGACGCGAGCTGGCGCGGGGCTCCGCCCGGAGCTGGGCAGCACGAAGGGGGGGCGCCCTGCGCCCCGAAAAGCTGCAGCCCCCCACGAGGATGCGGTCGGCGCCGGCCGCGCGCTCGCCAACCTACAGGCCCACAGGCGCGCCCCCGGCCTCCGCCGCCTCCTGCCGACTCGGTGAGCACACGGCCGCCGTTCAGAGCCCTCGCCCCGCCCCCGGGGCAGCCCAGCCGGCGCCCCAGCCGGGCCCTCGCCGCCGGCGCCATCGCCGCTTCACCCCTCCAGGCCACCCAGCAAGGCCAATTTGTGTGACCCTTGACCCCACGCCCTGGCGAATGCGCCCGCCTCCAGGTTTCCTATTGGCTGAAGGCAGAGGTGCTGAGGGACCCCAGTGGCGCATCCAGGGGGGCTGGGCTGGGCGGAGCCGGAGACCTGCGATCCTCAGGGTGGTGGATGGGGCCCAGGTCCTGGCCCTGCCACCTGGTGCGGGACCTTCCTCTGAGCTCCAGCTCCGCCTGAGCGCCGTCCCCTTCCCGCGGAGCACACGTTTCCCGAGCATCTGCCCGGCTCCTCAGGGCGCAGGGCGCTTTCCTGTCGCCAGGTCCTTTGCTTCTTGGCATCAGCCTGGGAAACGCTGGAGGGGTGGCGCCCTCCGCGCATCTCCAGGTAAGTCCTTCCCCTGCCCTGTGTAGTCCCTTTGCCACTGTCCGTTGTCATCTCTTCCCTGGCCTTGTCGTGGGCGTTCCCCACCCTCATCAGCTACTAGGCAACTCAGTCCCTGCTCCAGCCACAGTGAGCTAGAGGGTAGCTCTTCCTATTGGCATTCGCTGCCAAAACCCCTGCAGGCATTCCCCACTGTCTTCCACAGTGCATCCTCCTCCCCGGCTCACCTCACTCCTCAGCGCTTCATCCACTTGAGCAGAGGGCTCCACTTGTGCCTTCTGATCCCACCGCTGTTTCAGGCCTCCCTACTTTGCACGCACTGCCTCCAATGCCCTTCAGATGTCTGGCAAACTCCTAGTCATCTTCTAAGATCCAGCTCAAGCACCTCCTTTGAACTTCTGTGAAAGCAAGTACTTCAGTTCCTTCAGGTTGTCCTCACCAATGTTGTCCTCCTACAGGTTGGGAGGCGGCCAGGAACAAGGGGTGTCCTCCTGAATGAATGACCAGGAGTCTGGGGCCCTTGTTTCTAGTCCTGCTTCGGCTACTGACTAGTTGTCTCCCTTTTCTGGATCTCCTGTCTGAAATGAGGGGACGGGTTAAAACAAAAGTCAATACATGAAATGATATTTTTAAAATGAATGAGGTGTTTTGACTTTATGGCTTGTAGGATGTCTTGCAGCCGGTTATGATCCCTGGTGGGCATGCCCAAATACTAGCCCCAAATGCTGAGGGCCAACGCCCTCTGTCTTCCCTCCCTTGCTTCCTTCTCTCTCTTTCTCTTGATATTGCTTGATCCCTAGAAGTAATCCAGTTTTAATCTACTCCCAACACCAGTTCAGATTACCTTGTTGTCCTGGAATGTGCCTTGTATCCAGTCTGAAATGTGTTTTTACTGTTTCCTGGTGAAATGTGGTGGATGTTTTACTGTTCTGTGGGGCTGTTTTGCAGAGAGTGATCAGGGAAAACTGACTGATAAGATATGGTATCCAGGAGACTGCTCCTCGAAGGCCTCCACCTGCAGCAAACGTAATTAACCAAAGCTATGAAGTCAGTAGTCTGCTGGGCTATGAGATCTATCCTCTGTTTGCACTGAGGTCGTGCTTCCCTTGGACTGCTCTGAATCAGTGAGTGAGGCAGGGATAGACACTCAGGCAGACCTGTTCCTGGGAGGCATGGACTCCTCTGCTGATCTGCTTGTGCTCAAGGACTCCCCAGTGGCATTCCTAAGCCTTCCTTAGACTATACAGCAGTGTAGGACACTTGGACCCATCCTTCCCTCTATCTCCCCCTCATTTAGAGTCAGACTTGCATCATGGCCTGATGGCTCTCCCACTTTGCCAGGCTCCCCCACCCCATTTTCTGTTACAGAAGCATTTCCCCTCATAAAATCCTTGCCCGTTTAATCCTGTCTTGGTGTCCACCTCTCAGAGGACATTTGAGCCAAGCCATGATAAATGAAGAGTGAGCCATTTACACATCCTGGGTAGAGGTTCTAGGCAGAGGCTACCTCAAGTACAGAGGCCCAGAGGTGAGAGACTTCTTGGGGGTGTGTGCTGCAAACCAGCCCAAATAACACCAGATACACCAAAATAGTCCTGCCCAACTTTAGGTTGCTTTTGGTAGAGAGGAGAGCCAGCAAAACTTTGCCTTGGTAATGGTTAGCTAAGGCCCACAACCTCATTACCAGGTTATAATGCAAGCGAGTCTCACGTGAAATGTTGTCACACAAGCAGACATTTACTTAAAAATATTCCTTAGGAATCAGGGAATGAAAGAACTCGTAAATCCTATTCTGTAAGCTCAGCAAAGTCTCAGCTCTCTGTCCTTTTAGATGAACCTACCAGCCACATGCTTGCAAGATTTTCTTTAGGCAAATAGCACATTCCAGAAACAGAATTTTTGTTTCCTTTTTCACAGCAGTTGGCATTAGGCTGGATAGAGCTGCTTGGAGATCAAACCTCAGGCAGACCTGTTCCTGTGAGGCATGGACCTGGTTCTGCAACCTCCTCTTTTCACTCAAAACTACATTGGAGATATTTTTGTAACAATTTGCTTGGACCTATGCCATTCTTTTTCACTGTTACATGTTAGTATGAGTAAACGACATCTCCTTTGACTGTTCTTCTTTTGGTGCACATTTGGGTTGTTTCCAGTTTTTGCTATTACAGTATTAAAACTCTTGTTTTAATTCTCACGTCAACAAATGTCCTTTTTCTAATCTATGGAATGCTACGTTTCTCACCTTTTGTGCTTCTCCTTGGTGCTTTAGCTCTTTAGAATGGCCCTCAAACGCTGAAGTGTTGTGTAGTGTTCCTAAGCACAAGGAGCCTGTCATGGGCCTTTCGTAGAAAATGCTTGTGTTAGATGAGCTTCCTTCAGGCATGAGTTACAGATAGTGCTGTTGGCCGAGAGTTCAACTAATGAATCAACAATCTATATGAAATAAGGTGTCTTTCAAGAGACACACATAAGACAAGGTTGTGCATTGAGAGGTTCCCAAACATGTCACGACCAGAGGCTGCGGAAACCTCACCTTGTCCTTCCCCTGGGAGCACTGGTTCATTCTTGCTCATGCAGTGTCAGCAAAGAATTGACAGAACATAACTCTTCCAAATAAGGAGGGTCAATGATAACATAATGGAGATATTTTCAAACCTCTCTTTTAAAAACCATATCTACAAAGCAGGTAGCTTCTCAACTAACTGTTGAACTGTTGTCTTTACTTTGAAAGGACAGAGTTTTTAACAGTATCCACTAGGACGCATATCTTTGATGGCCACTTATAACAAAAACCTCAGCAAATTTGGGACGATTGTCTTTTTGCAAAAGACAATGTGTACAAAATACATATATTAACGTCAAGACGGTACTTACCTCTGGGGAGGAAAGAGAGAGGAAGGAGAATGATGTCTTCCACTGTGTAATATTTCTTAAAAAACGACATCAATAAGGTGTGCTCTGTTAAATCTCAGCAAAGAGTAATGGTTTCTGTTATCCTATTCTCTTTCTAAGTATATTTAAAATAAATATGTAACTGGAACTGAGATGAAATAACACTAATGTAATAGATCCTATTTGCTGGAGTGCTCCCACCATCTGATGGACAGCTCATGATGGGTTGGTGATGTCACTGACCCCATCTAAAGGTCAGGACACGTTGTTTACCAGCTGTGGCGCTAGAGAAGGCTCGGTCACCAGCAGCAGAGCCAGAGTTACCTCAACCTACAAAGTTAGAGCCACATGGCACCAGATCCTGCTCCAGCTGTGGACTAGTGAGAGCTCTGGTGCCAGCTCTAGAGCTCAGTTGCGGCCAGCTCCAGAACTAGAGCTCCTCCAGCTCCCACACTTGACCAGCTCCAGAGCAGCAGCCATTTCCATCACTGGCTCCCGCACCAAATCTGTCAACAATGCAGAGCTAGAGTCAGTCTCAGGACCGGAGCCAATTCTAGAAGCAGGTCAGGCACCATCGCCTGAGACAGTCCGAGCTCCAGCCCCAGATCAAGTCCAGCTCCTGGGCCAGTGGCACAGCCAGAGCTGGTGGTATCTCTAGCATCAGCCACAGCAGTGGCTCCAGCGCTAGAGCAGCTGCAGCACCACCCTCATCGTCAGCAACTAAGGCCCAGCCGGCTCCAGCTCCACCCTAGAGCTGTCCTTCACCTTGCCTGTGAGGGCAAGATGTCTTTTCCCTTTTCTATGTTTTATGATTTTTTATGTTTTATGTGTTCAAATTTAGATTCAATAAAGTGTAATGTTTTCATCACTTAAAGTTGTACAATTCAGGGCCGGCCATTAACTACATCTTCTATGCTGTGTACCGTCACCATTATCTAGTTCCAGATCATTGCTTCACCCCACCAGAACCCCTGTACCCATGAAGCAGCCATGCCCCCATATCCACTTCCCCACACCCTGAGAAGCACTGATCTGCTTCCTGTCTCTGTGCATTTCCCTGTCCCTGGTATGGCTGTCCTGAGCACAGCCAACCCTCCTTTGGCCCCACCCCCCCATGCTGAATACCCCTGAGGATGCCAATGTGTTCAATGCAATGAACCCGAAGCCTAGTATGACTTTGACCTGAAGAAGCCCACCGTCACCAAGGGGGTGAGGTCAGGCATGGAGCCAGCTCAACCCAGCCTCACATGAAGAGGAGGGACTCGATATTGCCAAGGGCACCTTCTCCTCAGTCCCTAGTGCTGTTCAGCCACAGGGCTTGGGTGGACGTGGATAAGGTGCCCACACCAAGCTCCCTCCAAATCTAGGATCTAACTGCCAGAGGCTCTGATGAGACTGCTCGTTCACGTCCAACCAACCTGTAGTGAGGCCCGACTCCTTGCCTGAGTCACAGCCCTGTGTGATCTGGTCCAGACACCGTGCCCAGAGTGTACCCCTCACCGCACCCCACCCTCCCTAGAGCCTTCCTCCCCAAGGACCCTGCCAAGCCCCTGCCCCCTTCAGAGCTCCTAGCCTGCAGTGCCCCTCCCCCGAGCCCCCATCCAGGATGGACTCACCTCTGTGCTGGGCTCACAGGCCACCTCCTCAGGCTCCTGTGCTAGCAGAGCCTGTAGGGTCAGATTGACCTGGGGTCAAACCCATAGCTGGGTCACCTCACAGCCTTGTGACAGACAAGGTAATGCGGTGTCTTCTCGGAGACTCAGTTTCCTCCATGAAAATTGGGGTCAGTGACTCTGACCTCAAGAGGGTGTGTTGGGATTCAAGCAGGGAGAAGAAGGTGCCCAAAGTGCTTGGACTCAGGAGGTCGCCTGGCTGGGGGAGCCCCAACACACGACAAGGCCTCGATGGTCAATGCTGGGCTCAAAGCTGGTGAAAAGCAAGGATATCTAGTCCCCTGTTCACGTCTGAACTTGGTCACTTAGAGCAGAGTGACCTTGAATGCTGGGACCACTGGTCATCTGTAAAATGGGGTGCAATCACTCAGCACCCAGGGGGCTCCCTAATAACAGTAAGGCAGTGCAGAACATGGCAGAGCACTGGTCGACTTGTCTGGGGACCAGGGACAAGGCCATCCGTGTCGGAGCCTCGGGGTCCTCCTTTGGAAGTGAGGTGGAGTCATTGGCCTGGCTGGGGTGAGGAGGCCTTGTGAGTCAACGGGACACGCCAGGGCCAGTGTAAGGAAAGCAGGGAGCAAGAGAGGCTTCTGAGGTCCCTCACGTCCCTCCTGGAGCCCACAGGTCCTGCTCCTTTGCACCCTCGGCCCTGGTGGAACAACTACCTTGAGGACCCCAAACAAAGAAAGGTGTGTGTTTTGCTTTCTGCTTTCCTGCTTAGGGCTGCAAGGCTAGGGCTGACCACCAGTGGTGTCCTGTGTCCATTCGTGCTCAATGGAGCAAGTGGAGCAGGGAAGGGACGCCCAGGGCTCGTTCTGGGTGTTCCCCTGACTAAAGCAACAGGCACCTTTCATTACTGGCATCCACGTTCACAATGGGAGCTGATCAGAGGCGGGAGGGGACTCTGAGATCCTCTCATGATTCTGTCAGCTACTGTGGCCCCAGCACTCACCCTGAGCACGGCCCGTGTTTGTCCTGAGGGCAGTGCTGAAAGCACCCACATGGTCCCTGTCCTCCAGGAGCTCACAGCCTGGAGGTAGAAGGGACAAAATCATGAACAAATCCATGCGAAAAAAAGAGCAGGTGATACAGGGCAATGAAGCAGGGTGCTGGAGGAGGGAGGGCCTGGAGCCCCTAGGTGGGTGTAAAGGGCCCCCCTGGGAACAATTGTGCCCTGAGCAGAAGGACAAGAGGAACCAGCCCTGCATCTGTCTGCAAACAGCGTGCTGGGGGGAAGCTCAAAGGCACAGAGACTTGGAGGCAGAAGAGAATTTGACAAGAGAGGAGGTGAGAAAAGAGCCAGTGTGGCTAGAGTGAGCTGAGGAGGAGAGAAGTGAGGGAGAGAGGATGGTAGGGCCAGACCCAGGCTTGGAAGGAGGTACTAGCTGTCTACGCTGGGTGACAGCATTAGCCTCACTTAGCACTTACGAGACCTATCATTGAGCATCTGACAGTGTCTGTACCAGGGTCCAGGCTCAGGTCAGCTGGGAGGCTCCCCATCAAGGTCTAGCAGGAGGCTGGGGCTGTGTTCTCAACTGAAGCTCGATAGAGGCAGGAGCCATCTCGGAGATCATTCACGAGTATCGGGGCAGTGGTAGGATTCAGTTTGGATGGGGGGTTTCAGGCCTTTTCTGTCTGTGGCCCTGGACCCTCTGCCAGTTCTTTGCATTAGGGGGTGCCATAGGGAAGAAAGCTCATAATATCTGATCTGGCTTCTCCTGAATAGTGGATCAGAGAGACAGAAAGAGAGAGAGAAAGAGAGACAGAGACACACAGAGATAGAAAGATGGGTAGGAGAGACAAAGAGAGGAGACTCAGACAGAGACAGGGAGACAGAGAGGAGAGACAAAGAGAAAGACAGAGAGACAGGGAGAGAGCAAGAGAGATAGAGACAGCCAGAGACACAGAGACAGGGAGACAGAGACAGAGAGAGAGACAGAGACAGAGAGATAGAATGAACACAGGAGAGACAGAACCAGGCAGAAGTCACAGACTTTTCATTAAGCCGACCGTGGAAGTGACCACCCATCACTCGGCCCTATTCTATTGGTTAGAAGCCAGCCGCAAAGTCCATTCTCATTGAGGAGCGGGGATTACATAGGATGTGTGCCTAGAAAGTGGGAACCCTGGGAGCCATTGTGGGGGCTGCCCACCACATACGCTGAGATGACAGCCACTCAGGCACTTGGACCTGAGTCTAAATATAATAGGAGGCCCTGGAGGGTTGCGAGCCCGAAGGAGATGATGTCTGAACGTCATTTCATTTCAACCCTCCGTAGGGACACTGGGAAACAGGCAAGAGGGGAAGTGCCTCTCCCAGACGCCCAGCAGACCCAAGCCTCTTTGCGTTGTATTCTCTGCTACAGCCAGCCCTTTCTGTAATCCTGGCACTGCCAAGTCTGTGCAGGAGCTACGTGTGGGAGCAGCCCACGGGATTCACAGATTCTGAAGGGATCTCTAGGTCTATACACCTGATGACATCCCTAGGAAGTAGATGCTAGAATGACCCCCACTACACAGAGAGGGACATGAACAGAGGAGAGACCCTGAGAGGGGAGGCAGTGAGAGACGCAGGGTTGTCCAGGGTGACATCACTGGCAAGAAGCAGGAGCGGGACTGAATTCAACTCTGTGTCCTCAAAGCTGGGGCCCCGGTTGCGTCCAGACCTCCCCAGAGGCTGTGGGGTGGACTGTGTTGGTGTGACTGTGTCTGGACAGGGTACGGAGATGGAGAGTGAGCAGTCAGCAACCCGGGGGGCCCTTAGGAAGGTCTTGTGTGAGGAGGAAGCTTAGGTAAGGGGATCCCAGGGAGTGACCTCACAGAGCCAAACAGAACTTGGAAACCCTGGTAACTAGGCACAAACATCCTAAACACAGCCCCCAAGCGAGCTCACTTGTCTAGCACTTGTCTAGAAGGAGCAACATGTTTAGTTGCTGCTTCCCAATGACCAGGGGCCGGAGCCCCAGGAAAGCCCCCAAACACCCATGCAGATGCTGGTGCCCCTCTCACGGCCGACAGCTCTTGCCGTTTACCCGGAGGGACGGAAAGGTAACACCGGGAGGCCCAGGGAAGGCCATTCCAAACCAGGCTACCACTATGGTCCCATCTGGGCAGCCCTACATCACCTCCCCATGTGTACCTGGAAGGGCGGGTTCATGTGGGTAGACCACCGTGAGCAGGAGCAGTCGGTGAGGTTTTAGAAGCCTGGGGGGTGTCGGTCAGATTCAAAGCCCAGGTCAAGGCCGGCTGGGTGGGATGTGGAGTGAGGGGATGGCACCCTTCTGCCTGAGGTTTATCCCAAGCCCCTGAGGTGTAGGTCTTTCCTCAGGGGTGGAATACTGTGCAGACACAGGTGTGTGCCTGATCTGGGAGAATTAGGTCCAGAGGGCAGAAGCAGCAGCAAGGACAGCTGGGCAGGGCTCTGATGCCTCTGGGACAGAGCCAGTCACTGTCTTTGCAGAGCTCCAGACAGGAGACAGCGTGGAACTGGTGGAAGGGGATATTCCATCCATCTCCCCGATCGAGCGCCGGTGTCCCACAGGACTGAATCAGCAGCTACCGGGAGAGGGTCTGCAGTGACAGTGATAAAACCTTCAGAGCCACCAGATGACCCAGCTTCAATCCCGGGAGAAAAATTATATCCACCATGTCCTGCAGCAGACCAGGAGGCAGCTGAGGCCCCAGCGTCCATGCAGGGAGCGCCATCCCCTGCACAGGCTCCAGCAGGACACCAGGAGTCACCTGAGGCCTCAGCCTCTGTGCAGGGAGAGCCATCCCCCGCACAGTCTCCTGTAGGATACAGGGAGGCAGCTGAGGCACCAGGCTCTGTGCAGGGAGAGCCATCCCCTGCACAGGCTCCTGCAGGAGACAGGGAGGCTGCTGAGGCCCCTGCCTTTGTGCAGGGAGAGCCATCCCCTGAACAGGCTCCTGCAGGAGAAGAGGAGGCAGCTGAGGGCACAGCCTCTGTGCATGGAGAGCCATGCCCTGCACAGGTTCCTGCAGGAGAACGAGAGGCAGCTGAGGCCCCATACTCCGTGCAGGGAGAGCCATCCTCTGCAGAGGCCCCTGCAGGACACCAGGAGGCAGCTGAGGCCTCAGCCTCTGTGCAGGGAGAACCATCCCCTGCACAGGCTCCAGCAGATCAGGAGGCAGCTGAGGGCCCAGCCTCCGTGCAGGGAGAGCCGTCCCCTGCACAGGCACCTGCAGGAAACATTGATGCAGCTGAGGCCCCAGACTCTGTGCAGGGAGAGCCATCCCCTGCACAGGCTCCTGCAGGACACTGGGAGGCAGCTGAGGCCACAGCCTCCGTGCAGGGAGAGCCATCCCCTGCACAGGCGCCTGCAGGATACAGGGAGGCAGCTGAGGCCAATCTCTGCGCCCTGGGAGAGCTGGCTCGGGAACCTCCCTCATTAGCACCTCCAGTCCCACCTGTTCCACCTGCTCCCTTACCACAAATATCCTTCCCTACCCTGTTTATTGTATTTGTTTCCTTCCTGGTTCCTTTCATTGCTTTGTTTTTATTGTTTATATCTTGAATATTTAAAATAAATTTAACTTTCATCTTTTAACAATTTATTGTTTTTCATTTTAAATTGTACACCTCATGAGCATCAAGTACATTCACAATGCTGTGCATCCATCACCGTTGTCTGGGTTCAGAATATTTCATTCTCCAAAAGGAAACCCTGTTCTAAAAGCACTCACTCCTCATTTCTCCCTCAGGCCCTGGCAACCCCTAATCTGTTATCTGTCACGGTTTTTTTTATTTTTAATCTGTTCTGGATGTTTCCTATAAGTGAAATCATGCCGTAGGTGGACATTTGTATCTGCCCACTCATTTTCACAAGGCCTGATAGGTTTTCCTTTTCTGTTTTTATTTGAAATAGAATTTCTCTAATTTAATAGGAAAATCCCAGATGAGTCTAGATTTCATGTATCCAAGAAAGCCCTTTTGCTACATATGTGCACAATCTTGGGGTACAGACTGTTGTTCTAAGTGGAACACCAGAGCCAGAAGCCACACACGAAATGCGTTGCTCTTCGTGCGGCAGAAACAAAAACAAGAAAAGAGTTGAAAGCTGGAAAGACAAACCATAAACCGGAATGTATTCCTCATAACACAAGGCCAGGGAAAGGTTACGCATCCTTGTGGTCTACAAAAACGGTCGAAAGTCAGAGTTTTAAAAAGAGATAAAGAGCAAACACATTCAACACCAACGAGAGGCGCTACACAGAGGCAGCACGTGTCAGAGATGCGCGAGCTCCCCGAGGAGGAGATGCGCACATGGAGACACTGTGGAGATGGCACTGGGCCCCATCAGACGGGCAAGGTTCCAGTGTGGTGATGACAAGCCCTGGTGACAATGTGAGGAAGCAGAGGCCCCAGTAGACCCCTAGTGACACGTATGAATGGACACTCCTCTCTGGAGACCAGCCTGCAGGACCCATCGTTGTCCCCAGGGGCACGCCTGTGCTGGCGGTGCTGATCCCAAGACTTCATCCCACAGAAATTCCTGCCCAACTTTTCAAAGATGTATTTTCCAGACTATTCATCACAGCACTGGTTGCAATAGCAAGCAATTGGAAGGAATGCTACTGTCCATGGCGAGGCGATGGGATCCATCCGTCCCATCTGTAAGACCACGTATACGTGATATCAGCCGGGAGACACGCATCTATGAAAATGAATCTGTGTGTGAGAGAGAGACAGAGACAGACAGACAGAAAGAGAGAGACAGAGCCAGAGAGATATGCACCAAATCTTCCATGGGGTTCACCACTGGGGATGGGAATTGCCACTCGCTTCTCTTCTCCTTTAGGGGCCTGCGTGATATTTCAACTTGATAGAATATGCCTCTATTCCTCTTATAATTCTAACAAGATTAAAATCACATGGTTAATGTTATCCATTTATCACTCATCTTTGGACTGACGTACATTATTTAGTTTTTCTTTGTAAAGGTTTTTATTACAAAGACAATGAACGTTTATTAGAATAAAAGAATGAATTCTAAGGGAATTAAGAATTAAGTGGAAACTGAGGAGTGCCCTTAATAGGCAGTGTTTACCGTTTCAGTCCTTTGTCTTTGTATGCACGTGCGTGTGCACGTGTGTGCATGTGCCCATTCAGCTATGTGCATCTGTATGCACATGGGTATGACTATGTGCAAATGTGTGTGAGTGTGCACTTGCGGCTATCGTGTGGGAAGGACTTCAGGGAGTGTGCTCTTCTGGAACCTGATTTCCCCAGGGCTGGACCCTGGCCAGTCAATCCTCTTCCTCCTCTGCGTCGGCCTCAGAATTTCCTAAGAGCCTCTGCTGGGCAACACGGATCATTTCTGATTTTTCACTCCCGTCAGCGTGCTGAAAGGGACACCTGCATCCATAAATCTCTACTTCTTTAGGACCGATCACTAGAGGTGGAGATTCTGGCTCATAATGTAAACATGATGTTAAGGTTTGGTCACAGTCTCTGACACCCAAGGTCTCCTTCTACCCTGTGATCTTATTTGGGAACAGGGAGTCCAGAGACCCTGAAGCAGAGACCTGAGGGAGGGAGGGAGAAGGAGGAGCAGCTAGGATGCAGGGGATGAAGGTTCCTGGGGTGACCTGCCCAGCTTCTGTCCCTACCACTCCCCTCACCCCTGGCCCCGCCCCTACCACACCTGACTTCGCTTTGGCCTTGCCCATGCCCCTCCTGCTCCCTAACACACCTGAGCTGAGCAGCCTGGCCTGCCATCCAGGACTGATGATGATGAGGGTCTGGACACTCCTGCCTGCTCCCTCTCCCTCCAAGCAGAGAGCCCTATCCTCAGTAGGGAAAGCACATCTAGGGCAGTGCAGTGAGTCACAGGGACCTCCTTGAACATGCCCCCTCCAGGGGGAGTTCTCAGTTGCAACAGCAGGACCCACTTGAGCTTGTGTGAGCAGAAGTGACTTTGACAAGACACAGTGGAGGTGTCATAGAAGGTGCCAGAAGGTCAGAGCACGGGGCTGGACGCTTTGGAGAAGGTCATTGTGCCCAAAGCACACCTCAGGGTCTTCCAGGAGTGATGGCTGCCTCAGGCACTGTGCCAGCCCCAGCCCACATATCCAGCACATTCAGCCTCTGCGATGGAGGGGCCCTGCTCAGTGGGGATGAGCGAGAGAGCCCTGGTGACCTCGGAGAGGCACTGCCATTGGAGCCTCGGTTTCCTCACCTGTGAAGTGGGGTGGCAGCCGAGCTTTCACGGTGGTGTCAGACAAGTTCGCTGAGGCTGCACCTGGAGTGCCCTGCACCTTCTCAGATCTCAACAGCTACTAGCTCTACTGAAGAGGAATCACGGGAGGAGAGATGGGGCTGGGTCCTGGATCCCCACCTGGCTGGCTGACTGCCGTGGGACGAGATGGGGTGGAGAAAGGCATTCCAGAGGAACAGCGGAGTCAGAGCGAGTAGGGCATGCCTGGGGGGAGATCAGAGTGGGCAGAGGCGAAGGGCCCCAAGGGGCTCTCAGTGGGGTGACATCAGCAGGAACAGCTCACGGTGATGAGCACTTACTGGGGCCTCTGTTCTCCTCTTGAGCTATCTCCTTGAATCCTCCCCACAACTCCTTGGGGGAGGAGCAATTATTGTCTTCATTTCACTGATGAGGAAACTGAGGCTCAAAGAGACTTGCCCCCTCTGTGCCCTGCAGAGTGGCAGAGCCGGGATTTGAACCCAGTGCCTCTTAGACCCCATGGGGCCTGCCTGAGAAGGGCTCCCCCATGCTGAGGGAGGGACCTCTTTTCCCTAAAGTTCTGACAACTTTTGGTCCTGATGCCCAGAGAGACCTCACTCTGTGGGGGGATAGGCTGGTCCTTGGTACTGGGAGAGCCCACAGCGCCCACGGCTGGCCATTCCCCGGCCACCATACCCAGCCCCAGGCAGACAGAGTGACCCTGTCCCTTTAGTTCAGTGATGGCTGGAGGCCAGAAGGGTGCAGGCCCCAGGGAGGCCAGGACCCCTAGGCCCGAGGAGGCCGCAGTGCAGGACAGTGGTTTGGAATGATCCAAAGTCAGAGAAACAGGGGTCCTAGTGCCTGCTCAGCCTCTTTCTAGCTGGTGATGCAGGTGAGGCTCTCAGCTTCAGTTTCCCCATCTGTACAATGAGGAAATGACTTGGCCTCCTGATGGGCTGTTGGGAGACTTCCCTGCGGAATGGCTTGAGTATCTCTAGCCTGGTGCCTGGAGCGTGTTAAGAGCCCCCTGCCAGGCTGTCACAGTGGTCTTCCAGGGCGCAGGGTCTGGGAAGTCCCTCCTCAGGTTCCCTTCCTGCTGCCCTGCTCCCGGGAACATTCAGCATTGTTTGAGGTGGAGCTGAAGAAGAACCAGGACCACACTGTGTTGCAGGTGACGGAGGCTCAGTGCTGGAAGGAGAGCTGGACATGCTCCATGCCACCGTCTAGGCCTTGTGCTGTGACACCCTGTGAGCCCGCCACAGATAAAGCCTCCTCCTGTATGGATCCAGCTGCTGTGGTTTATTCACTTATTGCTTCATTCACCCAGTCATTCCTTCACTCATTCCCTCACTCACTCACTCCTGCACTCATGTACTCATTCATGCATTCGTTCATTGTTTCACTCTCTCATTCACCCAATAAGCTCTGGTCCCTGCCGTGGGCCGAGCACTGTAACTTCACCAGTATGACCCGACGTGGTCCCTGCCCACCTGGAGCTCACATCCACTGTATGACCTGAAAGAGGGCTGTCCCTCGGGATAGTAGTGGTGATGAGCACCATGAATCCACTTCTGAAAGTAGAGGCCACCCATGCAAAGAGAAGAACGGAGAAAACCCATGCTTGGCACTTCATCGACAAAAAAAATAATTAAAAGTTAAGAAAAATAACGATATCCTATATTTAACAAAATGTGGGTTCTAATCACAAGTGTGCACTCATTCCTACAACCAAAGAGAAGTAATCCAGAGTGGACTGGGTATTTGTAACACATTTTTACGGCCAATAATAGCATTTCAGTAACATGTTCCAGGGCCTCACGATTTTCCTAAGGCCTCTGTGATCCTCTAACACTTAAATCTTTCTCCTTGGAAGCCTCTGTCCTTTCACCCTCCTTGTTAATGGCTCTTCCACTGCTCGGGGGCCTACCCTGCACGGCCACACTCGTCAGTGAATCTCCACGTTGTTGGGACAGGCTGCCCGCGTTCCTCCCTCAGCCTCACGAGCTCCTGTTGCTTTGGAAAGGTTGGTGTTTTCCTGGGTGATCACCTGGCATCCTTCTTTGCAGCGGTTTGCATCTTCCCATGCTGTGTCTCCTCCGAAGACTCCGGGAGGCAGGCCTTTTGTCCCCATCTTACAGGTGAGGAAGCTCAAGTCCAGAAGCCTGGACGACCTACTCCAAGTCACAGCCAGCGTGGAGCCTCGGCAGGGTTTGGGCCCCCAAAGCAGACAAGGTTGTATCGCAAGTGGTTTGTTTTCAGGTGATGGAGGAGGCCCGAGGGAGACCATGGGGGAAGGGAGCCTGGCGGAGGAGAGCCAGTGCGGGGCCTGACGAGGGAGCACTGAGGTGAGCATCCATCCTAGTCCTGTTGGGAGACGAGATCCCACCCGGACTGGCTCTGTCCCCGTGAGTGGAGGGTTTACCCCGGGTCATGAAGGCTTCTGTGCTACAGGCTGGCACAGGCTTGCAGGAGAGGAAGCTCCCGGTGCAGGAGAGAGCCCTCAGACAGAGAGTGGATGCAGGTGCTCCAGGGGGACACTGTGGGCCTGCTGGGGACTGGCTCCCAGGGACTGCAGGGACTCAAGTGGGCTGAGGGAACTGAAGGGCAGCAGCAGCAATGTCTGCAGCGGGGGTCTGCACACATGTCCCACACTTATGCCCCCAGAAAGGCTGCTCTGCATGGCATTTCTCCTCCCAGATGCGTAGTTGGCCCAAACCGCCCCTCCACTCCACACTCCCAATTCCTTTCCACTCGTCTCAGTTTACTAGAAATTCAGAATATTTTAGTTGGTGTTGGAGCCCAGAGACTTTTGTTTGTCCTGCCCATGTTCTAACATTGCTGGCTTTTTAAAGACCTCAGGGCTTTGACTCCAAAACAGCAAGATGATGAGGATCCCAGAGAGCTTTCTGGAAACAAGACTTTATGCTTTGCAATACTGCCATCCCACCAGCTCTTCTCAAAATCCCTCCGGGACACAGACTCACAATCTTGGGTCCTCAGATTGCTGAAAGGATGAGCCTTTAGAAAGTGATCGGGGTGGGGCGGCAGGACACACCAAATGGTTGAGTGAGGAATTCAGCCAATCCTCTTCCCGGAAAGCCATGATCACACTGGACGCGCTGTCAGAAAACAACTTCTGGGAAGAGACCAAAGACATACAACCAACTGAGGAGCATTTGAAGCTGAGGGAAGAACAGTGAGAGTCGTGGTGTTTTTGCCCAGGGCAGGTCCCGTCCCCACCCCCTCAGTGTGACGGCCCTGTGAGCGGCGCAAGCCTGAAGGGGGGTGGCTTCATTGTCAGAGGTTGCCCACTTGATGTCGCCATGGTTGCGCAAAGCCCGGCCCCTAAGCATTTCTGGAAACAGTAACCATCTCAGTGGCAAGCTGACGTGGAAGGTCAACTTTGCAGCCGCCTGAGGTTGGATCTAGAACAGAGCAGCGAATCAGCCAGGAAGGTGAGACGGACAGCCACACAATGAGACAGACACAGCGGCCTTGATGGGCTGCACATGACCCCAGGGGGTCTGAAATGCTGTGTGCTTGTGCAGGCCTGTGCCCAATCAGGTGAGACCAGGAAGATGGGCATTGTGGGGATGCTTAGAGACCTGCCACCAGCCTAGGCTCTGCCCCCAGGTGTTGCTGCCTCCCAGGAAGTCCAAGTTGACTGAGGGGACAATGCCCAGCCCTGTCGAAGTTCCCTGTCCACTCTGGGGCTCCCATGGAGAGAGGCCTTCCCACCTGCAAGCTTCTCCCCAGGTCTTCTTCAGAGGCTGAAACGAGGTGCTCTCAGAGCAGAGAAGACGGTGAGCAGTGAGGAGAGGCTCCTGAGGAGTCGGCCCTCCTGGGGAAGGAAGCAAATGAACTGGGAGGGTGGAGTGGTCCCTGCTTGCTCTGGCCTCAGCCTCTTCAGTGTACATCTCCCTCCTGGAGGAGACAGGAGCCCAGGGAACCCGGGAGAGCACACCCGGGTCACGATGAGCAACACTCCCAAGGAGGAGGATCTGAGCTCAACGCAGGATCAGCCCAGGTAGGAAGGGAGCCTTTCGCAACCAGGACACTCGAGTCAAGGTCAGCGTGCCCCTGCAGGGATGACCTCCCTGCCTGTTCTACACGTCCCTGTGGACCACTGACTGCTTAGGCACTGGCTTCTGACCAACAGACCCAGCACAAGTGACAGGACGACCCTTCTCAGATTCCATCACCGAGGCTGTCATTCTCTCTCACTCGCTCTCTTGTGTTCCCTCTTCCCTCCTCCCTTGTTCCCCTCTCTCAGTCTGTCTAACCCCTGGACCTGGGGACATACATGGACGTCCTGAGCTCCCCTATGCAGAGGCCCACACAGAAGAAAACCAAGGGAGTGCCCTGGCCAACAGACAGAAAGGAGCCGGGCTCTCAGTGAAGCTGCTCCTGACCGAGCCCACAAGAGTAAGCTTGACAGCACATCTCACCCTGTTCCAGCCTCAGTGGAGGCCACAGCCCCAACCTGGAAGTCGTCATGAGCAGAGGCTCCAGCTCAGTTGTGCAGGATTCCTGGTCCACAGAGATGGAGAGAGAGAGAATATTTGCGGTTTAAAGATGCAGGGTGGGGAGCAGTGTTCTCAGAGAGGAGGAGACACCTCACACCATCTCCCAGTTCCTGGGTCTGGCCTGCCCTTCTCCCTCCTCTCCCCTCCAGGCTATCTGCAGCCACAGTGCCCACCTCTCTAACCTCCTCTGGCCAAACTCACTTCTGCCTGGGTGTCTCCACACCAGCAGTGCCTTCTCCCTGGCACGCTGATCACAGATGAGTGCAGCGCTGGGTCCTCCTGTCATTCTGGTCACAGCAAATGTCACCTCAGTCAGGCCTTTCAGACCCTCCTACCCAGTGAGACCCCAGCCCTCCCTGCAGGACACTCTTTATTTTCATTCCAGTTCATGCTCTTCTCTTTCACGTGTCTCTGATTTTGTGCTTTTGTCCATCTGCCTCCAGACTGAGCTCCTGGTGGGCAGGGACCACTGGGTAGATTTCAGTACCACCCTTGGGACCACCAGGGCTCCCGGCCCAGGGTGAGGGCTTGGCACATAGCTGCCGAATGAACAAATAGGGGCATCTTGGATCCCTCCTTCCTGCTTTTGCTCCACTCAGTCGGTGAAGAGGAACACTAGTAATAGGAAGTGCAAGTGGGTCCTGAGGCAGGCGGAGGGTCAGCATGACTTCTGCATGACTCCTCCTTTCTCCAATTGCTCCAACAAAGCTCAGTGGGCACCACTGACACAGGAGGCTGCCACCTGATGGCCAGCACAGGAACCGCAGCCTCGGGAAGGGACAGCACAGCACCAGGCAGGAATGTATTTCTTATGGAGAAATGCCTATCCAAATGCATTGCCCATTTTTCATTGTGCTATTTGTATTTTATTGTTGAGAGGGGAGAATGTATTATATATTCTCAATAGTAGACCCTTATCAGATATGTAAAGATCTGTAAACATATTCTCCCCTTCTGTGAGTCGTCTTTTCACTTTCTTGATCATGTCTTTCAAAGCACTCAAGTTTTAATTTGATGAAGTTGAATTGATCTGTTTTCCCTTTGGTTGCTTATGTGTTGGGTGCCATAATTACAAACACATTGCCTAATCCAGGGCCATGTTTTCTTCCAATCGAATTGTTGAAGTCTCCTGAAGCCGGCTGAAGGATAAGACTGGCCAGAAAGGACATCAGCAAGCAGTGTGCTCCAAAAGTGGGTGGCAGAAACACTCAGAAGAAGAAAACCTTTCCGTTTCTCTTGTTTTCTCTTTATCTTCTCTCCCTTCCTTTTCCTTTCCTTAGATGGTACAGAGCCTGTCCACCCCCCATGGTGGTTGTTTTTCTCCTCAGAGCCCCAGGACAGAGCTGTATCTCTTAGTTGTAGGTCAACCCATGGGGGTTCTTTGCCTGGAGTCCCACGGCAGTTTATTCACATCTCTTTCATTCAAATGATTTCAGTAGTGTAATTTATCTGTTTAGGCATATCTGTCTTCCTTGCAGACCCCCAACATTTCAAGACCTTTGGGCACATAGTAGATGCTTAAGTACTTGAGTGAATCCGTGAAGATCTTTTGTTGAATACGATCTAAATAAATACAATACCTACTCAGCACACGAATGCAGGCACTTGAGAGAGAGTTTGGTGTCTGCTGAAGCAGGCTGTGGACCAGCTTAGGGGCTCAGTGCCAAAGTGACCCAATAGATTTAGACAAAATGAACGAGATAATTAACTTCAATTTTACAATTCATGGAGAACAGGAGCAGGATATCTAGGTGTGAATCGGGACTTGATCATTCTTGTTGCATCTTTGGAAAATCCAGTCCTTTTTCTTTCTATGGAAACGTGACTGGCCAAGAGAGTGAACGGAGGACTGGCTTTTAGAAAGGCAATTTTGTCACAGGAAGTCCTGGAGGAAAATATATGGAAGGAGAGCTGCTAGAAACATGGCAGAGACGTTTTGTGTAGAAACCCTAAAATGTGGGTTTACATGCTGTCTGAAAGAGTTGTAACCCAACTTTTCTCCACTACAGATTTGAGCAGCTTTTAAATATCTAGGTATACAAAAGGATTAGAAAGGAAAATAGATCCAACTGAAAGGAATTTCGGATGGAACAATGAAATGATGCTGAAGTAAGCCAGCGCACTGAAAAGAGTTTCAGAAAGACCTGCAGTCTCTAAAGGCAGTGGGCAATGTATCCATCAGGTTTCAAGTAGAAAGGGAAATGGGAACAATTGTCTGTCATCTCATGTCCAGGAGATGACAAGCAACAGTCTCTCAGAGAAGAAAAAGATTTCTTTCCAACCGGTCGAACCAGCCACCTGGGCCAGGCCCCTTTCAAGTGGACGAGTTCCAGAGGAGAGAGCCCCGGGGCCTGCCGCCAAGTTTCCTGGGGCGTGTGCTGGGCCCCCTCAGAGGACCAGGCAGCCTGGCAGCCTGTGTGCCAGAGCTGAGATCTGGCGGCCTCCCACACCCGGTTCCCTGTCCTGCCCCGTCCTCCCGAGGGAGGCCGATGGTCCTGGCAGTGGCGAGTGGGGTGGGGCTGGCTGTGAAGCTTTCCTGGGATGCCCCGGGAGAGGGCGCCGGGGGATGGGCTGCCCCTGGCCAGGTCTGAGGCACTGACCCAGCTCAGGGCTGTCGGGGGCGGAGAGAGAAGCCCCTCCGCCTCTTCCCTGAAGCTTCTTATGGCTGGCCAAATCCTTCACAAGACAGGTTCGCTGGAGAAAATAATACCCAGCTTAAGAACACGTGTACAGGGGAGAAACCCGCGAAACTGAGTCTCTCAACACAATGGCAGAGATTCTCCTCCTATCTCCAGCTGCAGACAAAGGAGGATGTTGGGGGTGCGGTTTGGGCATGTGAGACTGGAGAAGACAATTGTCATGGAGAGGGACATGTAGACGATTGGATTGTCTGAACCGGTTCCCCTGCAGTGGGGTCAGGCCCGGAAGGGACAGCACGGAGGTGACCATGAAGGGGCCTCTCTGTGGTGTGGCTGGCCCCGGGGGGCCGCGCCTGGGCATGGGGATGGAGGGGGGAAGTGGGATGGCCTGTGAGTTGGCAGCAGTGGTGGATGCAGATACTCAGAGGTCAGGGATCTCTCACTCTTTCCCTGCCTGTCTGTCTGTCTGTCTCTCACTCTCTCTCTCTCTCTCTTTCTCTCTCGGGGACCTGAGGAGAAGAGGTGGGCGAGCCCTGCCCGCCTCGCCTACCTGCCTTCCTCTCCCCTGGCCCCTTCTTTCTCCGGCTGCTTTGAGTGCCCTGTGGGCTTGGGTTCAACCCCTGAGGCCAAGGGCGCATGCGCCACCCGCCACCGTCAGGGCCTAGGGCGGGCCTCGGGGGTCCTCAGTGAAGGCCCCGCCCGCCCGCCAGGCCAGGCCAGTCCCAGCTGAAGAAGGAACGCCAACGCCCTGCTGGACTTGGCTTCAGCTGTTGTCTCCCTCCCATCCCCCACTTGCAATCAGCTGGCCGGCCGCTTCCCTTCTTTGGAAGCGGTGGTCTGGACCTGGTGGCCAAAGGCCGACTGGGGTGCCAGGTCAAGGCTCTGCCTCGGCCAGCTGCTTTTGCCCGGGCCTCATTTCTTCCTGGAAAGGCAAAACCACGGCCTCACCCCACGCCCGCACTTGTCGACTCCAGCCAGGTGGAGGAAAGGCTCTGTGGAATCCGAAGGGCCGAGACAGGCTTATGGCCAAGCAGTGAGTGAGGCCCCAGCAGGCCGCCGGCTTGGGGAGCCGCTGCCACACGGGCAGGCCCTTCCGGCGACGGGTCCCAGCATCATCTCTGGAGTCGGGAGGGCCTGGCCTTCCTAGTGCCCAGGCCACGGCTCTGAGGAGAAATCCGCGTTGGAGGGCACGCGTGAGGCCCTCGGCCTGAGGGCGCTGGTGCCACGCCGGGGGCGACTGGAAGGCTGGCTGGGCTCGCCTGCTTTGTCCAAAGGAGGCTGGCCAACCAGCCCAACCGGCCACCTGGGCCAGGCCCCTTTCAAGTGGACAAGATCCGGGGGAAAGGGCCCTGGGGCCTGCCGCCAAGTCCCCTGGGGCGTGTGCTGGGCCCCCTCAGAGGAGGGAGCCACCTGGCAACCTGTGTGCCAGACCTTAGATCTGGCGGCCTGCCACACCCGGCTCCCTGCCCTGCCCACGCCTGCCTCCATCCACTCCACGGAGGACGATGGTGTTGGCAGTGCGAGCGGAGATAGTCGTTAGAGACTTCACTTGGAGTTGTAGTCCAAGAGCATCACAGAAGAACACTGAGCTTGGGCTCGGCCATTTATCCGCTTTGTAACCTGGCTGAGTTTTCTAGCCTCTGTACCCGGTCTCTTCATCTAGCAAATGGTGAAAAGAACAACACTGACTATGGCAGGATGTTTTCAGGGTCATGTGAGTTAAGATATGTTCAAGCACAGAGTTTACATTCAGGGTGCAGTCTTTGGCTCAGTAGAAGTCTTCGTTGCTGTTCTTATAATTATCATTATTTCATGTCCTTATCTTCCTCGTGAGTTCCCTGTCAAACCAACCATGATCCACGGTGTCAGCAGTTTGATTCCAGGTCCCTGCTTCAAGGCCTGCAGAGGGAACCTCGTGCTCATAACCTCCTGTTTTGATCCCAGTCTCTGGAGGGATGTCTTGACCTCTATCTTGTCTGCACTGAGGCACGGAATGGGGTCCCACACCCAACCCTGCGTCTCCTCCTCTTAAATATCTGATGCTTTGGAAAGACTGTTTACTGTTCACTCGGTGGACTATACTCCTTGACATGAACAACGCACGGGAGGGAGGAGGGAGGAAACACTGATCCATGTAGGGCTCTGAGTTGACCATAACACAGAGTACAGTTGATCAAGGGCCAAGGTAGAGTTCCTTAACGCAGAGATCTGCCGAGATGAGGGTGTTCTGATGTGACACCACCTGACAATAAAGCAAACACGTAAAAGCATATGTAGTGGTCAAAGGGAAAGCACACAACTAAAAGAACTGATCCCATGAAATACACTATTCTATTGGTTTATGTATCAAACGAATGATAGGAAATAGCCAGGTGTAGAGATGGTAGAATGGATCAATGTCATAGAGAATTCTTTTAACAGTAGTTCAAGCCTTTTGTTTTACATCATTGATTGGGGTACTATTTTCATCTTTTCCTTTCCTAGTGTCTCCATCGTTCTCAACTTTTCCAAGAGCTATATTTACATTATCCTCTAAAATTTTAGGGAAATTTTAAAAAAGTTATGACACGTTTTAAGTTGTTGATGTTGTATATGGGAGGAGCACTAGATTGCAAGTGAATAAGCGATCATTAGAGTTGTAGTTTGGTAAAGGATGGTAGTTGGAATTGATACCAGGATGTTCTTAACCCAGTTTTTACTTCATTATTTGATGTAGATATCCAAATGCCAGAGCCGGTCATTTTTAATGTAATAACTTGTCTCATTTTAGAATATGTGTTCTTGGAGAGGGTGATGCAGGTAAGTAGAAAATAATTTAATGTAGTGACTTGTTTTTCTCCAATGGATCTCTTACAAACCCAACAGCCATATAGCATTCTTTTGTCCGAATGACCTGATGGCACTTTCTTAACTTTTCTTGCTGTGACTCTAGCAGTCTAGGGTCACACCACCTTCTCTCTCCTAGTCATGCTTTCAGTTGTAAGAGTGACAGTGTCAGTAGTATAGTGAGCAATTGGCACACACTCTACTCTTTTCTAATATATGTATACATATATATATCTCAACTGCAAACTTTGGTAACATAACTGTTAAGGTGTGAACTATCTGCAGTGCCCTTAACGACTGATGGCTACACATGATCGTGTACTGACATCATGGTTAAAACCCTTCTTTGCAACATGTGGCCCCTTTCAATTTTATTGTAAAGGAGAGGGTTCAATGACTTTTTTCTTTTGGAATAGAAAGACTTGCCTTTCCATCTTAGAAAATTGAGAACTGGTTTTTTGCCTTTTTTCTTTTTTTGTCTTCAGCTCCTCGTCCTACTGGTTACTAACTCACACGTCCAGTTACTTCAGATTTATGGTGCTACCCCCTTTGCCTTTTTCATGGCTCTGACATTAATTTTTCCATAATCCCTTCTGTGAACGAGGTTTCTCTCCACGCTCATCTAGCGAGGAAGGCACCGATCCTCCTTTCGGTGAACTTGGAGACAGAGGCCAAGGTGAAGCCTTGGTGCCCCTCCACACCAGTGAGCTGCAGAAGGGCTGCAGAGTCCTGTGAATCTTTGGCTCCCCTCCTGGCTCCCTCCAGACTTGGCATTGTCTGCACAGAGGAGCCCGGCTCGGTACAATCGAATTGTTGAAGTCTCTAGAAGCCGGCTGAAGGAGAAGACTGGCCAGAAAGGACATCAGCAAGCAGTGTGCTCCGAAAGTGGGTGGCAGAAACACTCAGAAGAAGAAAACCTTTCCGTTTCTCTTGTGTTCTCTTTATCTTCTCTCCCTTCCTTTTCCTTTCCTTAGATGGTACAAAGCCTGTCCAGCCCCCCCCCATGGTGGTTGTTTTTCTCCTCAGAGCCCCAGGACAGAGCTGTATCTCTTAGTTGTAGGTCAACCCATGGGGGTTCTTTTCCTGGAATCCCACGGCAGTTTGTTCATATCGCTTTCGTTCACATTATTTCTGTCGTGTAATTTATCTGTTTAGACATATCTGTCTTCCTTGCAGACCCCCAACATTTCAAGACCATTTGGCGCCTAGTAGATACGTAAGGACTTGAGTGAATCAGTGAAGATCTTTTGTTGGAAAAGATCTAAATACAATACCTACTCAGCGCCCGAATGCAAGCACTTGAGAGAGAGTTTGGTGTCTGCTGAAGCAGGCTGTGGACCAGTTTAGGGGCTCAGTGCCAATGTGACCCAATAGATTTAGACAAAATGAACGAGATAATTAACTTCAATTTTACAATTCATGGAGAACAGGAGCAGGATATCTAGGTGTGAATCGGGACTTGATCATTCTTGTTGCATCTTTGGAAAACCCAGTCCTTTTTCTTTCTATCGATATTTGACTCATCCCAAGCAGCTGCCTTATTGGTATTTATGGGAAAATCAAATTGAAAAGAAAACCCAGAAAAGTATAACGGGTAGCCTTAGGGAATGTCTTAATAAAATAAAAGAACAAATTCGGAGTTAGAACAAAGATTGAATGTCAAATTTACTGGAAATTCCCTGTCTCCTTCCTCCTACACTCCCTATATCCCCAACTCCCTGTCCCTGACTCCCCAGAACATCTTTTGGATTTCTGGGCCCCTGGCCCAAATCCTCCCCATCAAGACTTATCTCCTCAGCCACCTCCTCAACCAGTTCCCTTAGGTCCCAGAACTCCAACTTCTCCGACGTTCTTTCAGGTGCCTGTTTTAACTTCTCTCACTGTTGAAGACTTACAGGGGGCGCTTAGGCCTGACCTCCAAGCAAGGGGCATCCAGGTTATTTGTGTAAATGTTGAAAACCAGGAAATAAATTTAGTAGAAACACTCAGGAAGGGCAAGAAGGTTCGTTTTGCTGTGTCTTACAACTCCTCCTACTTTCCAGGGCTTTGTAATCAGGCTCTGTCAGCTTCAGACATTCCTATGCAGTATCCACTGAGGATGTATCCTGGACCTCCGCTGCAGAGAATTCATGTCCCCTGGACAGCAGCTGATCTTTTAAATTATAAAACTCTCCTGCTTCCATTGTCAGAAGACCCTACTAAATTTAGAGAAGAATTAGAAAGATTAGTGGCTATTCATAGCCCCACCCACCGAGACCTTGACTGACTGCTAAGGGGCGTTCTTCCATCCCATGACTACACTGTAGTTATCAGACAGGCCAGACGGCCCCCTAGCAAAAACCCCCCTCATAGAGGAAATACATGGCCAGACCCTCTCCCAGACCCTCCTGCAGATAACCAGGAAGTGGCACAGCTACGGGCTGATATTCAAGGTTTAATAGGAGCGATTCTAGAGGCGTTTCCTCCTAAAGTTAATCGGTCAAAAATTGAATTATGCACTCAGAACGAGGGGGAACAACATAAAGCTTTTGTTGAACGGTTTATTCAGACTTTCCAAAGACACACTGCATTGAATCTGTAAGCTTTAGAGCATAAGAATCTCCTAATTTCTGCTTTAGTTGGAAATTTTCTTCCTGATATAAAGAAACAAATTCAAAACCGTGTAGTTGTTTGGGCAGGACAACCATTAAGTGTAATAATGGTGGCTGCTACACAATTCTTTGAAAATTGTCAGCAAGAAAACAAACAAACAAAAAGAATTAAAGACAACTCTTCTTGCTTTGCAAATTGAATCTTTTGAAAAGCAAAAATTCAACCCTGAAAGTAAACTAAAGCCCACTCAGAGGGCTCCCTATTTGCCTTCCGACAATTGTAGGTATTGCAAGAAACGAGGGCATTGGAAAAGAGCATGTGCCGCTCTTAAGAGAAGGGAAAGTTTTGTGGGAGATTGGGATTTGGCCACCCTGAAATCTATCTCTTTACCTTGGTTGTTTTTTCTAGGGACATTTGACCTCCCCCACTAACTGCCTAAAGAATTTGACATGGTGGCTCCTTCCTGGAACAGATCTATCATGATGGCTGTAAAGATAATGTAGGGTAAATGTTACAATAGGAAAGGCACCAACAAGCCCCTCTTATCAGAAGTTCTGTCTCTCTGGCCACATTCTCTGGATGACCCTGCGAAGAGTTGCCAGACAATCATTTATATTTATAAGGGAAATCTCCATGTGTAAAGGTATCTCCCTCTCTGTTTGGAGAAGAGAGGGGGATGAGCTCATTTCTAGTGACTTATCAATGTAGAAGATGAGGCCTTGAGCTACATAATAAACCTTACTCTTGTTTACTGTACTTTAGTGGTAATCTCCTGTAACTGACTCCCCCCACCCCCAAAATCCTCCTTTGTCATTGGCTGAAAATGATATTTAAGACGAGAATTTCTGCTATTGTGTTGAGAAACGCAGTGTCCCTGCTTTCTCCCATGTATACATGTGATTAAACTTGGTATTATTTTCTCCTGCTAACCTGTCTTGTTGATTATTTGGCCAGCCAGAAGAACCTTAAGGGAAAGGGCAGAGGGAGATTCTCTCTCTTCCCCCGGCAGTTTAAAAAATGTTCCCGCTTGACCCCAGCACCACCAAAAGGCTCATTTTTCTCCACCTGAGGGACATTTCTCCCTCAAATGATAGGGTCAGCTGATCCTTAGTTGCACTCCTGAGCCTACAGTTAAACTTAAAATAGAGGATCGGAAACTGGATTTCTTAATTGACACTGGTGCGACATTCTCTACTATCCATTCAAAGATTTATCTCTACCTGTTACCTCTGATTCTATCAAGCTGTTAGAGTCTCTGGACAGCCTATTTCACTGCCCATATCTAAGCCCACTCCAATATATTTAGGCCCCCTTAACACTCATCATGCTTTTTTAGTTTCTGACTGTTCACCAGCAAACCTTTTTGGCCGAGATTTGTTATGTAAATTCAATGTCACTATAAATTGTAATGAAAAAGATGTTTTTATCTCCTTGCCTTCTGACCAAGCCCCAAGTCTCCTACTTTCCATGATGGAAACTTGTCCTGATTTAAATCCTTCTGAGGAAGATGAGTCTTTAAAGAATGTCCCAACCAGTCTTTGGGCTACACATGCAAATGAGGTACGATTGTTGCTTAGTGCTGAGCCCGTGCATGTTACTTGGAAAAAAAATAAACCGTTTCCATCAGTAGCCCAATACCCGCTCTCCAGAGATGCCGAGCGAGGAATTCAACCCGTAATAGACTTCCTTTTGCAACAGGGTGTACTAGCTTTTACTTCCTTGCCCTGTAACACTCCAATCTTGCCAGTAAAAAAGGAAGGCAAATTTGACTCAGACGGGAACCAAATCTATAGATTTGTACAAGACCTCAGAGCCATAAACTCTTTTGTAATTCCTCGGCATCCTGTGGTCCCTAATCCAACTGTCATCCTGACCTCAATACCTGCTGATGCAGCCTGCTTTACGGTAGTTGACCTCTGCTCAGCTTTCTTTTCAATCCCATTACACCCTGACTCACAATTTCTTTTCACATTTACATTTAAAGGGAGACAATTAACATGGACTCGAATACCTCAGGGATATTGTGAGTCCCCCTCAATACTTTCCCAGGTCCTTAAAGCTGACTTGGATTCTGTAGTCTTTACTCAAAGCTCCACTCTTGTTCAATATGTTGATGACCTTTTACTCTGTAATCCAACTAAGCAGGGGGCTCTTACAGATTCTCTTATTCTCCTGAAAGCCCTAGCTGAACGAGGCCATAAAGCCTCCAGGTTTAAACTTCAGTGGGTGCAAATGACTGTTACCTACTTAGGGCATGAGATATCTCAAGGCATTCAAAAGCTAACCTCCAAAAGCCTTGAGTCAATTTTATCCATCCGTCTCCCCAAAACAAAGAAACAGCTACGTAAATTTCTAGGAGCTGCTGGTTACTGCTGCCAATGGATTCTTAATTTTGCAGCCCTTGCTAAACTTCTGTATTCTCTTCTCCCAGATATCACCCCAGAGCCTATTTCCTGGCCCTCAGAAGCATTAAACTCCTTTGAGGCCTTAAAAATAGCTTTGTCCATGCCTCTGGCTCTTGGCTTACCTAATTTTGACAAGCCTTTTCATCTATACTGTCATGAAAATAATGAAATTGCTATAGGCATTCTAGGGCAATCTTTTGCCTCTCAAATACATCCTATAGCATATTTCTCATGCCAACTAGACCCTGTGGCATCAGGCATGCCCCCATGCTTACGTGCGGTGGCTGCAGCTGCCACCCTGATTGATAAGGCCAGTACTCTTACATTAGGCTCTCCCATTCACCTCTATGTCCCACATTCTGTGTCAGCTATTTTGCAAGTTCATAGGACACAACACGTCTCTACACGGTGACAGACCACCTATGAACAGGCTCTTTTAACTAACCCTTCCATCATCTTACATCGTTGCAACACTTTAAATCCAGCTACTTTACTGCCCCTTCCTGATGATGGAGAGCCCCACTCCATTCCACATGATTGCCTTGCAACTATAGAAATGGTCTCAAAGCCATGAGAGGATCTCTCAGACATCCCTTTAGACAATCCAGACTTACTTCTGTTTTGTGACGGCTCCTGTAAACGAAATTTCCGGGGAACCATAATAACTGGTTATGCCATAGTTTCCCCACATGAAACTCTTGAAGCTTATTCTTGGCCCACCATAAGATCAGCCCAAGCTGCTGAACTCATAGCTCTTACTAGGGCCTGCACATTAGCAAAAGAAAAACTGCCACTATTTACACAGACTCCAAATAGGCTTTTGGAGTCTGCCATGTTGTTGGCACAATTTGGAAATCCCGTAGATTCTTAACCTCTGCAAGAACTCCTATTGCTAATGGACACTTAATTACAGCCTTATTACAAGCTATTCACTTTCCTTCAAAAATTGCCATTGTTCATTGTTCAGCCCATACTAAGGAGACTGATGTCATATCTTTAGGGAATGACAGGGCTGACAGAGCTGCTAAACATGCAGCTCACTATGGACCCCCTTATCCGTTTTCCACCCAATTTTTAAACCTGCCTTTATCCCTGACTGATGTTATTAACTATCAGACAAATGCCCCACAATCTGAAAAAGACAATTGGATACAAAAGGGTGCCAAACAGTTATCAGATGGATTATACATTGGACCAAATGGACTTCCAGTAGCTCCTTTTCATTTGACTTTTTGGCTTGCACTTATCTCCCACCAAATGGGACATATGTGCAAACGGGGGATAGCTAAAGAACTAAAAAACAATTGGTTTTGCCCTGGCATCCGTAAAATTTCTGACCAAATCACCTCCCAGTGCACAACTTGCAAATCTTACCAAGTTTCTGGGAGAAATCGGTGTGATCCAGGAAGTCCTCCCAGGCCTACGCTGCCTTTTGCAGCACTCCAAATGGATTTTATGGACGTGCCCTCAGCTTTAGGTTACTCTCACTGTTTGGTTATTGTCTGTATGTTTAGTAGATGGACTGAATGCTATCCGACCAGACATGCAGATGCCACAACAGTGGTAAAGAAATTAATAACTGAAGTTATTCCTCGCTTTGGCATTCCTTTATAGATTGAACCAGACCAAGGAACTCATTTTACAGCAGAGATAAACCACTTGCTTGCAAAAACTCTGGGGTATTCATTAAAATTTCATACCCCATATCACCCTCAGTCATCAGGGCAAGTGGAACATAAAACTCTAGATATAAAAAGAACTCTAGGAAAAGTCTGTCAAGAAACTGGACTTAAATGGCCAGAAGCTCTGCCCTTGGCCCTTATGAAGATTCAAAATACTCCAAACAAAAGGCATGGACTGACTCCTTTTGAAATAGTTTTTGGATGTCCGATGCCTACTGGCGTCTCTAAACCTTCAATTCCTGGATTAAATGAATATTATGGGAACTTAAGTGAACAATTTGATGCTATGACTAGTTATATACAAAAATTAACTAGTATACTTGAAGCATATCGTCAACAGGTAAAAGAGGCGTGGCCCCCACCTTCTGACAAGCCTTGCCATCCCTTTCGACCAGGAGACCGGGTGTACATCAAGGCCTTTAGAAGAAAACACGCACTGTAACCTCGCTGAGAAGGACTTTATGAAGTCTTACTGACGACCTGCACTGCCATCAAAATAAAAAAAAATATTCCTGGATCCATGCAAGCCACACCAAAATAGACCCAGAACGTCGCTCTCAAGACAGCTGAGAGATAATCCCCACAGGTGACCTTAAACTAAGGATTTCGAGGGCCAAAACCCAGACCCCAGAAGCAGCCGACATCACGAAGTAGACAGCTTTTCCCAAGATCACGGATCAAGAAAACCTTCTTTGACCCATTTCCTCCACCTTGCTTTAAAACTCAGGATATATATACACACTCACACACACAAACTATTAGTGGATATATATATACGTATATATATATACAATGTATATATATATACATATATATATATATATTTTTTTTTTGTGAGGAGATCAGCCCTGTGCTAACATCCGCCAATCCTCCTCTTTTTTTGCTGAGGAAGACGGCCCTGGGCTAACATCTGTGCTCATCTTCCTCCACTTTATATGGGACGCCGCCACAGCATGGCTTGCCAAGCAGTGCGTCCGTGCGTGCCCGGGATCCGAACCAGCGAACCCCGGGCCGCCGCAGTGGAGCGCACGCACTTAACCGCTTGCGCCACCGGGCCGGCCCCTATATATTTTTTTTAATCATTTATTAGAGAGCTGACTGGAGAGTGCTGGTCTCTCTAAGGAGAGTGCTTCCCCTCTCTAAGTCTCTGCTATGGGCTCTTTTCCGATCTGTGTCTTGCTTTTACTAACCCTCTCCTTTTCAACAGGTCAGGCGGGCATAGACCAAACACCCCCTTATGCCAGTTTACCAAGCCCTAGCCACGCTAACTAATCAATCTGACTGTTGGTTATGTCAACAGCTAGATAGTGCAAAAGAACCTGAACTAGTCTTTGTTCCTGCTGATATGAACACCTGGTGGACTAAGTACGGAAAATGGATGAATAACAGAGTATGATATCCGCAGCAAGGGAAACCTCACTCTGCTTCATCTCCTGGTGAGTCACTTGGGCCCCAGAAAGACTACTTAAAAGGTCAAAGACTGTCCCTTGCCCAAGTACAAGCAATAAGTGAAAGTTTTTCCCTCTGCATTGAAAGTAAACATGGCGCTGGACCTTTCCTGGGTGACATACCGAGACAATATTGCAGTCAAACTCTGTGGTTTGATTCCGCAGGTGGCATCTTCAGAACTCTCAAGGGAATTGTAAGTGACTCTATCACTACTCCCTCTGGCACAAACATTTGCCAAATCACCAAGTGCTCTGGATGGCTTACGAGCCACCCGTGTGCAACTTGGGGTATAGCAGCTATCCACATGGTTAAGCTGCCCAATGCCACAGACTATATATGGGTGGATCAAAGATCTGGACTCACCTGGTCAGGTGAAAAGACCAGGCTTTATAGCTGCCAAAATCAGACTGCAGGCCTCCTCTACCAGCTGTTCTGCAATCTGTTCTGTTCTCGCAGACTGACAGGAGCTCATGGGAAATGGAGATGTTTAGGTAGTAACAGTGCAAGTGGCACAGATCATGAAATAGTCCAGATCCTGGGAACTACAGACTCAATTCTAACCTTGTCTTTAAACTACACTGGTCTTTTCATTTTATGCGGCAACAAAGTGTATAAAGGATTCCCACCTAATTGGTCAGGACGATGCAGACTTGGATACCTGGCTCCTTCTGTCACCAAACACTCCACCTTAAATGCCAGCCAAATTACAAACTTGGGTTCGTTTGTTCATAAGATTGTGCCACATAAACGTGTCAGTTGAGAAATCGTGGAAAATCCACTTGTATATCACAACTCCAAGTTCTTTTCAGCCTTGAGAGTCCTATTCCCCAGCTTTGGAGATTATGAGTTGGAAAAGGCAATCTTAAATCTCTTTATGGTAATGGAGCAAGAGTTCAACACCACCATGCAAACCTTGAACATACTCCAGTCAGAGATTAACAGCCTAGCATCTGTGGTGCTCCAAAATTGACGTGCTCTGGATGTACACACTGCCCAGCAAGGAGGAGCATGTGCAATCATTGGAGAAAAATGTTGCTTTTATGTGAAGTAATATCTAACTTAAATCTATTAAAAGAGAAGATTGACATTTTTCATCAGATAAACGAAGCTCACACATTTTATTGGACTGACTTATTTCCAGGACTGGGGGACTGGTTTAATGGAGTGTGGGGAAATGTGCTCCGATTTGTTCTTTTCTGTTTGTTCATCCTCATTCTAATCTGCTTTCTTTTCTCTCTTTGCAGACTTCTTATCACTCGGATACTAACACGATTTCTCTCTCCACAGTTACCAGCTCAGCTTTTAATATGTGAAACTTTTAGGGAAGTTTCAGAGGAGGGAACTGTTGGTGCTCAGGGCAAGCTACCCCAGGAAGCACCACTCTGGTATGCGGATTATTTCAAGCTGAAGACAATAAGGACTCAGAGAACTCAGGAAGAATATTTGAGTTTCCCCTCCCAAACTGCCTAATGAATTTAAAACAAAAGATCTGTTTCAGGAAGGAGTTATTATCATGACTGCTATAAAGATAATGTAGGATAGAGGTTACAATAGAAAAGGCACCAACAAGCCCATCTTATTGGAAGTTCTGTCTCTCTGGCCACAGGCTCTGGATGGCCCTGCGAGGAGTTACCAGACAATCATTTACAAGGGAAGTCTCCATTTGTAAAGGTATCTCCCTCTCTGTATTGGGAAGAGGGGGGACGACCTCATTTCTAGAGACTTATCAATGTAGAAGGTGAGGACTTAAAACCGCATAATAAATCTTACTCTTGTTTACAGTGTTTTAGTGATAATCTCCTGTAACTAACACTCCCACCCCCAACATCCTCCTTGTCTTTGGTTGGACATGGTATTTAAGACGAGAATCTGCTATTGTGTTGAGAAACGCAGTGTCCCTGCCTTCTCCCATGTATAAGTGTTGTTAAACTTGGTATTATTTTCTCCTGCTACCCTGTCTTGTTAATTATTTGGCCAGTCATAAGAACCTTAAGGAAAAGGGCAGAGGGAGATTCCCCCTCTTCCCCTGACAGTGGTGATGCAGGTGGGCTCTCAAGGTTACGCCTATATTGTGGAAGCAAGCAATCAAGTATTTAATGGAAGCATTTCTATGTAAAAGAGAGAAAAGCAAGGTTAATGGTTGGAGCAAGTTGTAAAGCAGTTTCTGAGTATAGGGGACAGCTAGTTAAGAAGAATTTTAGATGTCAGCATCAAAGCATCTTTTGCAGTTTAAAATGTCTCTGATGATGTCATCGGGTAATCTCTTAAGTTTATATCAAGTCCATGAGCTTCAGTTTGTAAGGCTTCAGGGAAAAGGGCAGGTTCAGTTTTCAGTGATTCCAAATGAAAATGATGGAAAAAATGAAAAACGTTAGTTTGGACACCTGTAGCCAGATATTTTAGGAGACTAGAAGAAATCAGGATCCAGTCCAGTCAACAGATATAAAACAAAAACCTTAACAGACAATTAACAAAACTAGGATCTAATATCCGCAAATGTACACTACAGTTTTTACTGAAATATAATTTTTCTTTCTAAGATCACCCTCATTTTTATCAAAGATAGACAAATTAAAACTAACTAGTTTGCAAAATAAGTCTAGTTCCAATAGTGTTGGCCCAATTATTTACATAAGTACAGCAAGAATAGCAATTGATCACATAGGCTCTTTTAAGTCTGCTTTGCTGGAAATTTTTATAAGGAATCTCAGATTGAACTTTAAAGGCCTCTCCAGGCCAGAAAAGCCAAGCCAAAGATTTTGTCATCAGACTTTGCCTGTAATACCTACAGATTTGGGTGAATTCCTCTGTTCCTAGGTTCCCCCAAAATATTTCGAGGTTCCTTGTGTTTGCCAGATAAGTGACATTCTTTACTTATCCTGGTAAGTGCTGCTTGGAACATAAGGTACCAGGCCAATATTTCCACGTGGCTTTATTCCATAAAGTCCAATCTTCATTCCTCAAAAGCTGTATGGTTATATCGCAAATATGATCTTCCAGTCACAGCCTTGGTAATATAACCAGTGTTTCCAATTATGTCCTGTTATAAGGAGAACAGATTCTTATTGAACTTATGCAAATAACTATATTGCCATGAAAACAACAATACTCACTTACTAAGAGTTTCCAAATTCGAGAGATCAGATCTAAGAAATAGAGAAATATTTCAATTTTACTTACAAAAATATCATTTACCAGATTGTTATAAGTCATTAGCTAGCTCAGGAGAAAAGAGAAAAAGTTTTCCTTAACTCTGAAAAATCAAAACATTAAAAATTCAGCAATACTTCAAATGAAAAATCATAAAAATTATAATCATCCTTATCAGTTCATTCAGTCCTGTGTAATCCATTCTTGATCCCAATCTTTCTGTTAGCAGCTTCATGAAGTTATCAGTCTTTCCATCAGGTTTCTGTAATTTCTTACCAAGGTCAGTTTTATGATCAGAAAGTTTGTCAGAAACCTGTACTCCAGTGTAAATGCCAGAGTCCTTTCCATGAATTTTTCTGAAGTTGAAATATTTTGCAAAAGCATTAGAGCAAAGAAATAAGTCTGTAAACAACAAGACCTCAAAATGGCAATTGACAGAGAAATTTGATTAATTTTGTGACACACAACACTTTAAAATAATAATAACCAGAATTATGACTGATAATCAGGACAGATCAGAATTTCAGTAATGTTATACAATTTTAAAACACCTATGTCGATAACATTTGCCCACATAATAGCACCTAAGCAGACTTATCATCACTTGTCTGACAATGCTTTCCATGTAATTTGACATACGGAATAAGCCTAATAAGTTTAGTATCTTTCCCCTGAGAGGAAGAGAGCAAATTTCTTTAAGAAGTTGCAGGGCCCTTTGAAAATTCTCAAAGAAAAAAAGTAAAAAAAACACTTTATTTAAGATATGAATTTTGGGGAGCTTGTCAAAAATAGAAAACGTTAAAGCAAAGAGAGCATTAACAGTCCAAAAACCTTAATAGAGAAACCTCAGTCTTTTGAACACAGGAAATTATTTTAACAGTTTTTTTTTTCTGTCTTTTAGGTAGACTTACCCAAAGGTAAAGAAAAATCTTTTATAACCTCTTTATCAAGTTCAAGAAAATTATCCTTTTAAGAGAAATAAGACCAAATTATAATTTTGTACCAGCTTCCTTCTGATATTAAAATTCATTTACTTAATTAAATTCATTTCAATCTGAGCAAACTTGACCATACAAAAACTCCTTTTCCAGAATTCCTCTTCCACAAACCTATAACTTTCTTTTTACATTCAGAATTTGTCCCATGTCTTTCTTTTCCCTCCTACTACTTGAAGACAAATTTATCTTTCTTAATCAAATAAAATATTTCCATTCTTTGTTCATTCTTTATACATCTTATTTTCCTTGTACACAGACATATTTTTTCTTAATATTTAGTAGCTTCAATCACATATACTAATTAGAAATTTTAACTCTTAGAAACCCCAATTTGTAAGTAAAAACTAAGTAAACCATTATAAACTTTCTTTTACATTAGTATATTGTGGCTTGGAAAATTTATAAACACTTCATAACTTCTAGAAATATGTTACTTTATAGTACAATCTTTTAATAAAACACATGTTTACCAATAGACCCAAAACACCTTTTAGTTTTCCTGTAATGAAAAGCCCAAAGTAGACAATCGTGAGTTTAGCAATCAATGTCTAATATCTTATCTTATTTGGAAATGATGATACTCAGTGAATTTTTATCACAAAATTTAGCAAAACTCTAAAGTTTTAAGTCACCAAAAAGATTTTGGAAGATGTAACCACCATAACACATAATTATTATTTAAAGTTCACCCAACATTCATCTTTTTCACAACTATTTAGTTACTTGTTCCCAATAATTATTTAGATTGTCTATAAGACTTCATAAGACATTAGATAAAATTAGCCATCATTTAAATTACTATTTTTGTTAACCAGTTCTGTAATAGAAATAACATCAGTTTTTTGTACAAAAGTTCATGTAAATTTCATCACCTCTTATACCTTTAAACATAGTTATCATTAAGATTTTTATCAATAGGTGTTGGTCTTCTAATTTTGGACAAGGGAAGCATTCCCAGTCAGACATTTTAAAACATACACAGGCAAAGTTGATGTAACCTCTTTATATAAAATTAGCTCAAACATTCCAACCTTTATAATCTTATCAACACTTACACTTTTACATGTTCTCAATTCAATTGTAACCTGAGTCAAGCTCTTAAGGCTATTTAAATTTTTCCCTTCCTTTTTCTGGCCCTTTTTTAGGTACCAATTAAACAATTGTGTGAGAGCTCTCAAAACATATTTTTTTTCCCCAATTTAGAAGTTTTCCCAATTCAAAGGATCTGTCGTCGGGCCATTGACGAGTAGGATCTTCATTTGTCTATTTATTCCAATAGTGACTCGATCCAATAAGCCTTTTTAAGGAAAGACCCGGTGGTAACTTTCCCATGCTTAGAATAAATCTTTACCATGGACGCAAGAGGCGTCCCTGGTGAGGGCGCAGATGATGTAGCCCCCATGATCCAAAGAATTCACTCCCAAAGATATTCAGAGAAAGTAAAGACCTTCGTTACACAGGCGGTAAGGATGGTGTAGTGAAAACGGTGTCTCCGGTCTCCTACAATAGTGTGGGACGCCTCCAGTCACAGAGCCGCTAATCTGTGACACCAGGCAGGCAATATTGGAATGGGATTTTTCCAGCACTAACAAGCAACTAAGGTTAAGACGACAAAAGCCCTTATGGACTAGGTCCTTTATGACAAACTCCCCTGAGAGCTTGGCACAGCCAGACAAAGAGACAGTTCAGAACCCCAGTCTATTCGACTGGCCACCAAGGGGCACCCCGGTAAATGCACCTTCCGTATGGTGGAGACCAAGGAGAATATTCTCACTGGTCACAAAGCCAAGTTTTCTCAGGACACAGAACAAGACAGAAGGAAAAACCTCATCCGGTTTTTTTCTTATGTGCACAATGACAGCTTTAGCCACGCCTTAGGTCTCTTTGAGTCAGAATAATACCTGGGGGGGGAGATGCCACGGGGTTGGGGACTGTGTGCTTTACAGAGTACCTCGTCATTGCATGGACATTTTCTTGCAGTTGGCGGGGGACCTCTGTCATCTACCCCGTTCCGTGACCCAACTTATCCTGTCACGGGAGTCTTCTGAAAGTGGCGAGTGCCCTAATGGCTCTTAACTGCTCGACCTGTGCCCACCAAATTTGCGACCTTTTTGGCTTCCAAGATGCCCTTGGCAATGGCCTTCACTTCATGTGCATATTAACCCACAGCAAAGTTTGTCTAAATAGACGCCAGTCTGGTGAGACCCGCAAACTCATCAGTCTGTGGGGCCGGCCCGGACATTAGGCTTATAGGGTCTATGCCTGCGTCCTACCCTATGGTATTTCCTTCTTATGACACACGATACAAAAGACAGAGACAAAAGAGAAAAACAGAGACAATCTCTGGGAGGAAAAGGGATCAAGATCAAAACCAAGAGTACTCTACCAAATTTACCAGTGTCACTAAAAGCACAAGAAACTAGTTTCCCAAATATTTGCTCCTGCTAATCTAAATTTTGAAAGAGAAAAAATTTCTCACCACCTCCTTCCACCGGACTCCACAGGTAGAGATTCCGGGAGGCTGACGTGGTAAGAATCTTACATTTTGCCGGCTATCGTCAGGGGGTCCCGTATTTCATCCCCTGCAGTAATCTAGGGAGAAGGCATTTCTTCCAGCCAGAGAACGTAACTTGCCATGCAGTGTAGCCCCACGTTGGGTGCAAAAACTGTTGAGGGAGTGAGAGAATCTCCCTTTTCCCTTTTCTTAAGGTTCTCATGGCTGGCCAAATAGTTAACAAGACAGGTTAGCAGGAGAAAATAATACCAAGTTTAATAACATGTATACATGGGAGAAACTCAGAAATGAGCAACTCGTCCCTCTGTCTAAGCTGCCCGATTAAGTGTTGTAGCTAAAGAGGAGGAAGGTCTTGGGGGTGGGTAGTGGTCTAGGACCACAGAGGGCAAGAAGACAACTCACATGGAGATAGAAATGCAAATGTTTGCCTGACAACTCTTCCCAGGGTCATCTATAGATAATGTGGTCAGTGAGAGATACAGTTTTTGATAAAAGGGGCTTGGTGCCTTTCCTATTGTAACCTCTATCCTACGTTATCTTTACAACCATCATGATAATAACTCCTTCCTGAAACAGATTTTTTGTTTTAAATTCTTTAGGCAGTTTGGGAGGGGAAATTCAAATATACTTCCTGAGTTCTCTGAGTCCTTATTGTCTTCAGCTGGAAACAATACCCACACCAGGGTGGTGCCTAATGGGGTAGCTTGCCCTGAGCACCATTACCTCCATTTATAAGGATGCCCCCTTTATATAGATTCTGTACAAAATTGCAAAGATCACGTTTTCCTTTTTAAAATTTATTTGTTTTAACTTTTAATAGTGAGAACTTTAGTGTTGGGTAAACTGCTGCACAATTACTGGAAATGCTGAGAGTCTTTTTGAAAAGTGTAGAAGTCTAAAGATAATGAAAAGTACATTTCTCCAATGTCAAGTCCCTTGATGATCTGATAGGCGTCTGTCTAGTTGTACCCGGAAGAGATGGAAGATTGAACACCAGCACAGCACACAAGGAAACAGGCTGCCAACTTGAGGACTTCCCATGGACCACAGAGTGCCTAGCAGACTCTTGGAGATTAAATCTGGGCTTTGTCCATGGGTTGTCCCTGAGAGGAAGATTTTGCTTAAATGACCAGAGAATAGACAACGTATTTTGTTGATAATAATTCTTACCATGTAAATTTCTTTATAAATCTCTGAATAAAATAAAAAAATTTAATCCTCATAGAAATCAACTCTTACTGACAAGCCCCACAGCCTTCTCTAGAGAGCTCAACAGAAAATGTCTCCACTGACTGTGACTTGCTCTTCTCTGAAAGCCAGCCAGCACTTCACTGATAGCCCTGGATAAGGAAGGCCAGATACAATTCTTTGAAGATATTTAGCTGAATTCAGAACCAAAAATCCTACCTCCAGTTGGCTCCTCTGTGAGAATGGATGGCCGGCCTTGTTTCACAGCCTGAGCTGTTGAGGTTTCATATGAGATAAATTGCTCTGTTCTCCAGGGATGGAAAAATTGGACTGTGACATAGATTCAGGGCTTAGATTTTGCAGGTAAAGATAGGGTCATAGAGGGGAATAAAGATTTCAGCAAATTGGTTTGTTGTTCTCTACAATGGAAATAATTTAAGAAGCAGATAGTCTCTCACTCAAACTTCTCTTCCCTGTTCTCTATCGGTCATATCACTGTAAAAATTCTCTCTATGAAAATTTCAGTTTTTTTCTTTGTAGTGTCTTTATTATCATCTTTATGAATTCTTTGACTTCACCACCTTCTTGGCACCACAACGTTAGCCATTGAGATATTATTATAGATTCAGTTTTGCAACTTCATCCCTTTATCTCTATTTCCTCTGCCATTTCATAGTTTTAGTTCCTATTGTATCTTATGCTTGAAAACACTTGAAGCTTACAGTGTGTATCAGTTCCTTATTTTCTCAAATTTTTATTATCTAAGTGCCCTCAACTATCACTTTTTTTTAGAAAAGAAGTGAAATACATAACAGAACAGTACACTGTAATAAATTGACCACTTATAAAATTAAGTTCAACCTGAAATCCCTCCCCACTTAACAGAGACCATATTTTATAATTCACAATACTTTAGTGTGGGCAGGGTCAGTTTATCAAGGATTTTGGATGTTTTAAACCACGTGAGATATATACAGTGTAAGGTAAAATCGTTAATCTTGCAGAAGTTGTAGAATTTCCTGATGCTTAGGGAAATTGGTGGTGGAGAACCTGAATCATATGAAAAGTAGTTGATTAATTAGTACCTGAGTTTGTTAATTTGGTAAGGATGATGATGAGACATACATGTTGAAAAGATAACTTTGCATATCAGAGTATTGTCAGAGGCCACTGGGAAAATTCACAATATTCTCAAATACTACAAAAAATGACCATTTTTTTCATAAAAGATGTCATACATGACGGCATCATATACTTCTGTCAGAAAACTTGCAATGAAGAAAATTAACACTTGAGTCATTTTAATTCTAACAATTTGTTCATGCTTACTAGTAGGTTAAAAAACTGTTTAGAAATAAAGTGATAAGTGATGTACTTGCTTAATTTTTAAATTTTTTTAGTAAAAAACTTTTTCATATTTTTAAAAAATATTTATTTGTATTTATTTTATGCTGAATTTATTCCTGGGCCAAAGACTTTTTTTTTTAATTAACTAACACCAATTCTTTTCAAGCTCTTTCAAAAAGTTGAAGAGGAGAAAATACCTCTAAAGTCATCCTATGGGATTAGCACTACCTTGATATCAAAGCCAAAGACACTAAGAGAAAAGAAAACTATAGGTCAATATCTTTGATGAATATTGATATAAAAATCCTCCATAAAATAGTAATAAACTAAATTCATCAGCATATTAAAAGGATTATACAGCATTTTTAAGTGGGATTTATTCCTGGAATACAAGGATGTTTCAATATATGAAAATGATTTAATGTAATAAACTACATTAACAGAATGAAGGAAGAAAACACATGATCATCTCAATGGATGCAGAAAAAGCATTTAACAAAACTCAACATGTTTTCATGCTAAAATCACTAAAAAAACACTCAGAGTAAAAGGAAACTACTTCAACATAATAAAAGCCATATATAGAAATCCACAGAGAACACCATATTCAAGGGTGAAAGACTGAAAGCTTTTTCTCTAAGATCAGGAACAAGACAAGAAGGCCCATTTTCACCACTTCTATTCAACATGGTATTAGAAGTTCTAGCCAAAGCAATTAGGCAAGAAAAAGAAAGAAATAGCATCCAAATTTGAAAAGAAGAAGTAATATTATATTTGTTTACAAAGAGTATCTTATATGTTGAAACCCCTAAAACTTCCACCAAAAATTTGTTAGAACTAGTAAATTCTGCAGAGTAGTGGGACACAAAATCAACATGCAAAAACTAGTTGTTCTTCTATACATTAATAATAAGTAATCTGAAAAAGAAATTTAAAAACTTTACATTTTTATTTACAATAGCAACAAAAGAGTAAAATACTTAAGAATCAACTTACTCAAAGAGGTAAAAATTCCAATGATGGTTTTGCAAAAATAGAAAAATCTATCCTAAAATTCATATGGACTCTCAAGGGACACTGAATAGCCAAAACAATCTAGAAATAGAAGAACAAAGTTAGAGAACTCACACTTCCTGATTTCAAAACTTACTATAAAGTAATCAAAACAGTGTGGTACTGGCATAAATACACACACTATACTAATGAAATAGCACAGAGAGCCCAGAAATAAAACTTTGCATATATGGTCCAATGATTTTTGACAAAGGTACAAAGATCATTCATTGGAGAAAAGATCAATTTTTCAACAAATGTTGTTGGGAAAACTGGATACCCACATGCAAAAGAATGAGGTTGGACCCTTACTTTACACTATATACAAAAATTAACTCAAAATGGATCAAAGATATAAATGTTAGAGTTGAAGCTATAAAATCCTTAGAAGAAAAGACATGGTAAAACCTGTATGTCATTGGGTCCAAATGCCATTGCAAAAATGATTTCTTTAATATGACATCAAAGACATAAGTAACAAAAAAATAACAAATTGGACTTCATCAAAACGAAAAAGTTTTCTGTATCACAAGATACTATCAACAGAGTAAAAAGGCAAACCATGGAATGGTTGAAAATATTTGCAAATCACAAATCTGATAGGGGATTAATATCTAGAATAAATAAAGAACTTCTACAACTCAACAATAAAAAAAACCTCAATTTAAAAATGCACAAAATACTTGAATAGACATTTCTCCAAGGAAAATATAAAATGAACAGGAAACACAAGAAAAGATGCTCAACATCACTAAGTATCAAGAAAATGTGAAATAAAAGCACAATGAGCTACCTTTTCACACCCATTAGGAGAGTTACTATCACAAAATCAGAACATAACAAGTGTTGGCAAGGATGTTGAGAAATTGGAACCCTTGTGCTCTGAGTGTGAGAATATAAAACTGTGGAAAACAGTATGGCAGTTCCTTCAAAAATTGAAAATAACATTACTATATGATCTAGAATTTCCACTTATGGGTTCTGAAATAATAAAAAACATATTTATCGGCCTCTGCATCCAGTTCTTGGCACAGAGCTCCTAAAACCTTTGTAATTTCCCCAGTGATAAGAACACTAAGAGAATCTTTTGTTCTATTGAGGCAATTCTGGGTGGGCTCCTGGATGGCTCCTGGATGGGGGTTGGTCACCAGAAAGACCAAGCCCTGATTAGAAGCTTCGAATTTTTAGCCCTACCTCTTATCCTCCAGAGAAAGGAGAGGGGCTGGAAACTGAGTTAATAATTGATCATGCCTATGTGAGAGAGCCTCCATAAAAATCCCAATAGAAGGCGGTTCAGAGAGCTTCCAGGTTGGCAATGACAAGGACTGCTTGGAGAGTGGTGCACCTGGAGATGGCATGAAAGCTTTGTGTACTATCTCCATAGCTTTCCCTATGCACCACTTCCAACAGGCTCTTCTTGAATTATATCCTTTTATAATAAACTGGTGATCTAGTAAATGTTTCTCTGAGTTTTGTGAGCCACTTTAGCAAATTAATCAAACCCAAGGAGGAGGTTGTGGGAACCTCTGGTTTATAGCCAGTAAGTCAGAAGTACAGGTAACAACCTGGGCTTGTAACTGGCATCTGAAGTAAAGGTGAGGTTGGATGGGTGTGCAGAATTATAGGACGGAGCCATCAACCTGTAGAATCTGATGTATCTCTGGGTTGTCAGCATCAAATTGAGTTGAATTATCTGGCAACCAGCTGGCATTACAAGAATTGCTTCTTGGAGGTGTAGGGGACCCTGTTATATGTGAAAAAGTGAATCTGAGAACACCATTTATGGGTATACACCCAAAAGAACTGAACGCAGAGGTATAAAGACATATATGTACACCCATGTTCTTAACAGCATTATTTAAAATAGCTGGAAGCTGGAATCAAGCCAGGTGTCCATCAGTGGATGAGCTGCCAAAAAAATGTGGTGTATACACATAGTGGAATACTATTCACCCTTAAAAAGGAAGGAATTCTGACACATGTTATGACATGGGTGAACCATGAGGAATTTATGCTAAGTGAAATAAAGCCAGTCACAAAAAGAAAAATACTGTATGATTCCACTCATATAAGGTAATTAGAGTAGTCAAATTTATAGGAATAGAAAGGAGAATGGTGGTTCCTAGGGGCAAGAGGGAGGGATAACAGGGAGTTGTTGCTTAATGGGCACAAAGTTTCAGTGCAAGGTGAAAATAGTTCTGTGGATGGTTGGAGGTTATGGCTACACAATTATGTGAGGGTATTGAATGTCGCTGAACTGTACACTTAAAAACGGTTACAATTTTATGTTCTGCATATTTTATAACCATTAAAAAATTACTTATTTTCAACAAATGAACAAACACTAGCTACATGCAATAGCATGGATGAATATCACAACCATAATGCTGCATAAAAGAAATTATATTCAAAAGGCTATATATTTTATAATTCCATTTATATAAAATCCAAGAAAGAAACAAAACCGAGGTCTGGCTTCTAGTAATGGTGGAGTAGCCTGTTGAACTAACACTCTCACAGATAACAATGATAAAATCTGCACAAAATATTATATATATTTATACAGACTCGTGTGGCTATATGTAATACACATAAAATAAATGTGTACTTGTGTGTATGTATAAATCACTTCCAAAAGCAAGCAGAACTGAGAGGGAATCTTCCTTTAAATGATGGGAATTGCACCAGGAGATATTTGCAAGCTTGAATCTTTTGCCTCAAAGCATTCCAAAATCTGTACATGGCCTAGACAGGGGAAAAACTACAGTCTTACTTGTAATGTTAGAGGATGTATTTTTGGGCTGGCAGAGTAGCTGGAAAGTTAGGGGAGAAATTCTGGAAGGGAGGGAGACACAAAGAGGAAAATCGCAAAATATATATGTAAGTCTCTCCCCCACACACACCAAATTGGCAGATCTTTGAACAACACACATACAGGGTAGGCCCCAGAAGGCCTAGTGTAAAAACAGCAGTTGGAAGATGAAAGAACTGACTGAGGATTTCAGCTATGCCCACTGTAAAGGAGATAGGATTGGAATTTCAGTCCAGCCAAGTTGATTCCCTGCTAGAAAAGTAACAACACTCTTCAAAGTAATACAACAGAATCCGGAGCCTCTATACCTATCTTTCATGATTTCCAGTACACAATTTAAAAGAATCATGAGATTTGAAGAAACAGGAAAATGTAATCCATATGTGACCAAAAGCAGGCAGTAGAAACTCTCTCCAATGTGTTGCAATTAGCAGTCAAGAATACGAAAGCAGCTATTATAAAGATGATCATGGTGGTAAAGAAAAATATTCCCATAATGAATGAACAGATGTGGGAACTCAGCAGAGAAGTGGAAATTACACAAAAGAACCAAATAGGAAGATGAAATAAAATAAATACATTTGAGTTTACAAGTAGATGAGAAACAGTAGAAAAAACATGGAGATACAGCAATAGAAATTTTCCAGTCTGAAGAAAAGAATGTAAAAATTTTGAAGAAAAACGAAGAGAGCCTTATGACCTGTGAGATGATTGAGTCCCCAGCAGAGAGGAGAAAGACAGAAAAATTAAAGGAGGCAGAAAGGCAAATCAATAAGTAATAGCATAAAACTTCCAAAATTTCTTGGAAAATCTAAAATTTTAGATCCAAGAAAGTCAGCAAACTCACAAAATAAAATATAAATTAAAAGCATACTTAGGTACATGATAGTCAAGCTACTAAAATCCAAAGATAAAAAGAAAATCTTGAAAGCAGTCAGGGAAATACATATATACAGGGGAAGACATTACATACAGGGAGAAATAAGGTGAATGATGGATAATATATTATCAAAAACAAAAGAGACAACTCAACAACAAAATGACATCTTTCAAGTGCAGAAAGAAAACCCAAAAGTCAACACAAGATTCTATATTTAGCAGAACTCACTTTCAAAAATGAAGCAGAAGCCACAACAAGATGCTGCACGCCTATTAGGTGCCTGAAATAAAAAATAAAATTGCAAATACCACATGAGGAGGTGGGTCAGGAGTAGGAGCAATTAGAACTGGGAATGCAACATGATAGTTGCATTCAGAAAACAGTTGAGCAGGTTCTTATAAAGCTAAACATATACTTATTATATGACTCAGATATCCCACTCCTAGGTATTTACTGAAGAAAATTGAAAACTAATGTTTAAACAAAAATCTTTGTGGGAATCTTTATAGCCATTTTATTCATAATTGCCAAAAGCTGGAAATAAGCTAAATGTCCTTCATCAGGTGAATGGAGAAAGAAACTGTGTTGCATTGGTACATTATAATACTACTTGGCAAGAAAAAGGATAAACTCTTTTTTTGTGTGTGTGTGAGAAAGATAAGCCCTGAGCTAACATCCATTGCCAATCCTCCTCCTTTTTTCCGCCCAAAGCCCCAATAGATAGATGTATGTCATAATTGCACACCCTTCTAGTTGCTGTATGTGGGACACTGCCTCAGCATGGCCAGAGAAGCGATGCGTCAGTGCGTGCCCTGGATCCGAACCTGGGCTGCCAGTAGGGGAGCGCATGCACTCAACCGCTAGGCCACGGGGCCAGCCCCAGGATAAACTCTTGATTCACACAACAACATGGATGAATCTTGGATGCATTTCTCTAAGTAAAGGAAGTCAGATTCAAAAGGCTGTATAGTATATGATTCCATTTATATGACTTTCTAGAAAAGGCAGAATTACAGGGATGGAAAATGATCAGTGGTTGCCAAGGGATGGAGTAGGGGAAGAGGTTGAATACAAAGGGATAGCATGAGAGAACTTTGGGGGTGAAAAACACAGCTCTGTATGGTACTGTGGGTATGGATGCATGACCGTAAAGTCAAAACCCATAGAACTGTACACCACAAAGAGTGAATTTTACTCTGCAAATTTTAAAAATCAATCAGGATGCTGGGGAACTCAGATGGAATGCAGTGACAAATGAATCTCACTGTATTACAAGCATGTGACCTAACCATACAGAAGGGGTGGGGATGAAAGGTCCTGACCTAAGTTACTTTGGAAGATAGTGATTTGACGGGATACTGTAGAACTAAAGTACTGGACACAAACACTGTACTCTAGGTGGTAAATTTGTTTTTCATAAGGGTATGGATTAGCAATTCTGAAACTAGTTGACACAGTAAATATATTGTAGCTAACTGGAGTTAAGTTTCTCACTGTTGGTGAAAGAAGTTACAAATAAACAAAAGGAGAATGCTAAAATAAACTCTGTGGTGCTGGATTGGAGTTCGAAGTATCAGTATGAATCCATGTCTCTTTTAATATATCTATCCAAATAGATAGATAGACTGATATATAGATGGATAGATCGATAGACAGATTTGTCTACCTGAGTTTATATTCATACATACATTTCCAAGCTCTGCTGAGAGGGTCCAGAAGCAGTGACACTCTAGTATTAATGAGCACACCTAGCTCCCAGATCTTGTTTTTTAAATATCATTCTCCAATAAAATAAAGCAGATTTTCTTGGAGAAATGGCTAATTCTAGGGCTGGAGATGAAAAATACAAGATGAGCCTGGATCATCTTGTAGTGCCAGAAAGTAGGAAAGTGCTTTCAAAAAAAAAGCACACAGAAAATGATGGGACATGTCAAAAGGAATCAATCTGAAAGACTTTCCAATGACTCAAGCTGGAAAACTCTGAGCAACAAAATAAATAATGGTAGCATTGGATAATTACTCAGAGAATAAAATAAATATCCACGAGGCTATACTGATATAAAAAAGATTAAACAAGAAAGGAAGGGAAGGAAGAAAGAAAAAAGGGGAAAAAAAAGAATGAGAGAATGAGAAAAAGAAAGGAAGAAGGAAGGGGGGGAGAAATCTTGCTCACAGAATTCCAAATAATAAAAGCGCTAGATAGCATGAAATAGAAAATTGCCACTTTAACACTACAGTAATAATTATTGTTGGAAAGAATGACTGATGAATGCAAAAACTGTGGATGAAACTTAAAGAAGAAACAGTACATTTGCAGAGTCTCAAAGCATTTCCTTTCCAAACACTTATTTCTCTTATTTCTTTTTATGATTTTATTTATTTATTTATTTTTCCCCCAAAGCCCCAGTAGATAGTTGTATGTCATAGCTGCATATCCTTCTAGTTGCTGTATGTGGGACACGGCCTCAGCATGGCTGGAGAAGTGGTGCATCGGTGTGCGCCAGGGATCCGAACCCAGGCCGCGAGCAGCGGAGCGCATGCACTTAACCGCTAAGCCACGGGGCCGGCCCCTCTTATTTCTTTAAAATACCTATGACTATTTAAAGCAAAAATTATAACACTGTATTGTGGGATTTATAACATAAGTAGATATGAAATTTATGACAGCAATAGCACAAAGGACAGACAGAGGTAAATGGAACTGTTCTGTAGCAAGGATTCCATATTTTACATTGATTAAACTGGTGCACTATTAAGTCTAGGTAGGATGTGATATCTTAAAGGTGCATATTGTAATCTGGACCACCCAGTAAGAATACAAAGGTGGGTCACTTAAATGTTAATAAAAGAATTAAACAGCATGCCAAAAAACGTTTTTACAAGACTGTTCGCAGGAGATGACCTGCACGTCCCCAGGAGGAAGATGAGTGCACTTTGGGACCTCCACAGAGCAGAACGCCCTCAGCTGTGCCGAGGAGCAAATGCTGACACACACATGCTGAGAGAGACTCATCAACCTCGTGCTGAGGGAGGCAAGCTGGACAGAAAACAACACACATGGGATGATTTCAGCCAAGATGAACCTATGCTGAATAAACCAGAACAGGGGTTGCATCGGGGCAAGGAAAAAATAGCCTGGGAAGGAACAGGAAGGAGTTTTCTGGGGGTGATGGAAATATCCTATTCTTAAAGGGATGAAAGTTATATGGGCATGTTTATTTGCCAAAACTGTACGGTTGAGATTTGTGCCTTTCAGTGTGCATACATCTTACTCACCACACATGCACAAAGGCTTAAAAGAATAATAAAGTGAGGTGGGAATGGGATGGAGTGTGGATGAAACAAAAATAGCAGATGATTAGTAGTTGTTGAAACTGGGTGACGGGCCTACTGTGCTATTTTGTTTATTTTGTATATTGTTTAAATTGTTCTGTAATAAAACACTTGTATAAGAAGACAAACTTGACATACAGTGTTCGCTGGTAAGATATCAGTTACCTTTGGGGAGGAAATAGGGAGAAAGGGATTGTCGGGGCCTGAGTAAAGCTGGTGTTAGTTCTTGGTCACACAAGTGTGTTCACTTTTTAATAATTCTTTGTGATTTACGTGGATGACTTCTGCATATATTTCTGTACGCATGTTATATGTCAATAGTCATTTTAAATCCTGCATATTTGCACAAAGATACTAACTCAATATCTCAGAATAACAGCTGTGTTTTGTTTTGAAGTGGAACACATTCACTCATGACACCATTAGATGGATTTTAATACTCCCAAGTATCTATTAATGCCCTCATCCTTGCATGGACGCCTGGGTATTTCCATTTTTGCCTCAGTTTTGTAAGCGGCATGGATTTGAGATTTCATGATGTCATCTTTCTCCAGCAAGGTCCACCCCCACCACGATGCTCACCAAGGCCTCGAGACCTAGCACAGTGCCGTGTTCACAGCATGCACTCAAGACCTGTGGGACTGGGTTGGAAGGAACAAAATGAGGAGCACACGATGTTCGTAACTTAAGTCTAGGTGTCATATTGTGACTTAGGAAATTGGTATAGTTTTTCGATAGATTTGCTATGCCTTCTAGATTTTCCTATTTAAAACAATGGGAAATAGGGTCTCAGAGTTCTTTCTCCGAGAAAGTCTGACATTTCAGGCACAGATTACTGACAATTATTAATGGCATATGACTTTCCCACCTCATCTTAGTGTTAAGTTTTTAATTCCTTACCTTGGAAATGACCTAACTTTGCTTCTTCCAAATCTTGTAGTAATACTGGTGCCCCAGAAAGTCAGGCCACGGATATTCTGCTGTTGTGCGTTCTCCCTGGAAAGAAGTGGAGCTGTGCATCCACCAGTCTAAGAAGCGTGTGGTGCTGTAGTATTTGGAGTCAATCAGAAAAGCTAAATGGAAAAACGACTTCAGAGAATTATCACCATAACCCTCCACAGCACCAAATTATTTTGCTTAATTATTTTGTGATTCTGCGGGTATATTTAAACAGGAATATTAAAACTAGTTCCCAAGGAGCCAGCCCTATACTAGAGCAGAAATTGCATATTACCTTCCTGCACAAACTTGCCTAACACTGTGGGAAGGACCAATGGGAAGTTTCGGTGTTGTTGCCTATGTTAACGAGGCCAAGAGGTCCACACTCGGATAAGAAAGTCCAGTGAACCAGCCTATGTGCAGCGTGGAAATAGGGGCATGCATGTGTTCCCCTGAAGTGGCTTAGGGGTCACTTACCAGTGCACCTGAGTTTCCTGTCTGTATAATGCAGGTATTGGGGCTGTCCAATGTGATGTTTTCTCCTTTTTATGACATGGCTCAGGGCAGTCCTTCTAAGACTCCTGACCAAGGTATGGGCCCTTCAGGCAGATTGGGTCCAAAGGGAGGATCTCTGCAGCGACCCTGACCACGGGTTCCAGAGGGAGGATCATGGCAGCTTGGAGAGATAGGGGGGATGGTAGGACAGGTGGCATTGAAAAGGCAAATTCCAGGATCCCAGGCACCCGATATTTCCATTTTAGATATTGAATTTACATTTCAAATACTGGCCAGGGGGCTTCCACCAGGGCTGCAGGCAACCTCAGCAATAGCCAGGCTGGTGAGCCCCACCCCTACCTGAGTCCCGGCCTCAAGGGATGCAGCCCAACCACACTGCGCATACTCTGGGGGGGTGGGCAGGTCATGGAGATTGGGCGTGGTATACAGAACAGGTGGGGAAGAGGGTGGGATGGAGAAGCAGAGGGGTGGGGCCCAGGGGCCGAAGGACAAGGCAAGAGTTGGGGCCACGAGCTGTGCATGCTGGGAGCTTTTCTCTCTTAACCGCTCCCAGCTGGCAACCTGTAGGGCTGCAGGACTAGAACGCCCAGGATGCTCTGGGCACAGGGCGGTGCCTGGCCCTGGGGGGAGGAGCAGGGCGGTGTGAGCTTGGCCGAGGGCCAAACCATTGACTCAGGACTCAGGTCCTGCACCCGCTCCATGTGGACTGATTCCCAGAGGGATGTGACGAGACGAAAGGTACCAGGGAGTTAGGAGGGTGTGGCGGCTGCATGGGAAGCCGCGGGCCTGCAGCGTGCAACTGCTTTTGTCCAAAATTGAAGCCCAAACTGGCGCCTCTTCCCCACCGCCTCCCTTCTTTGCTTGATTCCTCCTCCCCCCTGTGTACCTGTGGGTCCTTCCACAGCCTCCTACCTAATCCAGGGCCAGGTGTTTCTCTAAACTGCTTATGGGAACTGGTTAGACATTCCAGAAACTTTCCACTTTGCCTGCTGCCCTCTGCCTTCTCCAGCCAAAGTGCCATCATTTCATCAGCTTTTGGGAGAAATTCACCCTTGTGGTCCCTCTTGGATGCACAACTTTGGAGTTTTGCAAAGTGGTAACATTGGCTGTTGCTTGCCTTTTTCACAGATGTGGAAGTTAAAGCATCCGTGAGGTTAATCATTGGTTTCCCCAGGATCTGCTAAGGGCAGAGGAGAACAACACAATTCCCAGGCAAGTATCTAGTAGGCCGTTTTCACTAACCTATTCCAGTGCAGAGGCCTCCAAAACAGCATCGTTAGGATGAGAATAGCTTAAGCATTTTGCCCTTCAGATTGATCACCTAATCTCAGCTCAGGCCTGAGTGGCCAGTCTCTCAGGGACATAAGTGATGACTCTGATCCCTCAGGAAGAGACCGGTGGTCCGGCTTTGGGAGAGGCATGTTCATGGTAGACAACACCTGGGCAGCATTTGAAACCCGTCAGCTTTAACATCTCTGCTTTGGATTCCGGCAAGGTTCCAGGATAAACATGCCCAGGGATAGTCAGATGTAATGTATTCTTTAAAAATTGATTACAGCAGTGAAAGGAACAGAGCATAAAATATCCTGATTATTTGCAAAAGATGAAATGCAAGCAAGACCTTCTTGTTAATTTTTTAATGCTCATTCTCTTGGCTGTATTGTACGCTTGAATGCATAAAAAAAATTTAAATTGAAAAGTTATCTTTTCCTGAGATTGGTAAATTAACTTAAAAGTCTTATTGAAACCTGTGGAGGAATGGTTAGCAGCTTTCACGATTTATGTCCTCCCTAAAACTTTGGGTGTTGATCTCCATGAAAAAAAGTCCTTGTTTATATTACACATCCGAATAGGTTACATTTCCAATTCCTGAATGTGGGGTATTATCAAAACAACTGAATAAGCTGGTCATGGAAACTGGACCCTGTCACTATGTGAAGAATTTGCCTCGCTGTGAATTAATGACACGAATTCTTTAACATTTTTTTAAAGAATGGATGAGAAACTCTGCAGTATCTCTGAATGTGGCAAGACAGGGAATTCTCGTTGGACCACATCCTCGGGTTCTTCTCTCATGTTCAATAGACCCGGGTGATAGTCTGTGTTGTCAGGTGCAACGCCACCCCCCAGCCCCCAGTGTTCCACCCTACTCTGGCCTGTGACCTCTTCAGGGGGTTCTGATGACACTCCTCCACAAGGGTTGAAAGGAGACATTGTAACATGAGGATATTCATCATCTTGAAACAAAGATTAATGGAGAGGAAAGTCTCGGGGTCTGTGTGCTCCGATGCAACTGCTGTTGGGGTGTGGCTGCAGTGACCATTATGCTCCCAGCAGTCCCCACAATGGCTGTCTCAGAAGTTTGATCTCCTGGTGCAACCACAGAAGCTGTTGACAGAGCTGAGCGCTCGTGGTTCAGTGTCTTCCGTCAGATTTTGTGGCTCTGACCCTCCTCTGCTCACCCCCTTCCCATTCCAAACTGCTGCATTGTTTGCTTTGTAGTTGTTTCCTAGGAGCCACTGTGTGTAACTGGATTTCACAGTGTCTTTAGGGACCCACTCTCACTACACGAGTCACTGTACAACAACGACTTATCCTGGTGTAGCCCGTGTTCATCGTCTCCAGTGGAGCTGTGAAGAACCCTGCTTTCTTGGAGCTCTTCTCATTCTCATGCTGCTGGGGTTGCTTACGAAGTTGAGCATCCCGTCTTTGGTCTCATTAACATTATTCTTTTCATCGATTATTTTGAAGTCGGATATGACTTTGTTAATAATGTGGACACTGGCTGTCACAGGCACTTTTATGTATCTTCCCCAACAGCTCTGTGAAGTAGACCTGTGATCCACACATTACAGGGGGGACAATGAAGCTCAGAGAGATGGAATAGCTTCCTTCACTTCACAGTTTCTTGGTACATTTTGTGTCTCCACCTGGAGCTCCGCCTCTCAGGTGTGTGCACTTAGCTGGTGTTCCACTTTATGCCTCTCTGCCAGCCTCCCCAAAGGCACACGCTCCATCCTGAGTCCATTGTCTGCTTGATGGCAGTCACCCTGCACAAACAGGCTCCGGGCAGGGAGTGGACTAGCGGGCATGGTCCTCCGGCTTACCCTGGGCAGATTCTAGGTTCATGGCGAGAGCTGGAGCAGTGGAAGATACTGACAGTCACTCACCTGGAAGGTTTCTTATGGAGAAATACTCCACTGACTTTTTGCAGGTGTCATGTCTTCTTTGTCTTCATTGCTCCTCTGGGCTTTCTGCTACAGTCCATGCTGTGCAGTAACATAGAGAACAGAGACTGGTGAACATCATACTGTTGCCCTGCACCAAATGGTCACATCACTCATTTTTCTAATTATGAAACAAGTACACACTGTAAAAAAAGTCAAATTGCACTGATCTATGTAGAGTAAAGTGAAACATTCCCCTTTCATCCCCTTCCCTGAAAACTCACTCTTCTACTCAGAAGGAACTATTGTTAAGAGGTTGTGACTTATTCTTCTGGAAATTTCCTATGAATTTGTAAATACAGAAAGTTTTTTTTAAACATAAATTACATAACTACATCGTTTTTCAATTTGTTGTTTCCCCAACCTTATATCATAGACCTCTCTCCTTATCAGTGCACATCATTCTAACTTACCTTTTTAGAAGTTTTAGAGGTATTCCAAAGAATAGGCATACCATGATCTGTTTATATCTTCTTTGATAGCAAAGGGATTACATCCAGTTTCACTATTATACATAATGCTGCTATAAGATCCTTGTGTGGAATTTATTACACTGCTTTCAACTGCTCGATTTGCTTTGTTTCCTTTTAGTCAGAGACTATGATATATTTGTAACAATTTTATGGTAATTATTTTATAGGGAAATTAATTTTATCACTGAATAAAGACATGTATGGGGAAGCTGCACTTCAAGGTCATCCATCTCAGTATTCTGGAGAAAAATCATGAAACTTAGAAGGTATTATGGTTGCTCCATCACATTCTAACAAGTCATGTTAACAATTTAAAGTTGAATCTTTGAATAGCCTCTACTCTTTCTGTTCAAATGAAGGATGACTTTTTCTTGTCTTGAAAACTTCTGACTCCAGGGGCTCTCAGTTGTGCTTCAGAGAGTGTAAGATATTGTTGTTGTATTTATTTCTCTTCAGCTATAGGCTGCGTCTTCTAAAGATCATAGAATTGAACATGGTCCAATCGATGTATATGATTTGGTTCAAAAATTCAAAGTAATGAACCCAAGATAGGAATCTATAACTTTGGTTCTTAATAAAGAATTTCCTTTGATATCCTTAAGTCCCTGTCATTACTTGTAAAAACTCATCTATGGGTGAAGAGATGTGGTTCTGCTGGCAATGTCTGGCTTGAACATCCATAGTTGATCCTGCCACATCTGTAGGCAGATTAGACTTGACCTCTTGATGACCTCTGCCCTTGGTCTTTGAGCTGGGAAAAATAAGAATTTAAAAAAGTTGCAGTTATTAGCACTCAATGCCAGAAACGACCATTAAAGAGTGAGTTTGGTTTGGTAAACCAAAGGGAGTATAAGCAGAACAAAGTCTTTAATAATTATAAAATTTCAAAAAATTCTAATTTTTAAAAATATAACTCTAGTTTTGCCACAGTGCGAACTGTGTATATATGAATGAAGTATCCCTCTGTCGATTTCTTAAGTTGTTTCCATTGATTTGATGGATTTATCTTCGAACCCGGATTCCAAGTGTGAAAGAACATCTTGGTCCTTCAAAGAAAAGAAACCATTGAAATTTAATTTTCTTTTAGCTCGGCTTCCCACAGGTTTGAGGAATAAATGATCACGTAATGATACAATGATTTTGAAATCTAATTCTTAATTAGGGGGGTGTAAGGGATGATTGAATGGTGGTTCATCCCCATGGTCAGGGGTATTGTACACATGGACGTGTAAACACGATTCAGGAAGCTGCTTCAGCTCCGTGAGATCCCTAAGAACCACAGTGCAGGAGGATCTAGGTACACAGCCATCTGCCTCGATCTCCTGGGTTACATGTAGATCCAGGGGTCTTGACAGTGGCTTCAGAGCAGCTAACTTTTATCTATTTCTCCCCTTCCTTAGCTCCAGTTTATCTCAAACAGTCCTGACTACCATATTTTAAAGTAAGACCAATTGTAGTTATCTACATGAGTTTCTTGTTCATTATTGCAGAGTAATAATCAAGGATACCATTATATATCATTTAATTGACCTTATTAAATTTGTTGTACCTTATAATTGATTAGAACCCTGCGTTTAGTTCGGCGTTTGATATTTACCAATCGTGTTAATCTGCTTACAACTGCTATGTGCCTCATTCCTCTTAGAAGTGTATCTTTGGCCCATCACAAGATTTTAATGGCTCAAATCATCATAAATTAAGATAATGTACTGTCTTTTGGATGATAGGGAGGCATATGGGTCCATTTTGGAAATATGCCCATCTGTCTTTGCTCCCCATGGGAAGTTTCTGGTCACTAGGTCTCCAGGTGGCTTGCACAAGCCCTAGGTCTGTAATAGCTTGGTGCCTCTCCTTCTACTTGTGGTAGAAATAAAAGAGATTAGAGAGACTTATTAAAGTTTTGGTTGCATGAAGTCTTCTATGAAGACCATCCATGCATATTGTTCTGGATAGCTCTCTGTTCCTAAGACTACTAGTTATTTTAAGGGCTTGTCAGGAACTGTGAAAGGTCTGATATTTTACCTTACCTGCAAGCTAATAAGTTAGCCTACAATGGTTTAGCAGATGCTGACAAAAGACACGAGACCCATGGGTCAGAGACAAAGGACTCAATGACACAGCAATAGCAGTGGCCAGAGTATCATCATCTGCACCGGCTCACTAAATCTCACTTCCTACAGGGTGATACACAGTGGGCCAGGTGACATGCAGAGTGTTGCAAGATCTCAGAGCCTAAGGAACTCAAATCTTTGATAACGGGCAGGATGTCTGCTAACCTTTGCCCTGGGTGGTTGTTATTTTTATTATACTGGGCAGTAAGCAAGCCTGCCCTTTGTTCCAGAGGAGGTCACTATTTCTATCTTCCAAGGCTGACAGCTCTACACACATCCTTGAAAAGATAACCTGGTCTTACTGACTTTCAAAGATAAGCTTGAATGAGACTTGATCATCATTCAATTCTTCTGTTTCCTTTATTGAGATTGTGCAAATATGATCTTTTCTCTGTAAAGTTCATTAACTTTATTCATACATAAGGGATGCTGTTGGTTTTATTTATTAAGTTGAAATTGTCTTATTAGAGCAAATGATGAAACTGTTATGGGTTGGATCTGAAAGTATGATTTCCAGGAAAAATGTGAAAGAAGATTAGTGCGCACAGAACTTTGCCACAAGGAGCTGATAGCAACTTAAAAGATTTTAATTTGAGTACTGTTTTATACAACTTTCTTCCATTTACTTCATCCTCTCTGCTTCCTTTAACTCGCATATGGGAATGGGGCACTTTCAGGGATTCACTGAACTCATTTACAATATTCAAATGGTTTTGTCTGTTGTGGTTTTTTTTATTGAGGTAAAGTTGACATACAACATTATATCACTTTCATGGGTACAACGTAATGATTCAATGTTTGAGTATATATTGAAATGATCACCACAATAAGTCCAGTTAACATCCATCTATACATAGTTACAAATATTTTTCTCTTGTCATGAGGACATGGCATATTTCAAGGTGCAGAATAATCAACGATGGTGTCATACTTTTCTATATACAGCTTGATGAATTTGGACATAAGTATACACCCTTGAGACTGTCATCACCATCAAGACCACAAACATATCATCACTTTCCAAAGTTTTCTCTCACCTCCTTTATTACTATCATTCTGTGGTAAGAACTCTTAGTATCTACTCAAGTAGCAAATGTGACGTATGCAATAGAGTTTTGTTAGCTGAAGGCACTACGCCATATCCTACATGTCCAGAACTCATTTATCTTGATAACTGAAACTTTGTATCCTTTGATAATCAGCTCCCCATTTCCCCATCCCTCCAGCCCCTGGCAACCACCATTCTAACCTCTGCTTGTATGAGTTTGACAATTTTACATTCCACATATAAGTATTTGCTTTTCTCTGTCTGCCTTATTTCACTTAGCATAATATCTTCTAGGTCCCTCGTGTTGTCAAAAATGGCAGGAATTCCTTCTTTTTTCAAGGTTGACAAATATTCCATTTCTTTATCCATTCATCCATCAATGACGTTTAGGTTACTTCCATATCTTCGCTATTGTGAATTAGCTGCAATGAACATTAGAGTACAGGTATCTCTTTGAGACCTTGATTTTAATTCCTGTGGGTATACACCAGAAGTAGGATTGCTGGATCATATGCTAGTTTTCTTTTTTGGAGGAACCTCCATACTGTTTTCCATAATGGCTGTACTAGTTTACATTCCCACAAGGGTTCCTTTTCTCCACATCTTCACCAATATTTGTCATCTTTAGTTTTTTTGATAATCGCCATCTTAACAAGTGTGAAGTGATACATCATTGCGGTTTTGATTTGCATTCCCTGATGATTAACGATGCCAAACACCTTTTCATACACCTATTGGCCACTTGTATGTCTTCATTGGAAAAAGTCTATTGTGGTCTCTTGCCCATATTTTAAATTGATTTGTCTTTTTGTTATTGAGCCAACAGCAAAAAAGGAGAACAAAATTTCCAGGCGTTATGAGTGCTTCCCAGTTGATGCAGACGGTTTTGTGTTTACAGTGGTACCAAAAGGTCATGTTTCATGCTTTTTCTTCAGCTTGTTATAAGACCAGCAGTAGCTGCGGCATGGCAGATAATCGGGATCTTCTGGGTTTGGAGGTTTACAAAATAAATGAGTGGTAAGGAATTTTTTATATTTCCAAGGAAATTATTGTGATCGTAGTCCATGGAATCCAAGATTAGATAGGTGTAGGAGGAAATTAAGGTGAGGATTGGTGATCTGGCATTACTTCTGATCTTGAGGGACAGGTATCTACTGTATGAGTGTTTGAATAAAAATATTAGAGATCAGGAATTTGTGGTGGGTGAATATGTTTTCTGAATTATTTACTTTTGAACATAACCACTAGGATAATGTGAACATCTGGGAGATTGGAGGAAGTCGTTAACAGGGGGTGGTTGATAATATCACTATTGATTTAACCTCTATGAACACCATATGGTCAATGGATTAAGCAAATGAGTAGACAGAAAACACAGAAATGGTGAGATTTGGGTTTTAGTAAGGACTGGGGACTGACTGTCTTGAGTGGGAGTGCCAGGACTTGTGCAGTTGAGAGTGACAAGGACAAGAAGAGAATAGAATCACACTCAAACAAGGAGAGGATGTTAACAGGATGGAGGGGGAGAAATGATCTGGAGTAGCCTTGAATTTTGACCTTGAGCTTTCTGTTCTTGATGCAAATCTGCCTGATGACATCCCAGGACACAGGTCAGATCTATCCCCAGAGGATAGAGGGGGGGTGGAAGTACAAAACAGCCAGGATAATTGTCCTAAAAAGGCAGGCTTCTTTTATCATTTGACCCACTTTCATGATTGGTTTTTGTAGGATAAGAGGAAAAGAAGGATGATAAGAAGGATGACAGTCACGTGTTCGCAGAGGAAGCAGCATAACTGTGAAAACCAGTCCAAACCAAAGCCTGGTTTAAACATCTCCATCCCTTTGAGGATGTCCAGTGACATATTCAAGAGGACGGTGACTAGAATCCCATCACATCCTGGCAATGACGGGTCTCTGGGAGGATTCCTTGGACCAGCCGCACCAAATCTGCTGGGCCGAGAGACCGCAAGGACTCCAGGCCTGCAACAGTGCAGGACAACTTGTAAGTCCTTTCAATCTGGCCAAAGCATTGCAAAAACTTGCACCTAGTCACACAGGTGAATCCCTGCCAGGTGTGCTCGCAGGTGGTCTGCATTCCAGGTCCCTTGAGCACTCCTGCTGGCCTTCAGATTTGGCAGAGATGATTCCAGGAGCTGATATGGGCATTCCACAGCTCGACTGCCAACAATTTCTGACGACTGAGGAAGGTATCAGGAAGGAGGAAAGGGCAGTGAAGAGCACAGGAGCGATACTGGTGATAGCACTGATGGCGGACAGACTTGCTAGTGAGGCAGAGAAAGTGAGGGGCCAAGAAGGCCGTCCTGACAGCAGATGAAATGGAGCAGGCACCTCAGTGAGGTCTCATGGCTGCATCCCTAATGTTCCTTGCTTTGAGCTCTTGAACTTTTAAAATATACCAATACTTTTCTTTTATTAAACTCTCTTGCGTGACATAGAAAATATAGATAGCGGTTTCTTTCTGAGGTGAGAGGTTGAGTTTCAGGTGAGGAGAGAAAGATCTTCCTTTTTCATGCTATTTTCTCATTTTCCTTTACTATTTACAATATTTATTTGTACTTTAAAGTCAGCAGCCAGTTATCAACGTCACGGGATGATTCAGCTTTTCCCATCACAGTCACAGTAAAACCTACATAAAGTGGATTATTCTTTTTGTGTAATATTCCAATAGACTCCAAAATATTATTTCAAATCACTTTTGTGTCTATGTTCTCAAATTAGATATTTACTTCTAGGTCTCCATTTTTCTGTTCTCTGTTGCATGCCAATTCAGAGTTGCATCTAAGGAAATACCAGATATTCCACAGTTTTTTAGATCCATATGTGTTGGAAACGTGATTCATGGAAATGGACATGGCAGTTAGGGGATCGTGCTATTATCGAAAGAGAACTTTTCAGCATCAGTAATGCTGAAATAAACCACTGCTTGTTGGGATTTAATTGTCTATTTGAGGGATCAAGCATTCACTGTTGTCACTTCTCTTTCTCTTTGGAGGGAAAGTACGGCCTTCCCAGTATTTCCATTACCAAATCACTTTCCTGGGTGGCTGTGCCATGTCAGGAAGGTCTTGAGATGACGGGAACCAGGGTTCATCCTCAACTTCTGGCTGTTCTGACAAGGCTTCCCTGGCAGAGTGTAGCCTGTGTGTCTGGGTGACACTTGCAGCCATCAGAAAGGAGGGGATACCTCACAAGTGCCAAGCGATTCATCTGTCCCTTGTCTTACAGGGTGTTCCCAAGTGATGAGGTTCAAAATGCCACTTGGTAACCATTTGAAATCTCATAGTCATGGGGTGGGTTCTCTGTGTGAGCTCAGAGCAGTGTCTGTTCACCACCAGATGGAAAGCATTTCAGTATTTTAATTGGTAAGGCTGTGTTCATGCACGTTCATGGACCACCAGTTCAGTGGCATTCTCTGCTGGAGCCCCAACACCCCTGTCATACCTCATCTTTCAAAGCTCCAAACAGTCTTCACACCCAGGAGGTTGTGGTAATGTAACCACAGCACAGGATTGGGGGAAAAAAAACAACCACCCAGGGGTGACATAGTTTAAGGGCTCGGGCCCAATTGCCCCATTTGGACGAGTTGGTAACACCAACACTTAGTGTGTAAACTGGAGGATTGTCCAAGATCATGGACTTAAGAACGACACGGGCTCAGATGTCACCTTGGACAGCAAGGGACAGTGTGGGGTCACTCACTGGCCAGGATTATGGTCCCTTATACTGTCAAAGTAGAGCTCACCGGGGATCCTCTGGCCAAGCCAGAGAGGAGGCTTGGGACCTTCTAGGGAATTTCTGCCCTAAAGGGAATGGCTTAAGGAAGGCAGGGGTGCTGAAAATCCTAGTTCACAGGGAGCAGTCATGTTTATGGAACGAGGCCCAGCAGTAGCCTTAAAAGCTGCATCACAAATCTTTCCGCCTGGATACAAAACAAGCAGGAAAAGGAATTCAGAGTCTTGGACAAGGATCACAGCAGGATTCAAATCCAGGTCAGGGGTGAACAGGGAGCCCCTAGAGGGGCCTCAGGAGCGAGGTCCTTCCTGCCTTTAGTCCATTTGCAAATGAGCTTCCTTGGGCCTTGTCCTCTCCAAGTGCACGTTTTGATCTTTTTACATTGTTTTCCCCACTTAGAGCTGATGCAATTCCAGAGATTGAACTAGAAAACTACAAGTTCCTAAAATTTAGTCAAAAGAAATCTCAACAAGAGAAGCAGAAAATGTTCCCTGTTCCTCAAGAATGTAGAAAGGCAGCCCCTGCCTGTGGCACGACATGGTCCTGGGTAGTGCTGTTTTAAAGACACCCACATTTCAGTGGTTGTTGCTCTGCCTGTGAAAGTACCTTCAACATTTAAATCCCAAGAGAAAGGGCGGGGTGAAACGTCTGCTCCTGGAGGAGTTGAATGATACTGAAATGAACTGGTCTTCGGAATTAGGGGAATTTGGGGGTGTCCCCACTAGCCAGGGTAGGGGCTGGCCTTTCTCCCTTCTCCCACCAACAATAAGCTGATGACCCGGAAGAGTTCGTGATTCAAGGAGAAATGTGAGATTCAGTGTCTCACTTACATGCCTACAGAAAGCTACAGAACCACATCACAACTCCCAGACTGTAAAGGGAACAGGACTTTAATACAATATTCAAATATGGCATTTATTGTTTACAACAAATAACTTCTGTGCCTCCCCATTTGGTGAATAGTTGCTGGGGTAGAGATGTCAGGGAGCTGAGGTGGGTGTGTCCCCTCTCTCTTGGGCATCAGGGGTCGCAGGAATCAGCTTACAATGCTCCCCTTCCCCTCAGGAGGGAGGAGCTGGCCCAGTGCATCCCAAGCATCCCAGCTGTGTCCCCGCTGCTGAGGATGGGGCTGTGATCGGCCACTGGTACGGGGGTTGGTGTTGGGGCCTGGGGACCGAGTAGAAGAGTCGGGTTATCTTGGTGGCCTGGAAGAATCATGGCCCCCACCCTGTCCCCACTGCACTGGGTGCTCCTGACCCTGTGCTCAGTGCTGTCAGCCACCAGTACCCCATTTGTCCCTGCCACGCGAGCGATCATTTAGTATCACCTATTTCACAGAGGGGGAAATGGAGTCTCAGGAAGCTGAAGAGAGTCACCCCAATCACAGGACTGCTCAGTAGTGGAGTTGGGATCCCATTGCCAGCTGTTCGACTACCCAAGGCCATGCTTAGCTCGAAGCCTAACTGAACCCATAGGAGTCAGTCACCCCGGCCCAGACACTCACTCACCCCTTACCTTGATGATGGTGGGTTCTTCTTGGCCTTGAGTATTCTGCTGGCCAACTAGGTCTGGGGGTTCAGCTGGCAGGACAGGCTGTAGCTCCAGGACAGAGAGGCTCCTGTGAACCTAAGAGAAACCACACCTCAAGTGTCCCCTCACTGCCTGCCCAGCAGCTGGAGTCTGAGTGTCCCAGAGGTCGCCATGCAACAAGGCCTGGGGCTGAGTGGGGGGCCACGGAGACAGGATCTCTGGACTGGCCAACAGGGAGAGTCCACCCCTGCCCTCACCCAACTCCTGCCCGGCCTCACCTATCACTCTCGTTGAGCAGCTCCATGTCCTGGAACCAGGCCCCAAATCGCTCCTCAGGCTCTAGGTTGTAATACTTTGTGGCCACCTGGAGCAGCAGGATCTCCCTCATGACTGGCTATTCCTGGGACCAGAGGGAAGGAGAGGCTGCAGTTAGGGCCTGGGTGAGGGATGCTGCATGGGCCTTGTCGGGTGTCAGGGGTGGGGCAGGGACCAGTCCTGGGAACTGTCCTTCCCTCCAGTTCCTACCAGGTTTTACCTGTTCTCAGAATGGGAATAAGCAGTGCCTCCTCCAGGATTTTTTCATTGATGCCATCCTCCCCTCAACCCACCTGCCAACTGGATGGGTCTCCCACTTCTTTGTTATCAAACTCTTCTACTCAATGTAAGATACAGGGGGTGGAGCCAGGGACTGTTCTGCCCAGAGGGTCTCTGAATTCCTCCTCCTTCCCCTCTCCTGAAGGGGGTGGGGCAGCTGTTCACTTCAGTCCTCTTCTCAGGTTGATCTCATTCTCCTGGAAGGCAGACAGCCAGAGTCCATCAGACAGAGCCCCCTAGCCTGAATAGCCCCCTATGCCTACACCTTCTCATGTTGCACTACTGCCAGGTCCCCAGAGGGGGCCGGGCATGCAGAGAAAACAGGACTTGGACCTAGGCCTGGCTCTGAGCTCCAGAGAAGGAGGACATGGGGGAGAGGCTGAGGGACCTGGCAGCATAACCCTCTCTGATGACAGACTTGGAGGCTGAGGCCTCAGGCAGAGGGGACTGCTCAGCCACTTATGTGCTGCCTTGACTTGGAGGGGCCCGAATCCTCTCTCCCTCCACGGGCAGCATGGGAGGGAGAGGCTGAGTCCAGCTCAGATAAAACCTCACGCAGCTGTGCCGTCAGGCAGCTCTGAGCTTCCCCAGCCTGGGGAACCGGAATGGGTGTCTCAGGTGGAACCTCTGTTCACTCATCCCTAAGATGTGCCTGATGCCCCAGCTCCCGGAGGCGGCTGTGAGGCTCTCAGGAGAGATGTGCCAAGTGCTGAGAGCTCAGAGCACAGTTCGGGGGCTCCCACATCCCAATGCTCAGGATCCTGGGCCTCAATGCCTGGTCCTCAGGTGCACCCACCTCGAGATTATCACCCATCAGCAGGTGCAGCATCAGCAGGTGACCAAGGAAAGTGCCAATATAGGGGATGACACTCTGTGACATCAGAGTGTGGGTGGGATGAAGCTTTGCTCCCAAGCCGGCCCCCTGCAAACCCTCCCCTGAAAAGTCCTCACTCTCAGCCTCCTGGCCCACACCAGAGTTCGCACTGGGAGCAGCCTAGGACCCTTAGCAGCCTCCCCTCAATTCCTCCTCCCTTCACACCCCAAGAACACCACACTCCTCCTCCTCACCTCCCAGGGCAGGCTTCTGGAAAATCACAGGGTACGCGGTCCCTGGTCCTCCCCACAACAACCCATCCTGCACCAGATCTCCCAGGCTCTCCTCCTGGTCACTTCTACTGGGGGATTCAGGCACTGTGGCAGCAAGAGGAAGGGCCATCCTCTCTTGATTTGAGGCCTCCAGCTGGGAGGGCAGAGCCCCTCCCCCACAGGCACACTCACCTGCTGCTGCTGCTGTTTCTCCTGCACTCTATGGGGGCTGATCTGCCGGGGGGGGGGCAAACGTGGAGGGTCCCTCCTGCCAGGATCGAGGAGAGTGTCAACGGGCCATACTACCCTCACGCCATTTCTCTCTAGCACCACTGGCCTCCGAACCTGGACATCTGACTCGAGTCAACTGGTACCAATGCCAATACATCATCCAAGGTGTTGTGATTCTAGAACAAGCCCAGCTCCAACTCTCACTCTGTGTGTGAGCTTGGGCTTTCTGTCTGGCCTCCCTGAGCCTGTTTGCTCATATGGAAGGTGTGAGAACTCCAGCTACCTCACAAGTACTCCTGAGGATTCAGTGTCACATGACTGTCATCATTGTGTTCGCCCTCACCCCTCCAGGTGGAGCAGGCAGAAAGCTCCCACAGTCCTGTCCACCCTCTTAACTCATCACCACCCTGTGAGGCCTGCACCACACAATCACCATCCCTCCCTTCCCAGATGAGGAGACAGAGGCCCAAACAGGGACAGTGAGTTGCTCAGGGGACCAAAGAGGAGAGGCCGCTTGCCCCTCCCAGCCAGATGCCCTGTTCCCACATCCTCACCTAACCCGCAGCCCCACCACTGACAACAGTCCTGTCCTCTGAGCTCTCAAAGCTTGGTCCTGGGCCGAGCAGTGGAGAGGACGATGTGTCTTGGGAGTCTGGTTGCATGGCTCCTGCCTGCCCCAGTCTCGTGGAGTGTCTGGCCCCCAGGCTGGGTCAGAGGCCATGCCAAAGCCTTCTCCTCCCCAAGGAACCCCTCAGGACATTCCCCTGCCCTGAACTCTTTCTTTATCCACTCAGGAACTGAACTCTCAATATGCCACCTCTGATCCACAGGGAAGGTGGTGACAGGATGCTTTGCTTCCTCATTTACGTGAAGCTCCTAACGTCCTTTCAGCAGGATCCACTAAGAATCCATGAGTTGCCTAGACGCTTCTCATAAGCCCCTGGGGGCATATGTCATTGCCAACCAGGCACTCAGATGAGACTCTTGTGGTTGACTCGAGTGACTGCTCTAGGGGTCGGGGGGGGGGCCCGAAAGCACACACATCTGTCTCTGATCCAGCCTTTCAGGCCCAAGGATGAGTAGCCTGTTTGTCCACCTGGACCATGGGAATCCTCTGCCATGCATGTCCCTGGGACAGGCAGGGTGTCCTCCCCTTGGAGACATGGTGAAGACAGAAGGAGCAGCAGGGGCCTGGCTTCCTGAGGACAGGTTTAGGCTGAGGGCTAAACCCACCGCAACAGCTTGGAAGAAGCTACATCCAGCAGGATGGACGTGCATGGAAGCCAGAGACCTGCTGATGGCACCAGCTCAGCAACTCTTCCTGGAACAGCCCAACCAACACCACTGTGTCCCATGGCCAGGGCCTCCTGCCCAAAAATGGCACCCTGCTTCCCATGAGCTGAACAGATCCCTCTGCTTGTTAACCTGGACAAGATAGACTGGAATGTTTCAGAGAAAGTTCAAGTGAGAAACTATCAAAACCACAACCTGCCCAGTACCCTTGCCCCTCTCCCCCCTCCTCTCTTTCCAGACCCGCAGCCTCCACTCTATCTTGGTCATCAGTTCTCTGCTCAAGGACTCATCTTGGCTATAGAGCTCCTTAAGTTTTTCAGAGCTTTACCCGAGGGGAGGGGAAAGAGGAAAGGATAAATTTAGGGATAATGTGAGGGGTCTGAGTGCAAATCCCTTTTCTTTGACAACCCAAGAGATTCAACCTGCCTGGAGGAGTGTTCTCACTGGGCTCCTCTGAGCACTAAGGTCTCATGGGACTGGGAGGGGGCTCTCCTGTTGGTCACTGGGGTCTCCACTCCCCAGCTCTACAGAGCAGCTCTGTTTTGACCACTATGAGTTTCAACTGGCCATAGAGTTCTGTTGCTATAAACACTTGGAAATCTCCAATGTGGCTCAACCCAATAGCTGACATTTAGGGAAACCGAGTCCTGAAGCAGAACTGGTTCACAAGGACACCAGGAGACTTAGAGACCAACTACCCACTCCCAGGCCCTGTCCCCAGCATTTGCTGCCTCCCAGGAGTTCCTGGTTGACTGAGGCGCCAATGGCAGACATAAGGAGATCCCCCATCCATCCTGGTCCTCCTATGCAGAGAGGCCTACCCACAGGGAAACTTACCCCCGTGTGTTCTTCAGGTGGCTTGTGGAGGTTTTCTGCAGAGCAGAGATGAAAGTGCGGGGTGAGGAGAAGTTCTTCCAGATGTCGCACTCCTGGGGAAGGGAAGAGAATGAGGTGTGAGGTTGGGCACTGGAGCCCCGCTTGCTCTAGCTTCAGTCTCCTTCTATTTACATCTCCCCTCCTGGATGAGACAGATGCTCAGGGAGCCCCAGAAAGACATTTAGGACCCAGAAAGTAACACTCACAAGGAGGAGGAGTTTAGCTCAACCCAGGGAAGGAGCCAGGTAGGAAGTGAGCATCCTCCCACTGGGACCTGGAGTCAAGGTCAGCGGGGCCCCTGGCAGGAAAGGCCTAGGGACTTGCAGGAGCTTAGACCACACACTTCAATCCTGGGAGCTGATAAAGGTGGAGAGGCAGTTCCCAAGTCTCCAGAGAGGGGCTCTACTGGGCCTCCCACGGCACACCTGGGCCACCTGGACCCAGTGCTCTACCACCCTCGCCCTGTCCTGGGCTGTCATGCTCGCATCCCCGAGGCAGGTGGTGATGACGAGGCTGGCCACCCTTCTGAACTGGTCGATGGTGGCCTGGATGGTGGGTGTCTAGTGCTCACTGCCAGGCTTATTCTTCTTGTGCCAGGTGGATCCCAGGCACTGAGAGGGCACCACCTTCCAGAAGAGCTCCTGGGGGACAGGGGGAGTGTCATCCAGCCCTGCCACAGGCCACCTCTGTGTCCACAGCCACTAAAGTCCCACACAGTTGTCACAGTTTACAGCTAGAGCTCAGGAAGCTCAGGATGTGGCCTGAGCCTTGTGAGAGTCCCTAGGTTTTCTTCTCTGTCCACCGAGGGTACCCAACACAGGATGTCCCAGGACCCAATCCCGGCAGGGAAGGGAGAGGGGCATTTGCATCCAGCCCGTCCTGGCTAACTCCAAGCTCCAGACGGTGGCTCAACTCTGCTCATGCCAAGGGGGCATCTGCCACCACCCTGATCTCTGCTCTGGTCCCACTCTCCATTCTGATGCACATTCCTCCGTGGCAGCTACAACCACTGGCCTTGTCTGTCTCCCTTGTAGTGAAGCACACTTCAGGTGTCAAGTCCTGAGGCTGTTGAGCCTACTGAGGAGACGGCTGGGCCACCGTAGACCTGGCTGCACACAGTGAGTTCCCCTCCACCACTGATGGGCCAAGCCCTGCCAAGCTTTCCATCTCTTCTACCTCATGGAGCCGGCACAGCCACTCTGTGCAGCAGGTCCTGTTAGTGTCCACCTCTACGGTCTGCAGGTGGACAGCAAAGGCTTGGGGGTTCCAGAAGTTGCCCAGGTCATATGGTTGGTAAGGGGTGGAGCTGGGATTTGGGCCCAGATCATGGGAGTTTGGATCAGGTCTGGGGCAACAATGGCAGAGAGACGGCCTGCTCCACCCCGCCCTGAGATCCCAGCTGTTCACCACATCTATCACGGTCAACTGCTCCACCACCAGCTTAGGAGAGAAGGCCGTGAGGTTGGGCTTCTTCTCACGCTCCTTAACAGCCACAGGTGGAGATGGACTTCCCACTAAAAATGATGGTGCAGGTGACTCCAGCTCAGCAGCACTCACTCCTCCTGGAGCCGATGTCGGCCCTTGCTCCAGCTCCAACACTGCTGATGGAGGGGACGCTGGCCTCAGCACTAGTAGCGGTGTTGTGAACGGAGCTGGAGCCAGCTCTACCTCCACCACTGCCCACTGCTCTGCTTCTGCCACTGGCTGGAGCTCTGCAGCTGGCGCTACAGTGGGATAAAGAGAAAGATTCACCCACATAGCTGACTTTCCATGTGTCCTTCTAAACACAGGAAAGATCCCACTTCCCTTCCAGGAATATCCAGCCTGCAGTCCCCCTTACCCTCTGCCTCTGCCTCAGTGGCCTCCAGAAGCTCACACTGGGCAAGGGTAAGAGGGTCATGGCAGCTCAGCTCCGAAACAGGCAAAGTTACCTGCGTGTACATCTCCTTTAGCTTGAAAAAGGGACAGCCCCAGTCTGGTCACTCCCTAGTTCTGGTCAACCTGGTCATCTCAAGGTCCTGAGTGTGGAGACCCTCTGTTCCTGTTCTCATCTCAGAGCAGCACTGGATGGTGTTTGTGGCCTCAGGCACCTTCCCCTTGCCTAGTGAGTTGGTGAAATTGAAACCATTGGGCAGCTCCTCGATGACCTTCTTACTGGAGTTCTGCAAAGACTGCTCCGGAGCTGGGCCTGAAGGAATCAGGGGCTGCCTGCACACTGCCACTGGGGTCATCCCCCAAGAGAAAGTCTGCTCCTCAGTTCAGGCACAGAGGGACATCCCTGCAAAGAACTGTGGTCAGGCAGGAAAAGAGATGAAACCTCTATGCCTCAGTAACATAAGAGTAGAGGAGCTCACATTCTCATGCTGCCAGCCATGACCTGGGCTATGAACATGACAGGCCCACCATGCTTCCGACACCTAACAACCAGCTCCTGCCCAGGAATGGTCTGCCCCTCATACCCTGCCTTCTCCCCTCCACACAAACACATACAGACACACACACACACAAGATGAGGGACCAGGGGTGTGGGGCTGATCAGGTGGGATCACAGTTGTGTCCTGGCCTGCACTAGCCTATCCTGGGCTGCCCCGTGTTACCCTTCACTGCCTCCTGCCAGACGCCCAGAGGCGTCGGGGATGAGGGCTGAGCCAACGTCGGCAACGACCAAAAAGTTTCTCTTTCTGGGTTTTTTTGTGCCTAGATCCTCCAAAAGTTGGGATACAACAACAAAATATTTTTTCCTGTTGACTGTCTCCAGTCAAGTGAGCTGGATGGGGGGCTGTGGGTGCCTGGTTACCAGAGTTCTAAGATCTTTTGAGGTCTATGACCAAGGAAGTGAAGTCTTTTTTCAAGACTCCTTTACCTAGGCCCCTTCCCTCAATCAGACTTATCCAGAGCTGCCCTCTGTGCCCTGGCTGCTAACCCTCCTCCCCCATGTCATCTCCTGAGCTGTACACAAGGAGCCTACACAGCCCTAGCCACAGCTCCCTGGAAACCTAAGTCGGGTCCTAGCTTTGAGGAGACAGAGATGAATGCAGACCTCCTTTTTCTTACCAGTTCTTCATCCCGAGAAAGTCCCTGTACCTCTCAGGTCCTCCTCAGTCTCTAAACCTGCACCATGGGGATCAGGCTAGAATCTACTTCCTAGGGATGTCAGGCGGTGTATATGACATAATATCTCTTACCTCTGTGAGCTGATGTCACATGCACCTAAGGCACAAACTTAAAGATGGAAGAATAACAAGAAGGGGTGACAGGTAGCACAGAACACCACTCAAAACAGGCCTGGGTTCTAGCAATGTGATATTGGAACAGTCGCTTCCAACTTGGCCTCATTTTCAGGTCAGCATCATGAGGGGGTTGAAACTAATGGAAATTTACATACTGCCATCCTGCGGCATAAAACCATTCAATTGTTTCCTGTTTAATGGAGAATGAGACCCAAGTGTCTCGTCTTGGCCTATGAGGTGAGCAGCCTTCACAGTGGTACCCAGTAAGCCCCACCCATGGTACAGCCATCCCCGTGGAACCACTAAGTAGTTAGTAACTGGTTTCTTAACATAATAACAGCCAAAGTGATGGGATGTCTTGTCTAAGTTTTAACTAAAAAAGTCTCTCACTTCCTCTTACTCCCTCTTTCATGTTCCATCTCTCTCTCTCACTCTGTCGAATCCCTGTAACTGAGGAATCAAATACCAGTGTTTTTGGGCTGCCCAACGTGGACGCCTAGATAGGAGAGAAGCACGAGATTGCCCAGGCCAACAGACAGAAAGAAACTCAGGCTCTCAGTCCAAACTGAACCCTAAAAGCTGAGAGTGAACTTGGGGGCCAGTCCTCCCCCAGTTGAGCCTCAGTTGCAGGCCACACAGGGTGGTGATGAGGTAAGAGGGAGGAAAGGAATGTGGGAGCTTTCTGCCTGCTCCACCTGGAAGGATGAGGGCGAGAACAATGTCATGTGACACTGAGTCCTCAGGAGAACCTGTGAGGTAGCTGGAGTTCTCACACCTTCCAGATGAGGAAACAGGCTCGAGGAGGCCTGGCCCAAAGCCCAAGCTCACATCGAGAGTGAGAGTTGGAGCTGGGCTTGTTCTAGAATTACAACATCTTGGAGGATGGAGTGCTATTGGTACCAGTTGCCTGGAGTCAGATGTCCAAGGTCAGAGGACAGTGGTGCTGGAGAGAAATGGGGTGAGGGGACTATGGCCTTACTGACACTCTCCTCGACCCTGACAGGAGGGCCCTGCCACGTTTACCCCCCCGCAGATCAGCCCCCATAGAGTGCAGGAGAAACAGCAACAGCAGCAGGTGAGTGTGCCTGTGGGGGAGGGGCTCTGCCCTCCCAGCTGGAGGCCTCAAATCAAGAGAGGATGGCCCTTCCTCTTGCTGCCACAGTGCCTGAATCCCCCAGTAGAAGTGACCAGGAGGAGGGCCTGGGAGATCTGGTGCAGGATGGGTTGTTGTGGGGAGGGCTAGGGACCGCATACCCTGTGATTTTCCAGAATCCTGCCCTGGGAGGTGAGGAGGAGGAGTGTGGTGTTCTTGGGGTGTGAAGGGAGGAGGAATTGAGGGGAGGCTGCTAAGGGTCCTAGGCTGCTCCCCGTGGGAACCCTGGGGTGGGCCAGGAGGCTGAGGGTGAGGCCTTTTCAGGGGAGGGTCTGCAGGGGCCCGACTTGAGAGCAAGGGCTCATCCCATCCACACTCTGATGTCACAGAGTGTCATCCCCTATATTGGCACTTTCCTTGGTCACCTGCTGATGCTGCACCTGCTGATGGGTGATAATCTCGAGGTGGGTGCACCTGAGGACCAGGCAGGGAGGATCCTGAGCCTTGGGCTGCGGGAGCCCCCGAACTGAGCTCTGAACTCTCAGCACTTGACACATCTCTCCTGAGAGCCTCACAGCCGCCTCTGGGAGCTAGGGCATCAGGCACATCTTAGGGATGAGTGAACAGAGGTTCCACCTGAGACACCCATTCCGGTTCCCCAGGCTGGGGAAGCTCAGAGCTGCCTGACGGCACAGCTGCGTGAGGTTTTATCTGAGCTGGACTCAGCCTCTCCCTCCCATGCTGCCCGTGGAGGGAGAGAGGATTCGGGCCCCTCCAAGTCAAGGCAGCACATAAGTGGCTGAGCAGTCCCCTCTGCCTGAGGCCTCAGCCTCCAAGTCTGTCATCAGAGAGGGTTATTCTGCCAGGTCCCTTAGCCTCTCCCCCATGTCCTCCTTCTCTGGAGCTCAGAGCCAGGCCTAGGTCCAAGTCCTGTTTTCTCTGCATGCCCAGCCACCTCTGGGAACCTAGCAGTAGTGCAACTTGAGAAGGTGTGGTCCTAGGGGGTCTAGTCAGACTAGAGGGCTCTGTCTGATGGACTCTGGCTGTCTGCCTTCCAGGAGAACGAGATCAACCTGAGAAGAGGACTGAAGTGAACAGCTGCCGCACCCCCTTCAGGGGAGGGGAAGGAGGAGGAATTCAGAGACCCTCTGGGCAGAACAGTCCCTGGCTCCACCCCCTGTATCTTACATTGAGTAGAAGAGTTTGATAACAGAGAAGTGGGAGACCCATCCTATTGGCGGTGGGTTGAGGGGAGGATGGCATCAAGGAAAATTTCCTGGAGGAGGGGCTGATTATTCCCATTCTGAGAACAGGTAGAGCCTGGATGGAACTGGAGGGAAGGACAGTTCCCAGGACTGGTTGCCTGCCCCACTCCTCACCCCCAATAAGGTCCATGCAGCATCCCCCACTCAGGCCCTATCTGCAGCCTCTCTTTCCCTCTGGTCTCAGGAATAGCCAGTCATGAGGGAGATCCTGCTGCTCCAGGTGGCCACAAAGAATTACAACCAAGAGCCTGAGGAGCGATTTGGGGCCTGGTTCCAGGACAAGGAGCTGCTCAACGAGAGTGATAGGTGAGGCCGGGCAGGAGTTGGGTGAGGGCAGGGGTGGACTCTCCCTGTTGACCAGTCCACAATGCCTGTCTCCGTGGCCCCCCACTCAGCCCCAAGCCTTATTGCATGGCGACCTCTGGGACACCCAGACTCCAGCTGCTGGGCAGGCAGTGGGGGGACACCTGAGATGCGGCTCCTGTTAGACTCACAGGTGCCTCTCTGTCCTGGAGCTACAGCCTGTCCTGCCAGCTGGACACCCAGACCTAGTTGGCCAGCAGAATACTCAAGGACAAGAAGAACCTGCCATCATCAAGGTCAGGGGTGAGTGATTGTCTGGCCTGTGGTGACTGACTCCTATTGGTTCAGTAATACTTCGGGCTAAACGTGCCCTTAGGGAGTGGGACAACTGGCACTGGGATCCCAGCTCCACTACTGAGCAGTCCTGTGACTGGGGTGACTCTCTTCAGCTTCCTGAGACTCCATTTCCTCCTCTGTGAAATAGGTGATACTAAATGATCTCTTGCGTGTCAGGGACAAATGGGGTACTGGTTGCTGACAGCACTGAGCACAGAGCCTGGAGCACTCAGTGCAGTGGGGACATGGTGGGGGCCACAATTCTGAGGGAGGCCCCCCAGGATAACCCGACTCTTCTACTCAGTCCCCAGGCCCCAACACCAACCCCCGTACCAGTGGCCGTTCACAGCCCCATCCTCAGCAACGGGGACACATCTGGGAGGCTCGGGATGCACTGGGCCAGCTCCTCCCTCCTGACGGGAAGGGGAGCATTGTAAGCTGATCTCTGAGGTCCCCTTAAACCCAAGAGAGAGGGGACGACCCCACCCCAGCTCCCCGATGTCTCTACCCCAGGACCAATTCACACATTGTGGAGGGGCAGTAGTTATTTGTTGTAAACAATAAATGCCATATTTGAATATTATATTAAAGTCCTGTTCCCTTTACAGTCTGGGAGTTGTGGTGTGGTTCTGTCGCTTTCTGTAGGCATGTAAGTGAGACACTGAATCTCACATTTCTCCTTGAATCAAGAACTCTTCCGGGTCATCAGCTTATTGTATGTGGGAGAAGGGAGAAGGGCCAGCCCTTCGCTGGCTAGTGGGAAAACCCCCAAGTCCCCCTAATTCTGAAGACCAGTTCATTTCAGTATCATTCAACTCCTCCAGGAGCAGACATGGCCCCCCGCCCGTTCTCTTGGGATTTTAAGGTTGAAGGTACTTTCACAGGCAGAGCAACAACCACTGAAATGTGGGTGTCTATAAAACAGCACTATCAGGACCATGTCGTGCCACAGGCAGGGGCTGCCTTTCTACATTCTTGAGGAACAGGGAACGTTTTGTGTTTCTCTTGTTGAGATTTCTTTTGACTAAATTTTAGGAACTTGTAGTTTTCTAGTTCAATCTCTGGAATTGCATCAGTTCTAAGTGGGGAAAACAATGTAAAATGATCAAAACGTGCACTTGGAGAGGACAAGGCCCAAGGAAGCTCATTAGCAAATGGACTAAAGGCAGGCAGGATCTAGCTCCTGAGGCCCCTCTAGGGGCTCCCTGTTCACCCCTGACCTGGATTTGAATCCTGCTGTGATCCTTGTCCAAGACTCTGAATTCCTTTTCCTGCTTGTTTTGTATCCAGGTGGAAAGATTTGTGATGCAGCTTTTAAGGCTACTGCTGGGCCTCGTTCCATAAACATGACTGCTCCCTGTCAACTAGGATTCTCAGCACCCCTGCCTTCCTTATGCAATTCCCTTTAGGGCAGACATTCCCCAGAAGGCCCCAAGCCTCCTGCCTCGTTTGTCCTGATGGATCCCCGGTGAGCTCCACTTTGCCAGTAGAAGCGACTATAATCCTAGCCAGTGAGTGACCTCACACTGTCCCTTGCTGTCCAAGGTGACTTCTGAGCCCGTGTCATTCTGAGGTCCATGATCTTGGACAATCCTCCAGTTTACACACTAAGTGTTGGTGTTACTAACTCGTCCAAATGGGGCAATTGGGCCCAAGCCCTTAAACTGTGTCGCCCTTCGGTGGTTGTGTTCTTGTCCCCAGTCCTGTGCTGTGGTTACATTACCACCACCTGCTGGGGTGTGAACACTGTTTGAAGCTTTGAAAGATGAAGCATGATAGGGGTGTGGGGGGCTCCAGCAGGGAATGCCACTGAACTGATGGTCTATGGACATGCATGAACACAGACTTACCAATTAAAATACTAAAATGCTTCCTATCTGGTGGTGAACAGACACTGCTCTGACCTCGCACAGAGAACCCACCCCATGACTAGGAGCTTTCAAAGGGATACCAAGTGGCATTTTGAACCTCATCACTTGGGAACACCCTGTAAGACAAGGGACTGATGAATCGCTTCGCACTTGTGAATTGTCCCCTTCTTTCTGATGGCTGCAAGTTTCACCCAGACACACAGGCTGCACTCTGCCAGGGAAGCCTTCTCAGGACAACCAGAAGCTGAAGATGAATCTTGGTTCCCGTCATCCCAAGCCCTTCCTGACATGGCACAGCCACCAGGGAATGTGATTTGGTAATGGAAAGACTGGGAAGGCTGTATTTTCCCTCCAAAGAGAAAGAGAAGTACCAACAGTGAAAGCTTGATCCCTCAAATAAACAATTAAATCCCAACAAGCAGTGGTTTCTTTCAGCATTACTGATGCTGAAAAGATTTCTTTTGTTAATAGCACGATCCCCCAACTGCCATGTCCATTTCCATGAATCAAATTTCCAACACATATGGATCTAAAAAACTGAGGGAAATCTGGTATTTCCTTAGATGCAACTCTGAATTGGCATGCAACAGAGAACAGAAAAATGGAGACCTAGAAGTAAATATCTAATTTGAGAACATAGACATAAAAGTGCGTTTGAAATAATATTTTGGAATCTATTGGAATATTATACAAAAATAAGAATCCACTTTTAGTAGGTTTTACTGTGATTGTGAGGGGAAAAACTGAATCACCCCGTGACGTTGATAATTCGCTGCTGACATTAAAGTACAAATAAATAACATACATAGTAAAGGAAAATGAGAGAACAGCATGAAAAAGGAAGATCTTTCTCTCCTCACCTGAAACTCAACCTCTCACCTCAGAAAGAAACTGTTGTCTATATTTTCTATGTCTCGAAGCAGAGTTTAATAAAAGAAAAGTATCGATATATTTTAAAGTTTCAAGAGCTCAAAGCAAGGAAACATTAGGGATGCTGCCAAGAGACCTCACTGAGGTGCCTGTTCCATTTCATCTGCTGTCAGGACGGCCTTCTTAGACCCTCACTTTCTCTGCCTCGCTAGCAAGTCTTTCCGCCATCAGTGCTATCACCAGTCTCGCTCCTGTGCTCTTCACTGCCCTTTCCTCCTTCCTGATACCTCCACAGTGGAGCTGTGGAATGCACAGATCAGTTCCTGGAATCATCTCTGCCAAATCTGAATTCCAGCAGGAGTGGGCATGGGACCTGGAATGCAGACCATCTGCGAGCACACCTGGCAGGGATTCACCTGTGTGACTAGGTGCAAGTTTTTGCAACGTTTTGGCAAGATTGAAAGGACTTACGAGTTGTCCTGCGCTGCTCCAGGCCTGGAGTCCTTGCGGTCTCTCGGGCCAGCAGATCTGGTGGGGCTGGTCCAAGTTGTCCCCTCAGACACCAGTCATTGCCAGGATGGGATGGGATTCTAGTAACAGGCCTCTTGAATATGTCACTGGACATCCTCAAAAGAATGGAAATGCTTAAACCAGGCTTTGGTTTGGACTGGTTCCCACAGTTACGCTGCTTCTCCTGTGAAGACGTGACTTATCATCCTTCTTTTCCTCTTACCCTATAAAAACAAATCATGAAACTGGGCCAAATGATAAAGGAGGCCTGCCTTTTTAGGACAATTATCCTGGCTGTTTTGTACTTCCACCCTCCCTCTATCCTCTGGGGATAGATCTGACCTGTGTCCTGGGATGTCATCAGGCAGATTTGCATCAAGAAGAGAAAGCTCAAGGTCAAACTCAAGGCTCCTCCAGATCATTTCCCCCTCCATCCCGTTAACACGCCCTCCTTTTTTGAGTGTAATTCTATTCTCTTCTTTTCCTTGTCACTATCAACCCCACAAGTCCTGGCACTCCCTCTCAGGACAGTCAGTCCCCAGTCCTTTACTAAATCCCAAATCTTACCATTTCTGTGTTTTCTGTCTACTCATTTGCTTAATCCATTGACCACTTGGTGTTCATAGAGATTAAATCAATAGTGACGTTATCAACCACCCCCTGTTAGCAACTTACTCCCATATCCCAGATGTTCACATAATCCAAATGGTTATGTTCAAAAGTAAATAATTCAGAAAACATATTCACTCACCACAAATTCCTGATCTTTAATATTTTTATTCAAACAGTCATACAGTAGATAGCTGTCCCTCAATATCAGTAGTAATGCCAGATCAACGATTCTCACCTTAATTTTCTCCTACACCTATCAATCCTAGATTCCATGGACTATGATCACAATAATTTCCTTGGAAAAATAAAAAATTCCTTACCACTCATTTATTTTGCAAACCTTCAAACCCAGAAGATCTCGATTATCTGCCATGCCACAGCTACTGCTGGTCTTATGACAAGCTGAAGAAAAAGCACGAAACATGATCTTTTTGTACCACTGTAAATACAAAGCCATCTGCATCAACAGGAAAGCACCCATAATGCCTGGAAATTTTGTTCTCTTTTTTTGTTTGGCTCAAAAACAAAAAGACAAATCAATTTAAAAAATGGTCAATGCACCAGAGTAAAATTTTTCCAGTGAAGACATACAGGTGGCCAACAGGTGTATGAAACGGTGTTCAGCATCACAAATCAGGGAATGCAAATCAAAACCACAATGAACTATCATTTCACACCTGTTATGATGGCGATTATCAAAATAACTAAAGATGACAAATGTTGGTGAGGATGTGGAGAAAAGGAAACCTCGTCGGAATGTAAACTAATACAGCCATTATGGAAAACAGTATGGAATTTCCTCCAAAAATGAAAACTAGCCTATGATCCAGCAATCCCACTTCTGGTATACAGCCACAGGAATTGAAATCAGGGTCTCAAAGAGATACCTGCCCTCTAATGTTCATTGCAGCAAATTCGCAATAGCCAAGATGTGGAAGTAACCTAAACGTCACTGATGGATGAATGGATAAAGAAATAGAATATTCGTCAACATTGAAAAAAGAAGAAATTGCTGCTATTTTTGACAACATGAATGCACCTAGAAGACATTGTGCTAAGTGAAATAAGGCAGACAGAGAAAGGCAAATATTTCCTTATTTGTGGAATCTAGAATAGTCAAACTCACACAAGCAGAGGTTAGAATGGTGGTTGCCAGGGGCTGGGGAGATGGAGAAATGGGGAGCTAATGTTCAAAGATACAAAGATTCAGTTATCAAGATAAATAAGTTCTGGAAATCTAGGATAAGGCATAGTGCCTACAGCTAACAAGACTGTATTGCATGCGCTACATGCATACATATTAGCTACATTTGCTAATAGAGTAGATATTAAGAGTTCTTACCAGAGAATAATAGTAATAAAGGAGGTGAGAGAAAACTTTGGGAGATGATGGATATGTTTGTAGCCTTGATGGTGGTGACAGTCTCAAGGGTGTATGCTTATGTCCAAATTCATCAAGCTGTATATGGAAAAGTATGACATAATCGTTGATTCTTCTGCACCTTGAAATATGCCATATCCTCATCACAAGAGAAAAAATTTGTAACTCTATATGGGGACAGATGTTAACTGGACTTATTGTGGTCATCATTTCAACATATATACAAACATTGAATCATTATGTCATCCCGCTGAAACTAATTTAATGTTGTATGTCAACTTTATCTCAATTAAAAAAACACAACAGACAAAACCATTTGAATACTGTATATGAATTCAGTGAATCCCTGAAACTGCCCCATTCTCATATGGGAATTACAGGAAGCAGAGAGGATGAAGTAAATGGAAGAAAGTTGTATAAAACAGTATTCAAATTAAAATCATTTAAGTTGCTATCAGCTCCTTTTGGCAAAGTTCTGCGAGCACCGATCTACTCTCACATTTTTCCTGGAAAAACATACTTTCACATCCAACCCATAATAGTTTCATCATTTTCTCTAATAAGAAAATTTCAACTTAATAAATAAAAAGAAAAGCATCTCTTATGTATGAATAAAGTTAGTGAACTTTATAGAGAAAAGAGCATATTTGGACAATCCCAATAAAGTAAACAGAAGAACTGAATGATGATCAAGTCTCATTCAAGTTTATCTTTGAAAGCCAGTAAAACCAGGCTATCTTTTCAAGGATGTGTGTAGAGCTGTCAGCCTTGGAAGATAGAAATAGTGGCCTCCTCTGGAGCAAAGGGCAGGCTTGCTTACTGTCCAGTATAATAAAAATAACACCCCCCAGGGCAAAGGTTAGCAGACATCCTGCCCGTTATCAAAGATTTGAATTCCTTAGGCTCTGAGATCTTGCAACCCTCTGCATGTCACCTGGCCCACTGTGTATCACCCTGTAGGAAGTGAGATTTAGTGAACCGGTGCAAATGCTGATACTCTGGCCACTGCTATTGTTGTGTCATTAAGTCCTTTGTCTCTGAGGCATGGGACTCCTGACTTTTGCCAGCATCTTTAAGACCATTGTAGGCTAACTAATTGGTTTGCACGTAAGGTAAAACATCAAACCTTTCACAGTTCCCGACAAGCCCTTAAAATAACTAGTAGTCTTAGGAACAGAGAGCTATCCAGAACAATATGCATGGATGGTCTTCATAGAAGACTTCATGCAACCAAAACTTTAATAAGTCTCTCTAATCTCTTTTATTTCTACCCCAAGTAGAAGGAGAGGCACCAAGCTATTACAGACCTAGGGCTTGTGCAAGCCACCTGGAGACCTAGTGACCAGAAACTTCCCATGGGGAGAAAAGACAGATGGGCATATTTCCAAAATGGACCCATGTGCCTCCCGGTCATCAAAAAGACAGTGCATTATCTTAATTTATGGTGATTTGAGTCATTAAAATCTTGTGATGGGCCAAAGATACACTTCTAAGAGGAGTGAGGCACATGGCAGTTGTAAGCAGATTAACACACTTGGTGAATATCAAACTCTGAACTAACTTTAGTGTTCTAATCAATTAAAAGGTACAACAAATTTAATTAGGTAGATTAAATGATATTTAATGGTATCCCTGATTATTACTCTGCAATAATGAACAAGAAGCTCATGTAAATAACTATAATTGGTCTTACTTTAAAACATGATAGTCAGGACTGTTTGAGATAAGCTGGAGAGAAGGAAGGGGAGAAATAGACAAAAGTTAGCTGCTCTGAAGCCACTGTCAAGACCTCTGGATCTGCATGTAACCCAGGAGATCGAGGCAGACGGCTATGCCCCTATATCCTCCTGCACTGTGTTTCTCTGGGATGTCACAGGGCTGAAGCAGCCTCCTAAATCGTGTTTACATATCCATGTGTACAATACCCCTGACCGTGGGGATGAACCACCATTCAATCATCCCGTACACCCCTCTAATTAACAATTAGCTTTCAGAATCATTGTATCATTACATGATAATTTATTCCTCAAACCTGTAGGATGCCGAGCTAAAAGAAAATCAAATATCAATGGCTTCTTTTCTTTGCAAGACCAAGATGTTCTTTCACACTTGGAATCCTGATTAGAGGATAAATCCATCAAATCAATGGAAACAACTTAAGAAATGAACAGAGGGATATTTCATTCGTATATATACATTTTGCATTGTTGCAAAAATAAAGTTACATTTAAAAAAATTAGAACTTTTTGAAATTTCATAGATATTAAAGACTTTGTTCTGCATGTACTCCCTTTGGTTTACCAAATCAAACTCACTCTTTAATGGGCATTTCTAGCATTCAGTGCTAGTAACAACAGTTTTTTTTAATTCTTATTTTTCCCAGGTCAAGGAACAAGGGCAGAGGTCGTAGAGAGGTCAAGTCTAATCTACCTAGGGATGTGGCAGCCTTAACTATGGATGTTCAAGCCAGACATTGCCAGCAGAACCACATCTCTTCATCCATAGGTGAGTTTTTACTAGTAATCACAGAGACTTGAGGATATCAAAGGAAATTCTTCATTAAGATCCAAAGTTATAGATTCTTATCTTGGGTTCATTACTTTGAATTTTTGACCCAAATCGTATATATCGATTGGACCATGTTCAATTCTATGATCTTTAGATGATGCAGCCTACAGCTGAAGAGAAACAGATACAACACCAACATCTTATCCTCTCTGAAGCCCAACTGAGAGCCCGTGGAGTCAGAAGTTTTCAAGACAAGATAAAGTCATCCTTCTTCTGAACAAAGACTGTAGATGCTATACAAACATTCAACTTTATTTATTTTGTTTTATTTTTGTTTTGTGAGGAAGATCTGCCCTGAGCTAACATATGACAATCCTCCTCTTTTTGCTGAGGAAGACTAGCCGTGGGCTAACATCCATGCCCATCTTCCTCCACTTTATATGGGATGCCGCCACAGCATGTCTTGACAAGCAGTGCGTCGGTGAGTGCCCGGGATCCGAACCTGCAAACCTCGGGCCTCCGCGAACCCCGGGCCGCCGCAGCGGAGCCCGCGCAATTAACCGCTTGCGCCACCGGGCCAGCTCAAACATGCAACTTTAAATTGTTAATCTGACTTGTTAGAATGTGATGCAGCAAGCATAATACCTTCTAAGTTTCATGATTTTTCTCCAGAATACTGAGATGGTTGACCTTGAAGTCAAGTTTCCCCATAAATGTCTTTATTCAGAGATAAAATTAATTTCCCTATAAAATAATTCCCATAAAATTGTTACAAATATATCATAGTCTCTGACTAAAAGGGAACAAAGCAAATTGAGCAGTTGAGTAGCAGTGTAATAAATTCCATACAAGGATCTTACTGCAGCATTATGTATAATAGTGAAACTGGAAATAACCCCATCTCTATCAAAGAAGAAATAAACAGATCGTGGTATTCCTGTTCTTTGGAGTAGCTCCAAAACTTCTAAACAGCTAAGTTAGAGTGACGTATACTGATAAGGAGAGACATCTATGATATATGGTTTGGGAAACAGCAAGTTGAAAAACGATGTAGTTATGTAATTTATGTTAAAAAAACTTTATGTGTATTTATAAATTCATTGGAAATGTCCAGAAGAATAAGCTGCAACCTCTTAACAATACTTCCTTCTGAGTAGGGGAGTGAGTTTGCAGGGAAGGGGATGGAAGGGGAAGGTTTCACTTTACTCTACATAGATCTGTATAATTTGACTTTTTTTACAAAGTATGTAATTCTTTCATAATTAGAAAAATGAGTGATGTGACCGTTTGGTGCAGGGCAACAGTATGATGTTCACCAGTCTCTGTTCTCTATGTTACTGCACAGCATGGGCTGTAGGAGAAAGCCCAGAGGAGCAAGGAAGACAAAGAAGACACGACACCTGCAGAAAGTCAGTGGAGTATTTCTCCGTAAGAAACCTTCCAGGCGAGTGACGGTCAGTATCTTCCACTGCTCCAGCTCTCGCAATAAACATAGAATCTGCCCAGGGTAGTCCGGACAACCACGCCCTGCTAGTCCACTCCCCACCCAGGGCCTGTTTGTGCAGGGTGACTGCCAACAATCAGACAATGGACTCAGGATGGGCCGTGTGCCTTTGGGGCGGCTGGCAGAGAGGGACAAAGTGGAACACCTGCTAAGTGCACACACCTGAGAGGCGGAGCTCCAGGTGGAGACTCAAAATGCACCAAGAAACTGTCTCAGTGTCCCCCCTGTAAAATGGGGATCACAGGTCTACTTCACAGAGCTGTTGGGGAAGATACATAGAAGTGCCTGTGACAGCCAGTGTCACATTATTAACAAAGTCGTATCCTACTTCAGAATAATCGATGAAAAGAATAATGTGATGAGACCAAAGACGAGATGCCCAGCTTCGTAAGCAGCCCCAGCAGCATGAGAATGAAAGGAGCTCCGAGTAAGCAGGGTTCTTCACAGCTCCACTTTAGAGGATGAACATGGGCTACACCAGGATAAGTGGCTGTTGTACAGTGACTCGTGTAGTGAGGGTGGGTCCCTAAAGACACTGTGAAATCCAGTTACACACAGTGGCTCCTAGGAAACAGCTACAAAGCAATCAATGCAGCAGTTAGGAATGGGAAGGGGGTGAGCAGAGGAGGGTCAGAGCCACAAAATCTGATGGAAGACACTTCACCACGACGAGCGCCCAGCTCTGTCAACAGCTTCTGTGGTTGCACCAGAAGATCAAATGTCTGAGGCAGCCATTGTGGGGACTGCTGGGAGCACAGTGGTGACTGAAGCCACACTCCAACAGCAGTTCTTTGGAGCACACAGACCCAGAGACTTTCCTCTCCATTAATCCTTGTTTCAAGATAAGGAATATCCTCATGTTACAATGTCTCCTTCCAACACTTGTGGACGAGTGTCATCAGAACCCCCTGAAGAGGTCACAGGCCAGAGTAGGATGGAACACTGGGGGCTGGGGGAGCGGCGTTGCACCTGACAACACGGACTATCACCCGGGCCTGTTGAACAGGAGAGAAGAACCCGAGGATGTGGTCTAATGATAATTCCCCATCTTGCCACATTCAGAGACACTGCAGAGTTTCTCATCCTTTCTTTAAAAAAACGTTAAAGAATTCATGTGTCATTAATTCATAAAGAGGCAAATTCTTGACAAAGTGACAGGGTCTAGTTTCCATGATCAGGTTTTCCAGTTGTTTTGATAATATTCCACATTCAGTAATCAGAAATGTAACCTATTGGGATGTGTAATATAAACAAGGACTTGTTTTCATTTAGCTCAATGCCCAGACTTTTAAGGATGACATAAATCAGGAAAACAGCTAATCATTCCTCCATAGGTTTCAATAAGACTTTTAAGTTAATTTACCAATCTCAGGAAAAGAGAATATGGCAATTCAAGTTTTTTGTTTCTGCATTCAAGCGTACAGTACAGCCAAGAGAATGAGCAGAAAAAAATTAACAAGAAAGTCTTGCTGGCATTTTATCTTTTGCAAATGAGCAGGATATCTAATGTTCTGTTCTTTTCACTGCTGTAATCAATTTTTAAAGAATACGGTACATCTGACTGTCCCTAGGCATGTTTATCCGGGAACCTTGCCTGAATCCAAAGCAGAGATGTTAAAGCTGACGGGTTTCAAATGTTGCCCAGGTGCTGTCTACCATGAACATCCCTCTCCCAAAGCTGGACCACCAATCTCTTCCTGAGGGATCAGAGTCGCCAGCCCTGTCCCTGAGAGACTGGCCACTCAGGACTGAGCTGAGATTAGGTGATTAATCTAAAGAGCAAAATACTTAAGCTATTCTCATCTTAACGGTGCTGTTTAGGAGGCCTCTGCACTGGAATGGGTTGGTGAAAATGGCCTACTAGATACTTGCCTGGGAATTGATTTGTTCTCCTCTGCTCTTAGCGGATCCTGGGGAAAACAGTGATTAACCTCACAGATGCCTCAACTTCCACATCTGCAAAAAAGGCAAGCAACAGCCAATGTTACCACCCTACAAAGCTCTTAAGTTGTGCTTTCAAGAGGGGCCACAAGGGCGAATGTCTCCCAAAAGCTGATGAAATGATGGCACTTTGGCTGGAGAAGGCAGAGGGCAGCAGGCAAACTGGAAAGTTTCTGGGATGTCAAACCAGCTCCCATAAGCAGTTTAGAGAAGCACCTGGCCCTGGACTAGGTAAGAGGCTGTGGAAAGACCCACAGGCACACAGGGGGGAGGAGGAATCAAGCAAAGGAGGGAGGCGGTGGAGAAGAGGCACGAGTCCAGCTTCAATTTTGGACAAAAGCAGTTGCACGCTGCAGGCCCGCGGCTGCCCATGCAACTGCCACACCCAGACTCCCTGGTCCCTCTCGTCCCGTCACATCCCTCTGGTACTCAGTCCAGTTGGAGCCGGTGCAGGACCAGAGTCCTGAGTCAATGGCTGTTTGGCCCTCAGGCAAGCCTTCACCGCCCTGCTCCTCCCCCCAGGGCTAGGCACAGCCCCGTGCCCAGAGCAACTTGGGAGTTGTAGTTCTGCAGTCCTTCAAGCTCCCAGCCAGGAATGGTTAAGAGACAAAAGCACTCAGCATGCACAGCTAGGGGACCCAACTCCCACCTCTCCCTCCACCCCTGGCCCACGCCCCTATGCTTCTACACCCCACCTTCTACCCCGCCTCTTCTCTGTACGATGCCAACTCTACATGCCTTGCCCACCCCCCAGAGTATTTGCTGTGTGGTTGGGCTGCATCCTTTGAGGCCAGTACTCAGGTAGGAGTGGGGATCACCAGCCTGGCTATTGCTGAGAATGCTTGCAGCCCTGGTGGACGCTCCCTGGCCAGTATTTGAAATGTAAATTCAATATCTAAAATGGAAATACCGGGTGCATGGGATCCTGGAATTTGCCTTTTCAAGGCCATCTGTCCTACCATCCCCTGCATCCATCCAGCCTGCCATGATCTTCCCTCTGGACCCCGTGATCAGGGTCGCTGCAGAGATCCTCCCCTTGGAACCCACCCACCTTAAGGGTCCATACCCATCATAAAAACTCAAAGCCATACCACTTGCCAAATTGAAGCAAAAATGGAACGACCCGGGGGGCCACTCAAGGGTGAGGGCATTACTAGATACTTGGGAGTATTAAAATCCATCTGATGATGTCATGAGTGAACGTGTTCCACTTTAAAACAAAACACTGCTGTTATCCTGAGATATTGAGTTAGGATCTTTTTGCAAATATGCCAGATTTAAAATGTTTATTGATGTATAACATGCGTGTAGAAATATATGCAGAAGTCATCCATGTAAACCTCAAAGAATTATTACAAAGTGAACACACTTGTGTGACCAAGAACTAACACCAGCTTCACTCAGGTCCCAACAATCCCTTTCTCCCTCCTTCCTCCCTAAAGGTAGCTGACATCTTACCAGCGAACACTATATATTGAGTTTGTCTTCTTATACAAGTGTTTTATTACAGAACAATTTAAACAATATACAAAATAAACAAAACAGCATAGTAGGCTTGTCACCCAGCTTCAACAACTACTAATCATCTGGCATTTTTGTTTCTTCCACACTCCATCCCATTCCCACCTCACTTTATTATTCTTTTAGTCCTTTGTGTGTGGGGGGGTGTAAGAAGTACGCACACTGAAAGGCACAAATCTCAACCTTACATTTTTGGCAAATAAACATACCCATATAACCTTCACACCTTTAAGACTAGGATATTTCCATCACCCCCAGAAAACCCCTTCCTCTTCCTTCCTAGGCAATTTTTTCCTTCCCCCGAGGCAACCACTGTTCTGGTTTTTTCAGCATAGGTTCATCTTGGCTGAAATCATCCCACTTGTATTGTTTTCTGTCCAGCTTGCTTCCCTCAGCATGAGGTTGATGAGTCTCTCCCAACATGTGTGTGTCAGCGTTTGCTCCTCGGCACAGCTGAGGGCGTTCTGCTCTGAGGATGCCCCGCAGTGGGCTCTTCTTCCTCCTGGGGACGTGCAGGTCATCTCCTGCAAACATTTTTGTACAAACCATTTTTGTATACTGTTTAATTCCTTTATTAGCATTTAAGTGACACACCTTTGCATTTTTGGTGGTTGGTCCAGATTACAATATGCATCTTTAACGTATCACAGCCTACCTAGACTTAATAGTGCACCAGTTTAATCAATGTAAAATATGGAAGACTTGCTATAGAACAGTTCCATTTACCTCTGTCTGTCCTTTGTGCTATTGTTGTCATAAATTTTATATCATCCCATGTTATAAATCCCACAATACAGTGTTATAATTTTTGCTTTCAACAGTCATAGGTTTTTAAAGTAATTAACAGAAAAACGTTATGTAGTTTGAGGCAGATGATTTGAGGCTCTGCAAATTTTTTTTTTTTTAAAGTTTCACCCACAGTTTTTGCATTCATCAGTCAGCCTAACCCACAATAATTATTACTGTGGTGTTCTAGTGGCGATTTTCTATTTCATGCTATCCAGCCACATTTATTATTTGGAATTCTGTGAGGAAGATTCCCTCCCTCCTTCTCCCGTCCTTCTTCCTTTCTTTCTCTTATTCTTTTTTATTCCTGTTTCTTTCTTCCTTTCTTATTTAATCTATTTTATGTCAGTATAGACTCATGGATATTTATTTTATTCTCTGTGTAATAATCCAATGCTACCATTATTTATTATGTTGCTCACAGTTTTCCAGCTTGAGCCATTGAGAAATCTTTCAGATTGATTCCTTTTGACACATCTCATCATTTGCTGTGTTTTATTTAAAGCACTTTTCTACTTTCTGGCACTACAAGATGGTCCAGGCTCATATTGTATTTCCCATCTCCAGCCCTAGAATTAGCCATTTCTCCAAGGAAACCTGGTTCTTTTTATTGGAGAATGATATTTAGAAACCAAGATCTGGGAGCTAAGTGTGCTCATTGATACTAGAGTGTCACTGCTTCTGGACCCTCTCAGCAGAGCCTGGAAACGTATGTATGAATATAAACTCAGGTATACACATCTATATATCAATCTACCAACATATCAATCTATTCATCTATCTGGATAGATATATTAGAAGAGACACGGTTTCATACTGATACTTCCAACTCCTATCCAACACCACAGAGTTTATTCTAGCATTCTCCTTTTGTTTATTTTTAACTTCTTTCACCAACAGTGAGAAACTTAACTCCAGTTAGCTACAATATATTTACTAATGTGTCAACCAGTTTCAGAATTGCTAATCCATACCCTTATGAAAAACAAATTTACCACCTAGAGTACAGTGTTTGTGTACAGTACTTTAGTTTTACAGTATCCCATCAAAACACTGTCTTCCCAAGTAACTTAGGTCAGGACCTTTCATCCCCACCCATTATGTGTGGCTATGTCACATGCTTGTAATACAGTGAGATTCATTTGTCACTGCATTTCATCTGAGTTCCCCAGCATCCTGATTTTTAAAATTTGCAGAGTAAAATTCACTCTTTGTAGTGTACAGTTCTGTGGGTTTTGACAACTTTATGGTCATATATCCACCTCCACAGTAGCATACAGAGCTGTTTTTCTCACCCCTCAAAATTCTCTCATACAGTCCTTGTGTAGTCAACCCCTTCCCCCATTCCATCCCTTGGCAACCACTGATCATTTTTCATGTCTGTAATGCTGACTATTCTAGAAAGTCATACAAATGAAATCATATACTGTACAGCCTTTTGAATTGTGCTTCCTTCACTTAGAGAAATGCAGCCAAGATTCATCCATGTTGTTGTGTGAATCAAGAGTTTATCCTTTTTATTGCCAAGTAGTATTCTAATGTCCCAATTCACCACAGTTTCTTTCTCCATTCACCTGATGAAGGACATTTAATTTATTTCCAGCTTGTGGCAATTATGAATAACATGGTTATGAAGATTCACCCAAAGATTCCTGTTTAAACATTAGTTTCAATTTGCTTGAGTAAATCCCTAGGAGTGGGATATCTGAGTCATATAATAAGTGTATGTTTAACTTTATAAGAACCTGCTAAACCGTTATCCGAATGCAACTATCATGTTGCATTCCCAGTTCTAGTTGCTCCTTGTCCTCACCAGCACTTGATATTTGCAATTTTATTTTTTATTTCAGCCACCTAATAGGTGTGCAGAATACTATTGTGGCTTCTGCCTCCTTTTTGAAAGTGAGATCTGCTAAATATAGAATCCTGTGTTGACCTTTGGGTTTTCTTTCTACACTTGAAAGATGTAATTTTGTTGTTGATTTGTCTCTTTTGTTTTTGATAATATATCATCCATCATTGACATTATTTCTCCCTGTATGTATTGTCTTCCCCTTTATATATGTATTTTCCTGACTGCTTTCAAGATTTTATTTTTATCTTTGGATTTTAGCAGCTTGACTATCATGTGCCCAGGTCTGGTTTTATTTTGTATTTTATTTTCTGGGTTTGCTGACTTCCCTGGATCTAAAATTTTAGATTTTCTACCAAATTTTGGAAGTTGTATGCTATTACTTATTGATTTGCCTTTCTGCCTCATTTAATTTTTTCTGTCTCTCCCCTCATTGCTGGGGACTCAATCATCTCACAAGTAAGGCTCTCTTCATTTTTCTTCAAAATTTTTACATTCTTTGGTTCAGACTGGATAATTTCTATTGCTCTACATGTTTCTTCTACTGTTCCTTTTTATTTTTAATTAAATTAATTAATTTATTTATTTTTCACCCCAAAGCCCCAATAGATAGTTCCATGTCATAGCTGCACATCCTTATAGTTCCTGTATGTGGGATGCAGCCTCAGCATGGCAAGAGAAGCGGTGCGTCAGTGTGCGTCCGGGATCCGAACCCCGGGCCACCAGCAGTGGAGCACGCATACTTGACCGCTAAGCCTCGGGGCCGGCCCTCTTTTACTGTTTCTAATGTACATGTAAACTCAAAAGCATTTTTTTATCTTCCTATTTGGTTCTTTTTTGTAATTTCCATTTCTCTGCTGAGTTTCCAGATATGTTCATTCATTATGAGAATATTTTTCATGCCACCTTGATCATCTTTATAATAGCTGCTTTCTTATCCTTGTCAGATAATTGCAACACCTTGGGGAGAGTTTCTACTCCCTGCTTTTGGTCATATATGGATTACATTTTCCCATCTCTTCAAATCTCATGACTTTTTAAACTGTGTACTGGAAACCATGAATGATAGTTATAGAGACTCTGGATTCTATTGTATTCCTTTGAAGAGTGTTGTTATTTTTCTAGCAGGGAGTTAACTTGGCTGGACTGAAACTCCAATCTTCTCTCCTTTACAGTGGGCATAGCTGAAATCCTCATTCACTTCTCTCATCTTCCAACTGCTGTTTTTACACTAGGCCTTCTGGAGCCTACCCTGCATGGGTGTTGTTCAAAGATCTGCCAATTTGGTGTGTGTGTGGGGGGGAGACTTACATACATATTTTGAGATTTTCCTCTTTGTGTCTCCCTCCCTTCCAGAATTTCTCCCTTAACTTTCCAGCTACTTTGTTAGCCCCAAAATACATCCTCTAACATTACAAGTAAGACTGTAGTTTTTCCCGTCTGTGCCATGTACAGATTTTAGAATGCTTTGAGGCAAAAGACTCAAGCTTGCAAATATCTCCTGGTGCAATTCCCATCATTTAAGGGAAGACTCCCTCTCAGTTCTGCTTGCTTTTGGAAGATATTTATGCATACACACATATACACATTTATTATATGTGTATTACATATAAATACATGATTCTATATATAGACATATTATATTTTGTGCAGATTTTATCATTGTTATCTGTGAGAGTGTTAGTTCAACAAGCCACTCCACCATTACTGGAAGCCAGACCTCGGTTTTGTTTCTTTTTTGGATTTTATATAAATGGAATTAAAAAATATATAGCCTTTTGAATATAATTTCTTTTATGCAGCATTTTGGTTGTGATATTCATCCATGCTATTGCATGTAGCTAGTGTTTGTTCATTTGTTGAAAATAATTAATTTTTTTAAATGGTCATAAAATATGCATAACCTAAAATTGACCATTTTAACCATTTTTAAGTGTACAGTTCAGTGACATGCAGTACATTCACATTATTGTGTAGCCATAACCTCCAACCATCCACAGAACCATTTTCACCTTGCACTGAAACTCTGTGCTCATTAAGCAACAACTCCCTGTTGTCCCTCCCTCTTGCTCTTGGGAAACACCATTCTCCTTTCTATTCCTATGAATTTGAGTACTCTAAGTACCGTATATGAGTGGAATCATACAGTATTTTTCCTTTTGTGGCTGGCTTTATTTCACTTAGCATTAAAGTCCTCAAGGTTCGTCCTTGTCATAGCATGTGTCAGAATTTTTTCCTTTCTAAGGGTGAATGGTATTCCACAGTCTGTATACACCACTTTTTTTTTGTCACTTCATCTGTTGATGGACACCAGGTTTGCTTCCAGCTTCTGGCTATTTTGAATAATCCTGTTAAGAACACAAGTGTACATTTATGTCTTTATACCTCTGCATTCAATCATTTTGGGTGTATGCCCATAAATGGTGTTCTGAGATTCATTTTTTCACACGTGGGGGGTTCCCCACACCTCCAACAAGCAATTCTTGGAATACCAGCTAGTCGTCAGATAATTCAACTCAATTTGATGCTGTCAACCCAGAGATACATCAGATTCCACAGGTTGAGGGCCTTCTCTTTGGGTCACTAATGTGATTTCTTAAATGAGATATGTTTTGTTCTTTGTGAAATAACTACAGCTAAATGAATTTTTCTTAAGGTCCTTATTTTAAGTATGGCCAAAACTATGGCTAGGATTGAAAGTTTTACGTTTAGAGCAACACTGTTTTCTTGATTTGTTTGGCCTGTAGTCTGATAGAGCAATGTTACTTCTTATTTGCTAAGCTGTATAGAATTTAGATTATGACTGCTAAGTTTCCCCTTTAGCATTTTCAGCTGTCCCAGTAAGACATATGGAAACGACACAGATTCTAGAACGCTTGACTCTACTCTCTGCCAGTGAACTTATACCATAGGCAGAAGTATTAACATCCAATATGAACCAGCTATTGAATTCAGGGGTTCTGTGGAGAATGCTTCAAACAGTCAATAAACTATGGATGGTTCTTAATACTGTGATGCCTAGAAGGTAATTTCAGTGTATTGTTACACGTAATAGATAAGTGTATAGCAGTGATTATATACAATAACCTAAACTTAATGATTAAAAAAAATTGTTGAGTGTTTAACAATATAAATCCCCTCTGAAGACTACTAATTAAAGAGTCATTATAACTTCCATAAAAAGCATAAATTTGATCTTAAGAAACAGAGAGAAACTATCAAGTATTTCCAACTTGAGAAACTTCTTTAAAAGTGAGTTCTCCTCTATAGACATCTGTCATTTGTGGCTAATTGTGATTTAGATCACTGTTGTGTCTTGCATCATTGTGGTGGCTCCAAATTTTGCTGCACATTAAAATCACCTGGACAACTGTTAAAACTCTTGATCCCCAATTGGAACCCATGTCAATTAAATCAGAATGTCTGCGGTTGGGAGTCAGGCGTTAGTATTTTTTTTTTAAGATTCCCCAGTTGATTCCATTATGCAACAATGTTTAGAGAACACTTCATTAATTATTTCTTCTTTAGTCAAATGGGTCTCTGCTGGTCCATAGATTGTATCAGAAACACCTGGTCAGCTCTGAAAAACAGGATACTGGGCTGGCCTTCCCTGAGATATCAGATGCTTAATGTTCAATCAAGTAAGTTCGATGTGAAAAATAAAAGCATACACTTAAAAAATACTGTAAGAATTTTCATATTTTTAAACAAGGCAGTTTTGTAGTCTTCTAAGATTAAATACAGCGGTCCTGTGTTCTTTTGTTTTGTTTTATTTTAAACTGAGGCTTTGGAATATTTTATGTGAGTAGGAAACCTCTAGGAGTTCAAAAAAGGTTGAAATAAATGGTTTCTAACTAAATGCAGCGCACATTCTTGGATCAGTTTTCAAAGGCTGGTCAAAACCTGCTGTGTTTAAATAACAACATGCTGTTTTTCATCACATTCGTTGATGATGTAAACAAAATGTGTAACTATATTAGTAAATGTTAATATTCATGTATTTTAAGTTAAGGTTACAAAATTTGTCACAATGTGATTTTTTTTATTCAAGTGAAAACAGATGTGTGCAGCTATTTTGAATATTGGTTTATAAACATTCATATTCTTTATCAAATGAACTTGTAGTTTTTTGTGTTTTCTTTCACTAACGTTCACCTGAAAGGAACAGTTCAAGGGACTGGAATCCAGGATTGTCTGGCTCCAGAGCCTACGTGTATCCATTTCTGTTAACGCCACACACGTCAAATGGCCATACAAGGCTAGAGTCGGTTGAGAGCCTTAGGAATTGAGCGGAGGAAAATCGAAAATCGTAGTAGTTTCCCTGGAGCAGTTACTTAAAGGATTTGATATTTAAAAAAATTGTAAAAGCAGAATAAAAATTTGAAGATATTTTTAAGTATAGATAAATTGTCCTTCATTCCACTGTTTTAACAGTAAGTTACATTTTTTATACTTTCCCTCCATCTTTGCTTATGCATATATATTTTCACATAATGGAATTCATAATACCCTGTAGGGAGTCTGCTTTCTTTCATTTAACTTTATATGAAATTTTTTTTGCAAGTTGTTTACTTTTGATAATTATTTTATTGGCTTCCTAATGATCAAACTGATGTATCATAACCGTATAGGGTGCTATTACTAGACCGGGAGGTTGATGACTTTTTTCAGGATTACAATAGGCAATGTTATCAATTTAGATATTTTTACTTTTTCTTTCTTTTGGATTACTCTTTTAGGATAAATTTTTGAGCCTGAGATTACTAAATTAAAAGGTAGAATTTATTTTTAGCGCTGTACATTTTGCAATTGGGGAAGATGCAGTAAAACTGAAAGGGAAGCAAACAAATCCACTCTCCTCCCGCTGCTCCGCCTGCATAAAACCTCTCCCCAAACTAGTTGCTCAAACTTGAGAAACTGTCTCACGTTTTACTTTTTTGAGACACTAGTATCGGAGCCAAGCTTAGGCTATTCAGAAATTGACAAAATCACACTTTGGAGAGATCACGATTAACTCCCTACCTTTGAGGAAACTGAAGTGTACTTCGTGGCAAAGAATAACAACCCGGTTTTAGGAGGGACAGAAGGCGGGTGAGCCTTGAAGGAGCAGAAGTGACCGGGGCGGGAGCGCTCTAGGGCGTTGATCTGGTTGAAGTCGCTATCCGGGGAAGCCTGGAACATCCTGAGGGTCTGCGGCCACTCATCAACCAGCCTTCTCGCCTGGCCGGGCTCAGGCGTTTGGCAGTTCCCGCCTCCGTCTGTGCGACACCCGGGCCACCGTGAAGTTCGGAAACGTGAGCTGAGCGGCACTGACGGGCGCTCTGGGAAGAACTCGGCAAGGCTTTCCTTTCGCTTGGTCTACAGACCTGAAGAATGAGACTGCGAGTTTCCAAGGAAACGGATGCACGGGTTAAGTCGCCAGTTTCAAAATCTCAAAACGGAGAAGAATTTCCTTTAAACCCTGCGCTGTGCTCCCATCCTTCGCTCTTCAAGCGTTCGCCTCCGGGCCACGAAATACTTTGCGTTGGTTTTTATTGCGGAGGCTTCCCTCGGGGGCCAGGGTTCTCGCCCCCTAACCTCACGCCAGGATTGGTTGCTTGGTTTCTGCTCTGGCGGGTGATTGGGTGCTGGGAGTCGAGGGGGCGGGAGGCGGGTATTCGTCCGGGAGAGCGCTGTCGCGCGGCCTGGAGAGAGCGGAGGAGGGAGCGGGTGAGGCGCCGGAGTCCGCGCTCGGCCAGGGAGTGGCAGCCCGGTGAGGAGGCGAGAGGTTTGGGGCCTCTCCTCTCTGCCAGGCTCCGCAGTGTGTACTCGCAGATACCATTTCCTTTTCGCCCGGGACTCGGAGCCCAGGCAGCGCTGCCTCGGTTTTCCTCAGAACAGGCCAGCCTGTCTCTCCTGGGGCGGCACGCAGCCTGCCCGAAGAGAGCATTCTGCTCTCGCCTGGCCGCATGCGGGCCGTCGGGGTGACCACGTCCCTGGGCCTCCGGGTTCTGAACGTGCGGAGGCCGGAGGGAGCCTGTCCTAACCCCCAGGGAGAGGCCCCGGGCCCCCTCTGCCCCCCGCTGACTCGTGGCGGCGGGGACTAAGGCGGGAGGCGGATCCGGGGCTCGTGCTTTATCCCCTGGGGGATTGCGGCAACTGTGGGCGGGATGGATTTCTAGGCTGTATCTGAGGAACTAGCCGGCGTTGCGTTATTGGCTGGGGTGAAGGGGTTAGAGTCCACCAAATCTCTACACAAGAGTTGCACAGATAGAATCACAGAATAGTAGAACTGGGAAATACCTCAGAATAGTGGTTCTTAGCTTGTTTTGGAACACATAGGCTAGGGGTCAGGGTATAATTGGCTTCATAAGCTGTTGAATTACTCTTTTAACCATCCCTCCATCCCCAGGTCGAATTTGCCTTTTTTTTTCACTATTGCAAGGAAGTCCTCAGTTGATAACAGTGCATATCAGTCTCCCCTCTGTTTTCAGTTATTTTATTAGGATATAGTTCTGGGAATGAGAAATCCACGGACTTTCTCTTCAGAGAAACGCAGTCATGTACCAAGACTTCTGCACGCAATAGCAAGAGAGCAGTCTCTGACTTACGTCTCTGGATCCTAGATTAAGCATAGGTGGTTTAGAAGAGGTGGAGATTAAAGTAGATCACCTCCTCTGTGTCAAATACTGGAGTTTAGGCAAGTTCTATCCATTACTTTATTTAATTCTTAACTGAATGCCTGGCTAATTTTCATCAAAACTCTATCGGGTAGATAATCTTATCTCCATTGCACAGATGAAGAAACAGACTGAGGTTCAGTGATTCACACAGTGGGACTCACACTTAGGCTTGCTTTACTCCAAAGCCCATCTTCTTTTCATTATACCCTTCTGACCTTTAAATCAGAATTATCAAGCACCTACTGTGTGCCAAGGCATTTTCTCCCTTACAACAGTTTTTCAATTAGGGATTATTACAGATGAGGATCTTAGTCTAGAGAAGTGAAGACATGATCAAGGAAACACATCTGAGTTGTGGGAACCTGATCTAGAACTCGTACTTCTACCTCCTGGTCCACAGCTTTGGCAGAGTAGGGATACAAATCCGGATTTGTCAGATTCCGAGACATGTTCTCAACCACTGTGATGGTTAAGACTAGGAAATTCTTTTACTTGCATTTGTTTTGTTTATACATTTAGGAATCCCCTTTTTATTTCTAGACTTCTGTCCTAGTCTAGTTGGGTATCTGGTTTTCTTTGAATGGCATTGTTTCAGTCTTGATTTTCGTTTCTGATGCAGTTAGGAATCTAAGTAAACAGGAAAGCATGACTCTTCAATATGGTCTGAATGTACAGTTGGTGGGGTGAAGATGAACTTTCCTTGTAAAGCTTGTCCATCATAGCTTGCTATAATGAATTCTGCAAGTATTTTTCAGCAGTTAAGTCTTCATTATGATAAAGATGCTGATTATTCATAACGTATACTGAATCTGTGACTACATTCATTTTCTCAGATAGTAAATGGATTGAAAATATTTGCTGGGTTCATGGAAGAACATGTAACTTTTCGAAAAATAATCCTGATTGCTATAAACTGTATATGGTTTGTAGGCAAAGGAGAATATTCTGAAAACTATTCTCAGCTCATTTTGCACTTCTATTTACAGAATTAGTACCTTCTACAAAGTATTTACTGTCTTTTACACAGAATACTATATTTCTCACCATATTTTTTGAGATGTTCCAATCATTTAGAAAATTAATAGACCAATGAGTAAGCCAACTTTCCAGAGTTGTTCAATCTTAATATTTTGCCATATTTACTTTATACCTTGTTTGCAAGTAACATTACTAGTATGCTGAATTTATTCTTTTTCTTTCCTAGACGTGTTGTTATACTTTTGTTACATACGTATGTATCCGTAAACAGTATAGAGCATTACTTTACCTGTTTTTAAACTTTGTACAATGATATGATACTGTACCTATATTTGTTCAGAAGTGTTTTTAGTTGCTTAACATTATTTTTAAGAAGTAGCCTTATTGATTGTTAATCTATTTTAATTGCTGTGTAGTATTCCATTGTATGAATATACCAGAATTTTTTTATCCATTTTCCTTTTGACAGACATTTAAGTTGTTTACATTCTTTTGCAATTCTAAACAATGCTGCTATGAACTTTCTTATGCATGTTTCCTTATGTTCCTGTGGGACAGGTTTTGGATATATACATAGGACTGGACTTCCCGGTGTTGGGTAACTTCAACTTTGCTAGTAATTGTTAATTTCTGTCCAAAGTGCTTGTAGCGATTTATACTCCCCCTAACAGTATCCTCCATAAAGTTTTCATCCAAGATATTAGTGTACTCTCGTTTTACAGAAATGACGGTGTTTGCATCATTAAGGCACAAATTGCTTTGTTCATTTCTTTTATGCCTATATGCTTTTAAGTCCAACATAATTTTAGGGAGAAAGATAAAGGCATAAGGTCTAGATTGAACTAAATACTAATTCTCCCTTCTGCTATTGCTATGTTCCCTCAAGTACAACCTTACTTCTTGTTGTGTTTGTACTTGTAATGGAGACAGACCCTAATGAAGTAAATTGTTTACTGATTTTTTTTATTGTTTTTGTGTCAATAGATTGTCCAAGTATTAAAAAGTAAGCAGCATTGTTTGTTGGAGAGCCCTACAGAAAGTGGGAAAAGCTTAGTCTTACTTTGTGCTGCTTTAGCGTGGCAACAGTCTCTTCTTCGTGGTGAGTATTTGGTTGATATATTCAGCTTGATTATTGGGACTTGAAAAAAATATAATAAAGTGCTTTTTATCCAGAATGATTCATTTAAAGAAATAGCAGTAACTAAGAATATACTTTTGGTCTTTCTTTTAATCCTCTCTGCTTGATATTTTAATAAGTCTCAATATAAACGAATACTCAAGCGGTTGTGCCTTTATTACATTATTAATCTTTGACTATTATCTTTTTGTAAGTTATGCAAATTGATGATAATTTCTCTATAAATGTCTCTGACATCATAAGTCTTTCTCTCCTGTCCTAATTTGATGCTACAGATAGGGTGACCAACTTGTCTAGATTTGCCAGGTACTTTCTCAGGTTTAGCACTGAAAACCTTACAGCCTGGGAAACCTCCCAATCCTGGGCAAATTCGAGTGGTTGCTCATCGAATTTGCTCACTGTAGCTGCAAAGGATGATTAATGTTTTTTGAATTAGAAATATTATAAATAGAGGTTCTTTCACTTTTAGGGAAGCCAGCGGATGAAAGCTTAAGCAAAAAAGCTGAAGTACCATTGTCACGTCGTTGTACGTGACATTCAAAGAATTTTACAAACGATGGCGAGGACCGAAAAACTTCACCTCATTTCAACAGTCCAAGTACACCACCTTCTGAAAGAAATGGCACTTCATCAACTTGTCAAGGTAGGTTATATTTTTGCCTGGGTCTGTTGGTATGTGTAACAGGAACCTTCATTACTGTTGTTATGAGACCTAATTTGATAAATTTGATGAGCATAATTGATTAGGTACCTCCATCTAATTTCTCTGAAATTAATTTTAGGTAACACAAGAGTGGTCAGAAATCCTTGGACTACTTTATTCTTGGTTTGGCTTTTAATTGATTTGGACATTTTGCTAGCTTAAATCATTTTTTGAAGCAGGCAAGACAAAATAAATGATATTCAGAAATTGATGTTATTTGTAGGCAGGATTGTTAATTATAGGTTAGAATTTTAGAAAACATTGATTTGTATTGTAAGACAAAATCTAGTTAGCCTCATTCATTCTTGATAAGTCTGCATGAACTTCTGAAGCCAGTATCCTGCATGAGGATGAGATATGTTTTAGGTATGATCCTTGACTAGTTCTAATTAGGTTTATTTAAGAGAAATATATTAAGAATAACATAAGACTATTCATTTTTAAAAAATATTTCTCTGGCTTTGACTATATGGAAAAGATTGATCTTTATTTGCCTAAGCCAGAAACCTAGGAGACATCGTGTACATGTTACTCTACCTTATTTCTCCGGGCAAATCTCTATCTCCATTGACAACTCCCTGGTCCAAACTACCATCTCTTGTTTAGAGCATGCAATAACTTCTTTTCCTGCTTTCACTCATGCCATTCTTTAACTAATCACTGGCAGGGAGAAAAGAGGTGGCCATGACTGACTTAAGTCGCAACAGTATCCACTTCCTAAAATCAAGAATGGAGTCATCTTCCTCTAAAGCACATGACTATGTGTGGAGGAGGGTGGCTGCTGGAACCTAAGTGTGATTCTGATAGGAGTGAGAAAGAGGAGATGGGATAGTACTGGAGAGGTGACCAATAGTGTTGTCTACACTGTTTTGACCCTTAGCCCTTTTGACTTTCTTTCCATTCCTTCAAAGGGTCATGCTTTCTTCTGCCTCAGAGCCTTTGCTTGTGTTAGTGTCTCTTCAGAGGAAAGTTACATCTTCAACTTGTTATCCTCCTCTTCCATTAGGTGTTGCTTAAATGTCGCTTCCTTGAGGGAGCCATACTGACCTTTCCGTTAGATCAGATTTGGTTTCCCTGTTATTTTGTGTCATCTCACTGTGCTTGTCTCCTTGACAGCACTTGTCTGTGAAGTTTTTATTATCCATGTGTCTGTGTGCATCTTTTATTAATCTCTGCTTCCCCTAGCAGACTGTGTTCTCCATGAGGTCAGGAACCATGTCAGTTTGCTCACCATTGTAACCCTGGAACCTAGCAGAGTGCTTGGCATATAGTAGGTGCTAGATAAATATTTGTTGTGTGAATGAATGGAGTTGATTTTGAGCTAATTATAAGAACTCTGGTTTACAATATTTATATACAACCTGTATTATTTTTAGAAAAGCTTTATTGTAATATACTTGAGAAAACAAACTGCATTTATTTAAATGGTATGCTTTGATAAGTTATGACCTCCACCATAAGGTGTACCTCTATGAAAATTTCAGTCAGTGTCAAGATAGTGAACATATCCATTACCTTCAAAAGTTTTCTCATGCACCTTTGTTATCCCTCCTTCCCACCCCTCTGTGACTTCCTCTCCCCCAAGAACCACTGATTTGCTTTCTATCACTAGAGATTAGTTTGCATTTTCGAGAGTTTATATAAATGGAATCAGACAATTTGTACACTGATTTTGTCTAGCTTCTGTCACTTAACATAATTCTTTTGAAATTCACCCATGTTGTGTGTATCAACAATTTGTTCCATTGTGTTGCTGAGTAATGTTCTGTTCTGTGGATATACTACAAATTGTTTATCCAGTCACGTGTTGATGTATATGTGAGTTGTTTCTAGTTTTGGGTTATTGCAAATAAAGCTGCTATGAACATTTGTATGTAAGTCTTTGTTATGGACATGTGCTTTCCTTTTTATGGGCAAATACCTAAGAGTGGAGTAAGTGGATCACTTATGTTGAACTCTTTAAGAAACTTCCAAACTGTTTCCCAAAGTGTTTATACATTATACCATTTTACATTCCCACCAGCAGTGTCCAAGAGTTCCCATTTCTCTACATCTTTGCTTACACTTGGTATGGTCAGTCTTGTCAGCCATTCTAATAGGCATGTAGTGTTGTATCTCATTGTGGTTTTAATCAGCATTTCTCTGATAACTTATGATGTTGAGCGTCTTTTTGTGTGCTTATTAGCCATCTGTGTATCTTCTCTGATAAAATGTCTGTTCGAATATTTGCCTGTTTTTTTTTTCTTATTGTTAAGTTTTGAGAGTTCTTTATATATTTTGAATACAAGTGTTTTTCTATCAAATATAGTTTTAGGTTTTACCATTAAGTCTAAAATCCATTTCGAGTTATTTTTGGTATATGGTGTGAGGTATGGATCCAAGTTCATTTATTTTGCCTATGGATAGCTCATTGTTCAGCACCATTTATTGAAACGGCTACCCTTTATCCACTGCATTGCCTTTGTGCCTTGGTAAAAAATCAGTTGTCAATATATACAAAACTTGCATTTTAACATCATTGTGAGTTAGGGCTAGAATAGGGTTTAGAATAGTCTCTTGAAGCATCAGATGCGGTAAATCAGGGTTGTATTCTTTATATTTTTAAGCAAATTCTTTAATAAGATATAAGCTAAATACAGAAAAGCATACAAATCCTAAGTGTATAGCTTGATGAATTTTCACAAAGTAAACACACTCGTGTATCTACCACCTAGATAAAAATAGGACATTCCCAACACCCTACAGCCCCTTCTCATGCTTCTTTCTAGTCACTATCCTTTCTCTGCACAGGTATTTGCTCTCCTCCTTTCTGTCACCATTGATGAGTTTTGCCTCTTTATAGAAATGGAGTGATATCTGTACTCTTGAGTCTGCGTACTTTTGCTTAACATTGTATTTTGGGGATTCATTTGTGTTGTTGCATATAGTAGTAGTTCTTGTTGTGGTATATTATTTCCTTCTATGAACATATCACAGTTTATTAATCCATTCTGCAGTTATTAGACATTTGGATGGTTTCTCCTTTGGGCTTTTAATGCTTTTATGAACATTCTTGTTCATTCTTTTGCAAATAGGTAAGTATTTTCTGTTGGATATATCCCTAGGAATGGCATTGCTGGTCATAGTGTATGGATATGTTCAGCTATAGTAGAGACTGCCAACATTTTCCAAAGTGGTTGAACCAGTTTATGCAACCCCTTCACTACATCCAGTTGTATATGGGTATTATGTTGTTCAGCATTCTTGTTAACACTTGATATGTCCAGTCTTCTAAAATTTTAGCCGTTCTGGTGCATGGATGGTGTTCTCGTGAGTTTGAATTGATATTTCTCTGGTGACTAATGAGGTTGAGAATCTTTATATATGTTTATTGGTCATTTGAATATTCCTTGTAGTGAATTGTCTATTCAGATTGTTCATATTTCTATTGAGTTGTTTATTACTGATTTCTATGAGTTTTTTTTTTTTAATATCTTCTGGCTATGTCTTGTTTCTTTATAACTTTGTATTTTAAAGACTTAACCCCTCCAATAAGCTTCCTGCCAACGTCACTGCTATAGAGAACAGGAAGATAAGCCTTTTGGTCAATGCAAATAATATGATTTTTTTTTTAATGAATTGGGGTAAATCTCATTGGCATATGGCAGTTCAGTTTTTCTAAAATTAAATTATTGTTTTTGGTAGACATTCCCTGGCCTTTAATGGGCACATGCAAATTTGCCCCTTGATTTATTTGGGACAGGGTTTCTCAAAAGTGGCACTATTAAAATTTGAATGGGATAATTCTTTGTTGTGGCAGCTGTCCTGTGCACTGTGGGGTGCTTAGCAGCATCTCCCAGGCCTCAACCCACTAGAGGCCAGTAGTATCTACCCCCCACTTTGTGACAACCAAAAATGTTTCCAGACGTTGCTGAATGTCCCTGGGGTGGGAGGTGGGGGTGTTAAAATTGCCCTGGTCGAGAACCACTGATCTAGATTTGTTTTGTGGGTATTTTACCAGTTTGCCAGGAAATTAGGGAGCTCAAAATTACGTGTGTTTTCTAAAATACATATGGAAATACAAAGGACTAAGAATAGTCAAGATATTTTTTAAGCAGCAGGTCAAGGTGAGAAGACTTGTTCTATGAGATATCCTGATTTATTATATATAAAGCTATAATAACTAAAGCACTTTGGTATTAGCACAGTATTAGACCAGTGGAAAACAGTAGAGAACCCAAATCCAGTTCCGTGTGTATCCAGAAACTTGATTTCTTTTAATAGTAGTGCTCTTACAGAGCAGAGGGCAAAGAAGGGGCGTTTCTATAAGTGGTCCTGGGACTATTAGATATCAGTATGGAAAAAATTCAAATTGGTATCCTACTTTACTCCGTACACAAAAATCCATTCCAGGTAGATTAAAGACCTAAGCATGAAAGGCAAAACTACTAAGATGTTAGAATATAGTGGTTTTCAAACGATGTTCTTAAGAGTCTTAGAAAAAACATGGCTTGTAGTGGGAAGGGGACAGTGGATCAGGGAAGTTCTAGGTCTTGCGTGCTCTTTTGGAAATTTTAAACGCTATTTCTTAAAAAACTGTAGTCCTCCTCAGAAAAGGCTTGAAAACCTGTGCTGTGTGGCATAGAATGCCTTCTGTGTTTTTGCAGACTCAAACCTTATTTTTTTTTTGAAAATAGTATTGGACTTGCTTATAGTGCTTTCTCCCCTAGTAGTCTGTAAATCCTTCAAGGCCAGGGACTGGTTTTTTTTCATTGTTTTTCCATGGGGTCTGGAATTGTATGGACTCAATAAAATAAATGCTTGTTAAATGAATTCAAGCACTGGGAGTGGAGGGAATGTATAGAGAAGAGCAGAGAGGAAGGAAGGTACTTTGAAGAACACTCTCATTTACAGGAAGCGAGAAACCACTGCATTGCAATAGTTAAGAACCGTGTTACAGACATTAAGGAAAAAGAAAATGCATTTATTCTGTTGCAAGAATACAGAGTGTTACGTTTGGCTTTATACCTAGAGGTTATGCTTATGGATTTTAGAATCAGACAGCAGGAGTCAGTCATATCTAGGCTCTGCCTCTTACTAGCTAAACAATATTGGGCATGAACTTGACTTCTTTCAAACCTAGTATTCGCACTTATAAAATGGGAATAATATTATTCGGTGATTTAAGAGGTCATTGATGACCTTGAGATAGAGCTTTCCGGATTGTGGGATTAAAAGCTAGATTATAGGAGCTTGATTCTACTATATTGTTAAGCCTAAAGAACATTGAGAAGCTCAGTAGGAAACAAACATTGAGACACTGTAAAGAACGATTTTTATAGAAATGAAATACATTTTCTTGAGAGAATCTTACAGTTATATTTTTTAAGCCACGTTATTGGGAGTGGTCTACAAAAGCATAAAGCTACAATTGGACTTTCCTGTTGAAAGTATATTTCTCAAAATGTTTGCTATATCTTTGTTAAGGTAAACTGAGTGGTAAAGTGCTTTTAAACATGTTGAGCATTTCATGTTTTAAAGTATGTGATGAAATTTTTAGAAATAAATCATACATCTTGATTCCAATTTTTTTCTAGAAAAATTTCCTGGAGCAACCCCTGATGGCCTAGTGGTTAAAGTTTGGCATGCTCCGCTTCGGCGTCCCAGGTTCAGTTCCCAGGCGTGAACCACACCACTCGTCTCTCATTGACTATGCTGTGGTGGTGGCTCATATAGAAGAACTAGAAGGACTTACACGTAGAATATAGAACTATGTACTGGGGCTTTGGGAAGGGAGAAAGAAGAGAGGCAGATTGGCAACAGATGTTAGCTCAAGGCAAATCTTTCCAAGCAGGGAAACGAAAAAGAAAAAGAAAAATTTCCTAAATGTAAGTTACTTATACCCATTTTTTATGACTTCTTAAATAAGACTCTCCCGAAAAAAACTATACTGGCTGCAAAGCTATCTGCCATTCAACAGGTATCCATATGGAGAGATAAAAATGGTGATTTTCAAGTAGAGAAGAATTCAACCCTTATAAACTACACAGCAGGTAAACAGAATTTGTTGGCAGTGAAATATTCCCGTTAGTTCTAGTAGAACAAGGTAGCCAAGCATCAATCAAGATTTCAGTGGTGCTTGTAGAGAGTAGTTGGGTCATGTCACAGACATAAATTGTAAATTATTGTAACTTCATTTTATATAGTTACTCATTACAAAGGAGTTTATTATTATACTAGATTATTGAGGCTAACATCATTAAAATGTAACTGCATGGTGCTTTCTTATATAAGAGGAATTTGACAATAAACTATTTACTTAAGGCATATACTGATAGTATAGCTACTTTCTACTTTTAATTCTTCTGTTGTTTTGATCTAATAATGGCATTTTGGGGGTTCAAAATACCTTTTTTTAGAAACCTTGATACAACCATATGTTGTCTTCAAAATCTTACTTCAAATAAAGCAATAGAGGCAAGTTGGAAGTAAAAGCATGGAATACATAAACAAAATAATAAGGGAATTATGTTGCCAGTTATCAATGGGTTGCCCCTGTGTAACAACATCAGAGTGTTGGCCTCTATTGTCTGTTCTGCAATAATGGAGCTGCACCCAGTAGACATTTCTCTTTTGCACCTGGCAGGGGTTAAGCTTTGTCAGAGAAGGTTTAGGACAAAGGGCCTTCCTTCCTAATTCCAGGGTGCTTCCATTCTTTTCTTTTTCTTTCTCCTGCAGTACAACCAACAGTGGCACAATTCAAGGGTGTCTACAGGGACTCACCCACAGTGGGTGATCCACAGTGGATTCAGTGGATCCCCTTTGATGGCTTAATAAGGAGAATGAGTGGCACCCCTGCAAGTGGAATCCCAGTGAATCCAGTAGGCATCCCAGCCTCAGCCTACCTGCACCTGGGAGGGGACAGGGCTTTCCTGTTTGCCAGTCTCAGCCTGCTGTTCCCTACCTGCTGAGCTCTGCCCTGACCAGGGACCGGTACTGGCCTTGGGAAACATGACAATCTTCTCTACCATCCCTGTGCTGCAATCATTCCTTCTCCAACAAGCCCTGAAGGCAGCCTTGGCGAGGGGGGTCCTCTCCCAAAATTGTTTCTTTCTTAACTACTCTACTGTAATTCTGGGCTATTCTCTATAGTTCCCTTTAAAGGTTTATGGTTAATTGTTCATTATATAAACTGTCCCTGCTCAATCTATTGGTTGGTTTCCGTGTCCTGATTGAACCCTGATTCTTATCATTATATATTATTTTATAGGGTGTTAGTGCTAAGGGGAAAAATGAAAGGAGAACAAGTTGGATAGGGAGTGTCAGGACAAGAGGATAGTTTATATTTTAAATGACATGGTCAATACAGCCTCAGCAAGATGACATTTGAACACAGAATTAAAGATAGTGAAGAAGATGAGGCATGAAATCATCATGTGGAAGAGGATTCCAAATGGAAGGAACATAGAGTGCAAGTCTACAGGTGGGAGAGTGCCTGGCATGTACCAGGAGCATAATGGAGTGCAGAGGTACAGGGGATGACTGGCCAAAGATGATGTCAGAGAGAGTGTGGGACCAACTGTATGGTGCTTGAGGTCCAGCATAAGGACTTGAACTTTCCCCCTGAGAGAAATGGAGAGCCCCTGGAGAGATTTCACAATGTCAGGGTGTGACATCTGGTTTTAAAGGGTCACTCCAATTGGTGCATTGGAGATAGATTGTGGGTCAAATATAGAGGCAGAGAACCCAGTTAGAAGGATACAGTGATAATCCAGGCCAGAACAATGGTGCAATGTGGTCCACCCAGCCATCAGGGAGTAACAGGGTGTTGACTTACATACTCACCGCAAGCAAAGAAAAAACTAGTCAAAGTACGTGATATGATTATTTTGCTAATGATCAGTCTACAAATGCAGTGGGTGAAAGTCCACAAGGCCAGAGAAAAGCAACCTTCGTGTAAAGAAAAATTCTGAGGAACTGTGAGTCACACCACCTGCAACAACCACAGATTCTAGAATTATTTGAGATGCCAGGACAATGAGGAGGGAATAATCTTTTCAACAAGTAGTGCTGGGACAGGTGGATATCCACATGTGAAAGAATAAAGGTGAACCCCTACCTACACCATATACAAAAATGTTACATCTTCTTACCATCAAAGATGTAAATGTAAGACCTAAAACTATAAAACTCTTGGAAGAAAACATGGCCCTGGATTAGGCAGTGTTTTTATAATTATGGCACCCAACACATAAGCAACCAAAGGGAAAACAGATCAATTCAACTTCATCAAATTAAAACTTGAGTGCGTTGAAAGACATGATCAAGAAAGTGAAAAGACAACTCACAGAAGGGGAGAACATGTTTACAGATCTTTACATATCTGATAAGGGTCTACTATTGACAATATATAATACATTCTCCCCTCTCAACAATAAAATACAAATAGCACAATGAAAAATGGGCAATGCATTTGGATAGGCATTTCTCCATAAGAAAAACATGCCTGCCTGGTGCTGTGCTGTCACTGCCCGAGGCTGCAGTTCCTGTGCTGGCCATCAGGTGGCAGCCTCCTGTGTCAGTGGTGCCCACTGAGCTTTGTTGGAGCAATTGGAGAAAGGAGGAGTCATGCAGAAGTCATGCTGACCCTCCGCCTGCCTCAGGACCCACTTGCACTTCCTATTACTAGTGTTCCTCTTCACCGACTGAGTGGAGCAAAAGCAGGAAGGAGGGATCCAAGATGCCCCTATTTGTTCATTCGGCAGCTATGTGCCAAGCCCTCACCCTGGGCCGGGAGCCCTGGTGGTCCCAAGGGTGGTACTGAAATCTACCCAGTGGTCCCTGCCCACCAGGAGCTCAGTCTGGAGGCAGATGGACAAAAGCACAAAATCAGAGACACGTGAAAGAGAAGAGCATGAACTGGAATGAAAATAAAGAGTGTCCTGCAGGGAGGGCTGGGGTCTCACTGGGTAGGAGGGTCTGAAAGGCCTGACTGAGGTGACATTTGCTGTGACCAGAATGACAGGAGGACCCAGCGCTGCACTCACCTGTGATCAGCGTGCCAGGGAGAAGGCACTGCTGGTGTGGAGACACCCAGGCAGAAGTGAGTTTGGCCAGAGGAGGTTAGAGAGGTGGGCACTGTGGCTGCAGATAGCCTGGAGGGGAGAGGAGGGAGAAGGGCAGGCCAGACCCAGGAACTGGGAGATGGTGTGAGGTGTCTCCTCCTCTCTGAGAACACTGCTCCCCACCCTGCATCTTTAAACCGCAAATATTCTCTCTCTCTCCATCTCTGTGGACCAGGAATCCTGCACAACTGAGCTGGAGCCTCTGCTCATGACGACTTCCATGTTGGGGCTGTGGCCTCCACTGAGGCTGGAACAGGGTGAGATGTGCTGTCAAGCTTACTCTTGTGGGCTCGGTCAGGAGCAGCTTCACTGAGAGCCCGGCTCCTTTCTGTCTGTTGGCCAGGGCACTCCCTTGGTTTTCTTCTATGTGGGCCTCTGCATAGGGGAGCTCAGGACATCCATGTATGTCCCCAGGTCCAGGGGTTAGACAGACTGAGAGAGGGGAACAAGGGAAGAGGGAAGAGGGAACACAAGAGAGCGAGTGAGAGAGAATGACAGCCTCGGTGATGGAATCTGAGAAGGGTCGTCCTGTCACTTGTGCTGGGTCTGTTGGTCAGAAGCCAGTGCCTAAGCAGTCAGTGGTCCACAGGGACGTGTAGAACAGGCAGGGAGATCATCCCTGCAGGGGCACGCTGACCTTGACTAGAGTGTCCTGGTTGCGAAAGGCTCCCTTCCTACCTGGGCTGATCCTGCATTGAGCTCAGATCCTCCTCCTTGGGAGTGTTGCTCATCGTGACCCGGGTGTGCTCTCCCGGGTTCCCTGGGCTCCTGTCTCCTCCAGGAGGGAGATGTACACTGAAGAGGCTGAGGCCAGAGCAAGCAGGGACCACTCCACCCTCCCAGTTCATTTGCTTCCTTCCCCAGGAGGGCCGACTCCTCAGGAGCCTCTCCTCACTGCTCACCATCTTCTCTGCTCTGAGAGCACCTCGTTTCAGCCTCTGAAGAAGACCTGGGGAGAAGTTTGCAGGTGGGAAGGCCTCTCTCCATGGGAGCCCCAGAGTGGACAGGGACCTTCGACAGGGCTGGGCATTGTCCCCTCAGTCAACTTGGACTTCCTGGGAGGCAGAAACACCTGGGGGCAGGGCCTAGGCTGGTGGAAGGTCTCTAAGCTTCCCCACAATGCCCATCTTCCTGGTCTCACCTGATTGGGCACAGGCCTGCACAAGCACACAACATTTCAGACCCCCTGGGGTCATGTGCAGCCCATCAAGGCCGCTGTGTCTGTCTCATTGTGTGGCTGTCCGTCTCACCTTCCTGGCTGATTCGCTGCTCTGTTCTAGATCCAACCTCAGGCGGCTGAAAAGTTGACTTGCCACGTCAGCTTGCCACTGAGATGGCTACTGTTTCCAGAAATGCTTAGGGGCCGGGCTTTGTCCACCCATGGCGACATCAAGTGGACAACCTCTGACAGTGAAACCACCCCCCTTCAGGCTTGCGCCACTCACAGGGCCGTCACACTGAGGGGGTGGGGACGGGACCTGCCCCGGGCAAAAACACCACGACTCTCACTGTTCTTCCCTCAGCTTCAAATGCTCCTCAGTTGGTTGTATGTCTTTGGTCTCTTCCCAGAGGTTGTATTCTGACAGCGCTTCCGGTGTGACCATGGCTTCCGGAAAGAGGATTGGCTGAATTCCTCACTCCACCATTCGATGTGTCCTGCCACCTCACACCGATCACTTTCTGAAGGCGCATCCTTTCAGCAATCTGAGGACCCAAGATTGTGAGTCTGTGTCCTGGAGGGATTTTGAGAAGAGCTGGTGGGATGGCAGTATTGCAAAGCATAAAGTCTTGCTTCCAGAAAGCTGTCTGGGATCCTCAGCATCTTGCTGTTTTGGAGTCAAAGCCCTGAGATCTTTAAAAAGCCAGCAGTGTTAGAACATGGGCAGGACAAACAAAAGTCTCTGGGCTCCAACACCAACTAAAATATTCTGAATTTCTAGTAACCTGAGATGAGTGGAAAGGAATTGGGAGTGTGGAGTGGAGGGGCGGTTTGGGCCAACTACGCATCTGGGAGGAGAAATGCCATGCAGAGCAGCCTTTCTGGGGGCATAAGTGTGGGACATGTGTGCAGATCCCCCCTGCAGACATTGCTGCTGCTGCCCTTCAGTTCCCTCAGCCCACTTGAGTCCCTGCAGTCCCTGGGAGCCAGTCCCCAGCAGGTCCACAGTGTCCCCCTGGAGCACCTGCATCCACTCTCTGCCTGAGGGCTCTCTCCTGCACCGGGAGCTTCCTCTCCTGCAAGCCTGTGCCAGCCTGTAGCACAGAAGCCTTCATGACCCGGGGTAAACCCTCCACCCACGGGGACAGAGCCAGTCCGGGTGGGATCTCGTCTCCCAACAGGACTAGGATGGATGCTCACCTCAGTGCTCCCTCGTCAGGCCCCGCACTGGCTCACCTCCTCCATGCTCCCTTCCCCTTGGCCTCCCTCGGGCCTCCTCCATCACCTGCAAACAAACCACTTGCCCTACATCCTTGTCTATTTTGTGCCCAAACCCTGCCGAGGTTCCACGCTGGCTGCGACTTGGAGCAGGTCGTCCAGCCTTCAGGACTTGAGCTTCCTCATCTGTAAGATGGGGACAAAAGGCCTGCCTCCCGGAGTCGTCAGAGGAGACACAGCGTGGGAAGATGAAAACCGCTGCAAAGAAGGATGCCAGGTAATCACCCAGTGAAAACACCAACCTTGCCAAAGAAACAGAAGCTCTTGAGGCTGAGGGAGAAATGCGGGCAGCCTGTCCAAAAAACTTGGAGAGTCACTGACGAGTGTGGGCGTGCAGGGTAGGCCCCCAAACAGTGGAAGAGCCATTCGACAAGGAGGCTGACAGGACAGAGGCTTCCAAGGAGAAAGATTTAAGTGTTGGAGGATCACAGAGGCCTTAGAAAAATCGTGAGGCCCTGGAACAGGTTTACTGAAATACTATTATTGGCCAGAAAAATGTGTTACAAATACCCAGTCCACTCTGGATTACTTCTCGTTGGTTGTAGGAATGAGTGCACACTTGTGATTAGAACCCACATTTTGTTAAATATAGGATATCTTTATTTTTCTTAACTTTTAATTATTTTTTTTGTCGATGAAGTGCCAAGCATGGGTTTTCTCCGTTCTTCTCTTTGCATGGGTGGCCTCTACTTTCAGAAGTGGATTCCTGGTGCTCCTCACCCCTGCTAACCCGAGGGACAGCCCTCTTTCAGGTCACACAGTGGATGTGAGCTCCAGGTGGGCAGGGACCACGTCGGGTCATACTCACTGGTGAAGTTACAGTGCTCAGCCCATGGCAGGGACCAGATCGTATTGGCTGAATGAGTGAGGGAAACAATGAACGAATGCATGAATGAGTACATGAGTGCAGGAGTGAGTGAGTGAAGGAATGAGTGAAGGAATGACTGGGTGAATGAAGCAAAAAGTGAATAAACCACAGAAGCTGGATCCACACAAGAGGAGCCTTTATCTGTGTCGGGCTCACAGGGTGTCACAGCACAAGCCCTGCACCGTCGCATGGAGCATGTCCAGTTGTCCTTCCAGCGTTGAGCCTCCGTCACCTGCAACACAGTGTGGTCCTGGATCTTCTTCAGCTCCTCCTCAAAAATTGCTGAATGTTCCCGGGAGCAGGGCAGCAGGAAGGGAACCTGAGGAGGGACTTCCCAGACCCTGCGCCCTGGAGGACCACTGTGACAGCCTGGCAGGGGGCTCTTAACACGCTCCAGGCACCAGGCTAGAGATGCTCAAGCCATTCCGCAGGGAAGTCTCCCAACAGCCCATCAGGAGGCCAAGTTATTTCCTCATTGTACAGATAAGGAAACTGAGGCTGAGAGCCTTACCTGCATTACCAGCTAGAAAGAGGCTGAGCAGGGACTAGTACCCCTGTTTCTCTGACTTTGGATCATTCCAAACCACTGTCCTGCACTGCGGCCTCCTCGGGCTCCGGGGTCCTGGCCTCCCTGGGGCCTGCACCCTTCTGGCCTCCAGCCATCACTGAACTAAACGGACAGGGCCACTCCGTCTGCCTGGGGCTGGGTATGGTGGCCGGGGAATGGCCAGCCGTGGGCGCTGTGGGCTCTCCCAGTACCAAGGACCAGCCTATCCCCCCGCAGAGTAAGGTCTCTGTGGGCATCAGGACCAAAACTTGTCAGAACTTTAGGGAAAAGAGGTCCCTCCCTCAGCATGGGGGTGCCCTTCTCAGGCAGGCCCCATGGGGTCTAAGAGGCACTGGGTTCAAATCCCGGCTCTGCCACTCTGCAGGGCACAGAGGGAGCAAGTCTCTTTAAGCCTCAGTTTCCTCATCAGTGAAATGAAGACAATAATTGCTCCTCCCCCAAAGAGTTGTGGGGAGGATTCATGGAGATAGCTGAAGAGGAGAACAGAGGCCCCGGTAAGTGCTCATCACCGTGAGCTGTTCCTGCTGATGTCACCCCACTGAGAGCCCCCTGGGGCCCTTCTCTTCTGCCCACTCTGATCTCCCACCAGGCATGCCCTACTCGCTCTGACTCCGCTGTTCCTCTGGAATGCCTTTCTCCACCCCATCTCGTCCCACGGCAGCCAGCCAGCCAGGTGGGGATCCAGGACCCAGCCCCATCTCTCCTCCCGTGATTCCTCTTCAGTAGAGCTAGTAGCTGTTGAGATCTGAGAAGGTGCAGGGCACTCCAGGTGCAGCCTCAGCGAACTTGTCTGACACCACCGTGAAAGCTCGGCTGCCACCCCACTTCACAGGTGAGGAAACCGAGGCTCCAATGGCAGTGCCTCTCCGAGGTCACCAGGGCTCTCTCGCTCATCCCCACTGAGCAGGGCCCCTCCATCGCAGAGGCTGAATGTGCTGGATATGTGGGCTGGGGCTGGCACAGTGCCTGAGGCAGCCATCACTCCTGGAAGACCCTGAGGTGTGCTTTGGGCACAATGACCTTCTCCAAAGCGTCCAGCCCCGTGCTCTGACCTTCTGGCACCTTCTATGACACCTCCACTGTGTCTTGTCAAAGTCACTTCTGCTCACACAAGCTCCAGTGGGTCCTGCTGTTGCAACTGAGAACTCCCCGTGGAGGGAGCATGTTCAAGGAGGTCCCTGTGACTCACTGCACTGCCCTAGATGTGCTTTCCCTACTGAGGATGGGGCTCTCTGCTTGGAGGGAGAGGGAGCAGGCAGGAGTGTCCAGACCCTCATCATCATCTGTCCTGGATGGCAGGCCAGGCTGCTCAGCTCAGGTGTGTTAGGGAGCAGGAGGGGCATGGGCAAGGCCAAAGTGGAGTCAGGTGTGCTAGGTGCGGGGCCAGGGGTGAGGGGAGTGGTAGGGACAGAAGCAACAGGAGCGGGGCCTTCCAGCTGGGCAGGTCACCCCAGGTACCTTCATCCCCTGCATCCTAGCTGCTCCTCCTTCTCCCTCCCTCCCTCAGGTCTCTGCTTCAGGGTCTCTGAACTCCCTGTTCCCAAAGAAGATCACAGCGTAGAAGGAGACCTTGGGTGTCAGAGACTGTGCCCAACACCTTAACATCATGTTTACATTATGAGCCAGAATCTCCACCTCTAGGGATCGGTCCTAAAGAAGTAGAGATTTATGGATGCAGGTGTTCCTTTCAGCATGCTGACGGGAGTGAAAAATCAGAAATGATCCGTGTTGCCCAGCAGAGGCTCTTAGGAAATTCTGAGGCCGACGCAGAGGAGGAAGAGGATTCACTGGCCAGGGTCCAGCCCTGGGGAAATCAGGTTCCAGAAGAGCACACTCCCTGAAGTCCTTCCCACAAGATAGCCGCAAGTGCACACACACACACACTTGCACATAGACATACCTATGTGCATACAGATGCACACAGCTGAATGGGCACATGCACACACGTGCACACACACGTGCATACAAAGGCAAAGGACTGAAACGGTGAACACTGCCTGTTAAGGGCACTCCTCAGTTTCCACTTAATTCTTAATTCCCTTAGAATTCATTCTTTTATTCTAATAAACGTTCACTGTCTTTGTAATAAAAACCTTTACAAAGAAAAACTAAATAATGTACTTCAGTCCAAAGATGAGTGATAAATGGATAACATTAACCATGTGATTTTAATCTTGTTAGAATTATAAGAGGAATAGAGGCACATTTTATCAAGTTGAAACATCACGCAGGCCCCTAAAGGAGAAGAGAAGTGAGTGGCAATTCCCATCCCCAGAGGTGAACCCCATGGACTATTTGGTGCATATCTCTCTGGCTCTGTCTCTCTCTTTGTGTCTGTCTATCTCTGTCTCTCTCTCACACACAGATTCATTTTCGTAGATGCGTGTCTCCCGGCTGATATCACATATACGTGGTCTTACAGATGGGACAAATGGATCCCATCGCCTCGCCATGGACAGTAGCACTCCTTCCAATTGCTTGCTATTGCAACCAGTGCTGTGATGAATAGTCTGGAAAATACATCTTTGAAAAGTTGGGCAGGAATTTCTGTGGGATGAAGTCCAGGGATCAGCACCGCCGCCACAGGAGTGCCCCTGGGGACTGCGATGTGTCCTGCAGGCTGGTCTCCAGAGAGGAGTGTCCTTTAACACTTGTCACTAGGGGTCTACTGGGGCCTCTGCTTCCTCACATTGTCACCAGGGCTTGTCATCACCACACTGGAACCCTGCCCGTCTGATGGGGCCCAGTGCCCTCTCCATGTGCGCGTCTCCTCCTTGGGGAGCTCGAGCTTCTCTGACACATGCTGCCCCTGTGTATCACGTCTCGTTGGCGTTCAATGTGTTTGCTCTTTATCTCTTTTTAGAACTCTGACTTTCGAGCATTTTTTTGGACCACAAGGATGCATAACCTTTCCCTGGTCTTGTGTTATGAGGAATACTTTCTGGTTTGTGTTTTGTCTTTCCAGCTTTCTACACTTTCTTGTTTTAGTTTTGGCAGCAGGAAGCGCAACGTGTTTCGTGTGTGGCTTCTGGCTCTGGTGTCCCACTTAGAACAGCAGTCTGTACCCCAAGATTATGCACATATGTACCAAAAGGTCTTTCTTTGATACATCAAGTCTAGACTCCATCTGGGATTTTCCTATCAAATTAGAGAAATTCTATTTCAAATAGAAACAAAAGGAAAACCTATCAGGCCGTGTGAAAATAAATGGGCAGACAGACATGGCTACCTAAGGCATGATTTCACTTATAGGAAACATGCAGAACAGATTAAAAAAAAAAAAACAGTGACAGAAAACAGATTAGGGGTTGCCAGGGCCTGAGGGAGAAAGTGGGAGTGAGTGCTTTTAGAACAGGGTGTTCTTCTGGAGAATGAAATATTCTAAACCCATACAGCGGTGATGGATGCACAGCATTGTGAATGTACTTAATGCTCATGAAGTGTACAATTTAAAATGTAAAACAGTAAAGTGTTAAACGACGAAAGTGAAATTTATTTTAAATAATCAAGATATAAACAATAAAAAAAATCAATGAAAGGAAACATGAAATAGAGAAACAATTAGGAGGGTGGCGAAGGAAATTTGTGGTAAGGGAGTAGGTGGAACAGGTGGGACTGGAGGTTCTAATGAGGGAGGTTCCCAGGCCAGCTCTCCCAGGCTGCAGAGATTGGCCTCAGCTGCCTCCGGTTCTCCTGCAGGAGCTTGTGCAGGGGATGGCTCTCCCTGCACGGAGGCTGGGGCCTCAGCTGCCTCTCATTCTCCTGCAGGAGCCTGTGCAGGGCATGGCTCTCCCTGTACAGAGGCCGGGGCCTCAGCTGCCTCCTCGTCTCCTGCAGGAGCCTGTGCAAGGCATGGCTCTAACTGCACGGAGGCTGGGCCATCAGCTGACTCCTCTTCTCCTGCAGGAGCCTGTGCAGGGGATGGCTTTCCCTGCACAGAGGCTGGGGTCTCAGCTAACTCAATGTCTCCTGCAGGCGCCCAGGCAGGGGATGGCTCTCCCTGCACAGAGGTTTGGGCCTCAGGTGCCTCCCAGTGTCCTGCAGAAGACTGTGCAGGGGATGGCTCTCCCAGCACAGAGGCTGGAGCCTCAGCTGCCTCCTGGTCTCCTGCAGGAGACTGTGCAGGGGATGGCTCTCCCTGCACGGAGGTTGGGGCCTCAGCTGCCTCCTTTTTTTCCTGCAGGAGCCTGTACATGGGATGGCTCTCACTGCTTGGATGCTGAGCCCTCAGTTGCCTCTTGGAGTCCTGCAGGAGGCTGTGCAGGAGATGTCTGCCCCAGCACGGAGGCAGGGATCTCAGCTGCCTCCTCGTCTCCTTCAGGAGGCTGTGCAGGCGATGGCTCTCCCTGCACAGAGGTTTGGGCCTCTTCTGCCTCCTGGTATCCTACAGGAGCCTGTGCAGGGGATGGTGCTCCCTGCACGGAGGCTGGGGCCTCAGCTGCCTCCTGGTCTGCTGCAGGACATGGTGGATATGATTGTTCTCCCGGGATTTAAGCTGGGTCCTCTGGTGGTTCTGTGGGTTTTATCACTGTCACTACAGACCCTCTCCCGGTAGCTGCTGATCCAGTCCTGTGGGACTCCGGCGCCTCCATCGGGGAGATGGATGGAATATCCCCTTCCACCAGCTCCACGCTGATCTCCTGTCTGGAGCTCTGCAAAGACAGTGACTGGCTCTGTCCCAAAGGCATCAGAGCCCTGCCCAGCTGTCCTTGCTGCTGCTTCTGCCCTCTGGACCTAATTCTCCCAGATCAGGCAAACACCTGTGTCTGCACAGTATTCCACCCCTGAGGAAAGACCTACACCTCAGGGGCTTGGAATAAACCTCAGGCAGAAGGGCGCCACCCCCACACTCCACGTCCCACCCAGCTGGCCTTGACCTGGGCTTTGAACCTGACTGACCCCCCCAGGCTTCTAACACCTCACCGACTGCTCCTGGTCACGGTGGTCCACCCACATGAACCCGCCCTTCCAGGCACACATGGGGAGGTGATGTAGGGCTGCTCAGATGGAACCACAGTGGTAGCCTGGTTTGGAATGGCCTTCCCTGGGCCTCCCGGTGTTACCTTTCCGTCCCTCCGGGTAAACGGCCAGAGCAGTCGGCCGTGAGAGGGGCACCAGCATCTGCATCAGTCTTTGGGGGCTTTCCTGGGGCTCTGGCCCCTGGTCATTGGGAAGCAGCAACTAAACATGTTGCTCCTTCTAGACAAGTGCTAGACAAGTGAGCTCACTTGGGGGCTGTGTTTAGGATGTGGGTGCCTAGTTACCAGGGTTCCAAGTTCTGTTGGGCTCTGTGAGGTCACTTCCTGGGATCCCCTTACCTAAGCTTCCTCCTCACACAAGACCTTCCTAAGGGTCCCCCGGGCTGCTGACTGCTCACTCTCCATCTCCATACCCTGTCCAGACACAGTCACACCAACACAGTCCACCCCACAGCCTCTGGGGAGGTCTGGACACAACCAGGGCCCCAGCTTTGAGGACACAGAGTTGAATTCAGTCCCGCTCCTGCTTCTTGCCAGTGATGTCACCCTGGACAACCCTGCGCCGTTCAGGGCCTCCCTTCTCAGGGTCTCTCCTGTGTTCATGTCCCTCTCTGTGTAGTGGGGGTCATTCTAGCATCTACTTCCTAGGGATGTCATCAGGTGTATAGACCTAGAGATCCCTTCAGAGTCTGTGAATCCCGTGGGCTGCTCCCACACGTAGCTCCTGCACAGACTTGGCAGTGCAAGGATTACAGAAAGGGCTGGCTGTGGCAGAGAATACAATGCAAAGAGGCTTGGGTCTGCTGGGCGTCTGGGAGAGGCACTTCCCCTCTTGCCTGTTTCCCAGTGTCCCTACGGAGGGTTGAAATGAAATGACGTTCAGACATCATCTCCTTCTGGCTCGCAACCCTCCAGGGCCTCCTGTTATGTTTAGACTCAGGTCCAAGTACCTGAGTGGCTGTCATCTCAGCCTATGTGGTGGGCAGCCCACACAGTGGCCCCAGCGTTCCCACTTCTAAGGCACACATCCTATGTAATCCCAGCTCCTCAATGAGAATGGACTTTGCGGCTGGCTTCTAACCAACAGAATAGGGCCGAATGATGGGATGTCACTTCCACGGTCGGCTTAATGAAAAGTCTGTGACTTCTGCCTGGTTCTGTCTCTCCTGTGTTCATTCTATCTCTCTGTCTCTGTCTCTCTGTCTCTGTCTCCCTGTCTCTGTGTCTCTGGCTGTCTGTATATCTCTTGGTCTCTCCCTGTCTCTCTGTCTCTCTCTTTGTCTCTCCTCTCTGTATCCCTGTCTCTGTCTGAGTCTCCTCTCTTTGTTTCTCCTACCCATCTTTCTATCTCTGTGTGTCTCTGTCTCTCTTTCTTTCTCACTTTCTGTCTCTCTGATCCACTATTCAGGAGAAGACAGATCAGATATTATGAGCTTGCTTCCCTATGGCACCCCCTAATGCAAAGAACTGGCAGAGGGTCCCGGCCCACAGACAGAAAAGGCCTGAAACCCCCCATCCAAACTGAATCCTACCACTGCCCCGATACTTGTGAATGATCTCCGAGATGGCTCCTGCCTCTATCGAGCTTCAGTTGAGAACACAGCCCCAGCCTCCTGCTAGACCTTGACAGGGAGCCTCCCAGCTGACCTGAGCCTGGACCCTGGTAGAGACACTGTCAGATGCTCAATGACAGGTCTCGTAAGTGCTAAGTGAGGCTAAAGCTGTCACCCAGCATAGACAGCTAGTACCTCCTTCCAAGCCTGTGTCTGGCCCTACCATCCTCTCTCCCTCACTTCTCTCCTCCTCAGCTCACTCTAGCCACACTGGCTCTTTTCTCACCTCCTCTCTCGTCAAATTCTCTTCTGCCTCCAAGTCTCTGTGCCTTTGAGCTTCCCCCCAGCACGCTGTTTGCAGACAGATGCAGGGCTGGTTCCTCTTGTCCTTCTGCTCAGGGCACAAATGTCCCCAGGGGGGCCCTTTACACCCACCTAGGGGCTCCAGGCCCTCCCTCCCTCCAGCACCCTGCTTCATTGCCCTGTATCACCTGCTCTTCTTTTTCGCATGGATTTGATCATGATTTTGTCCCTTCCACCTCCAGGCTGTGAGCTCCTGGAGGACAGGGACCATGTGGGTGCTTTCAGCACTGCCCTCAGGACTAACATGGGCCCTGCTCAGAGTGAGTGCTGGGGCCACAGTAGCTGAAAGAATCATGAGAGGATCTCAGAGTCCCCTCCCGCCTCTTATCAGCTCCCATTGTGGACGTGGATGTCAGTAATCAAAGGTGCCTGTTGCTTTAGACAGGGGAACACCCAGAACGAGCCCTGGGCATCCCTTCCCTGCTCCATTTGCTCCATTGAGCACGAGTGGACACAGGACACCCCTGGTGGTCAGCCCCAGCCTTGCAGCCCCACGCAGGAAAGCAGAACGCAAAACACACACCTTTCTTTGTTTGGGGTCCTCAAGGCAGTGGTTCCACCAGGCACGAGGGTGCAAAGCAGCAGGACCTGCAGGCTCCAGGAGTGACGTGAGGGACCTCAGAATCCTCTCTTGCTCCCCGCTTTCACTCCACTGGCCCTGGTGTGTCCAGTTGACTCACAAGGCCTCCTCACCCCAGCCAGAGCAATGACTCCACCTCACTTCCAAAGGAGGACCCCGAGGCTCCGACAAGGATAGCCTTGTTCCTGGTCCCCAGACAAGTCGACCAGTGCTCTACCATGTTCTGCACTGCCTGGGTCCCCAGTCCCCAAGCTCTCAGGCTGCCCTCTGCAAAGCAAGACCTCGAGGGAATGGAATGCATTTTACAACGACTCAGAGAACAGTGGGTCATGGATGGAGAAAGAAGGTCAATAGACTCGTCTACAAGCCTGTGGGACCCTGAGAGTCACCCCATCTATGCACCCCAATTACAGAGGCCGAAGATCAGGCCTTCTCTCCTGTAGCCCCTCCCCCCTAGGGGGTCACATCCTAGTTCCCGGTGCCCAGAGTGGTGGACACAGGACGCCAGACCTGGTTCTCTGCAGGCTGCTCTAGGGATGGCCCCAACCCCTGCATCTCCCTGTGCAACTTGGGGACCCCCTGCCCACCAGTCTGGCATCTCTCCCCTTCATGTTATGGGCCTGGGCATGTGGCTAGGGGACCGGATGCCCCTGCCCTATGGCAGAGCTGCCTCCAACCTCTTTCTTCCTTCCTCCTGTCACCTCCCCAGTGTGCACTTCCCTTCTGACACAGGACTGGGCAGTCAAAGTGTGTGTGTATGCTTGTGTGTGTGAGTGTGTCCACGTGGGGATGTGTAGAGGAAAGGGCCCTACATGGGGGGGTGTTGGCAGGGGTGCCGCAGGATCTTAGGGGCTCTCATTCCCAAAGCAAACCCCTTGGAAGTGTTGAGGCTGGCCTAAGAGCTTGGAATGCTCTCTTCTCCTCTGGACTCTGCCCACCTCTTGGGCCCAGGGCCTGTCCCTACTTCTCCTGGCCTCAGTTTCCCAACTCTCCTGTGAGGGTTGGACACGGAACAACATCAGCCCCGATGAGCATGGACATGGCCCGGGATCTCAGTCCGCATGTGTGTGGCAGGGATACCCTCACGGTCTCACAGGCCTCTCTCCTGTGGGGCAACCAGGCCTCCTGTCCATGGTCAGGCACACAGAGGGGCCATGCGTACAGCACTTCTGGGTGACAAGGCCCGCAGCACACATGTGTAACACAACGGTCCTCTGAGATGGCTGCTTTCGTCTGTCCCCTCCCCAGCCAACTGCTCGGTGACCATCACATCCACTACGTCCTGGGAACAGGCCACACAAGCCAGGTGGGCCAACGGTGCGCAGTTGGGTAGGTTGGACACCTGGGGAGGTGAGGGTCACTGAATATACACCGACCTCACTGTCCTGGTCCAAAGACTGCATCCCAGGGTCCAGCTCCATGACTGGCTGGTCCTGTGGACATGAAGACTGTGGTGGACACAGACCTTGGGCAGGGAGAAGGCCAGTCTGCCCTTTTCCCTCCTCCTCTACACCCCCTACCGGCCACATGATGTCCAGCCAGTTCCTGCCTGCGGCCCTGGTGGGTTTAGGAGGAGCTGAAGGAAACCCAGCTGGGCAACTATTGGAGGGAGTTACTGTTATTAGGGAGCCCTCTGCGTCCTGAGTGATTGCACCCCATTTTACAGATGACCAGTGGTCCCAGCATTCAAGGTCACTCTACTCTAAGTGACCAATCCAGACGTGAACAGGGGACTAGAATTCCTTGCTTTTCACCAGCTTTGAGCCCAGCTTTGACCATCGAGTCCTTGTCGTGCGTTGGGGCTCCCCCAGCCAGGCGACCTCCTGAGTCCAAGCACTTTAGGCACCTTCTTCTCCCTGCTTGAATCCCAACACACCCTCCTGAGGTCAGAGTCACTGACTCCAATTTTCATGGAGTAAACTGAGGCTCCGAGAAGACACCACATGAACTTGTCTGTCACAGGGCTGTGAGGTGACCCAGCTGTGTGTTTGACCCCAGGTCAATCTGACCCTAAAGGCTCTGCTAGCACAGGAGCCTGAGGAGGTGGCCTGTGAGACCAGCACGGAGGTGAGTGCATCCTGGATAGGGGCATGGGGGAGGGGCACGGTAGGCTAGGAGCTCTGAAGGGGGCAGGTGCTTGGCAGGGTCCTTGGGGAGGAAGGCTCTAGGGATGGTGGGGTGCGGTGCGGGGGTGCACTTGGGGACGATGTCTGGACCAGATCACACAGGGCCGTGACTCAGGCAAGGAGTCGGGTCTCACTACAGGTTGGTTGGACGTGAACGAGCAGTCTCATCAGAGTCTCAGGCGCTTAGATCCTAGATTTGGAGGGAGCTTGGTGGGCAACTTATCCACCTCCACTCAAGCCCAGATCCCCAAGAACCAACAGGATGAGAAGGCTGCTTCCATTTCCTCCCATGTACAGTGGGGACTGTGGCGGTCGCATACCTGCTCCCAGGGCTGGGCATGCTGCGTGGAGGGCCCAGAGAGGGCTTCTTGTCAAAGTAGCCATTCAGGACAGGTCTGTGCTCAGAGAGCTCTGAGTGATGGGACCAAGGGCATGTCCCACCAGTGGGCTAAACAAGATGCTCCTGTCCACGTTGCTGTTGTTTATTCCAGGTGGACAGGGATGATGCAGCATCTCCCACCGGGTGGATGCAGAGGGCCAGCGAGGAGCTATTGTTGAAAAGCCTGAGAGACAACGCTGGTGTGTGACCAAAGCTGCCATGGGTGTGGTGGAGGCTGACCAGGAAGAGGTGCTGCTGGAGACCAAGATGAAACCAGAGACCATCGGGGACCAGGGGGCGGTTGATTTCCATAACTGCGGGGAATGGCATGATCTGCAGATTCTCTGGACACCCCGACAGGACACCCCAGGCCGGCATCCAGCTCCTGGGCTCCTTGGCCCTTTTGTGGGTATGGATGTGGAACACTGGTCCCGGGCAAGAAGGGACTGGGAATGCGCTGTCAGGGAGAATGCGTAGGGCAGCCACCTTCTTTTCCTTGAAATCAGGGGACTCTGGGTCAATACTCATGTTGCTCTCCTCCACCTTGGAGCTGGAGGAACCAGCCAAGTGCTCGCTGAGCATTGGACAATGTCCCTGCCACTGAGGTCCTAGCCCCATCTGAGGTGTCCCAGCAGTTGCATTGGGAGCTGTCCCTGGTCCTGAAGCCTGTGTTGGGGCCTGGAGGATTGGAGGCTGGATGGAAGGGTTGCATTTGCAGAGGTCAGGCCCCCTGGGTGAGTGGGGACTCTGGGACACCTGATGTCACAGATGCAAGTGACCAGCACCTGGGAAAGTGTGACTGAGGTGCACAGAGGGCAGTGCCTCAGTGGCAGGCAGGGCTTCATGCCCATGGGCAGCACTCCTTGGCAAAGGTCAGATAGTCCTTTGGACCCTAGAGGGCAGAAGGCACCTAAGGATGCCAGTGGTCCACAGGAGGCCAGGACAGCCTGCTGACTGGCAGGCATCAGGCCTGCAGCAGGAGAGGTTCAGGGTGAAACTGCTCCTGGATAGCCTGGGACAGTGGGTTGGACAGAAAAGATGGCCACCTGGTTTTTGTCACTCTAGTCTGTACATGCTCGTCTCCCCAGCTAGCCAGACCCTGGGAAGGGTGGCCCTGTGGCTGAACAGCACTAGGGACTGAGGAGAAGGTGCCCTTGCCAATATCGAGTCCCTCCTCTTCATGTGAGGCCAGTTGAGCTGGCTCCATGCCTGACCTCACCCCCTTGGTGACGATGGGCTTCTTCAGGTCCAAGTCATACTAGGCTTCGGGTACTGAACACATTGCCATCGTCAGGGGTCTTCAGCATGGGAGGGAGGGGCCAAGGAAGTGTTGCCTATGCTCAGGACAGCCACACCAGGGACAGGGTAATGCACAGAGACAGTAAGCAGATCAGTGCTTGTCATGGGGTGGGAGAGTGGATATGGGGGCATGGCTGCTTCGTGGGTACAGGGGTTCTGGTGGGGTGAAGCAATGATCTGGAACTAGATAACGGCGACGGTACACAGCGCAGAGGATGTAGTTAATGGCCTGCCCTGAATTGTACAACTTTAAGTGATGAAAACATTAAACTTTATTGAATCTAAATTTGAACACATAAAACATAAAAAGTCATAAAACATAGAAAAGGGAAAAGACATCCTGCCCTCACAGGCAAGGTGAAGGACAGCTCTAGGGTGGAGCTGGAGCCGGCCGTGCCTTAGTTGCTGGCGGTGCTGCAGCTGCTCTAGCACTGGAGCCACTGCTGTGGCTGATGCTAGAGATCCCACCAGCTCTGGCTGTGCAACTGGTCCAGGAGCTGGACCTGATGTGGGGCTGGAGCTCGGTCTGTCTCAGGCGATGGTGCCTGACCTGCATCTAGAATTGGCTCCAGTCCTGAGACTGACTCTAGCTCTGCATTGTTGACAGATTTGGTGTGGCAGCTAGTGATGGAAATGGCTGCTGCTCTGGAGCTGGTCAAGTGTGGGAGATGGAGAGAGCTCTCATTCTGGAGCTGGCCACAACTGAGCTCTAGAGTTGGCACCAGAGCTCTCACTAGTCCACAGCTGGAGCAGGATCTGGTGCCATGTGGCTCTAACTTTGTAGGTTCAGGTAACTCTGGCTCTGCTGCAGGTGACCGAGCCTTCTCTAGCTCCACAGCTGGTAAAGAACGTGTCCTGACCTTTAGATGGGGTCAGTGACATCACCAACCCATCATGAGCTGTCCATCAGATGGTGGGAGCACTCCAGCAAATAGGATCTATTAGATTAGTGTTATTTCATCTCAGTTCTAGTTACATATTTATTTTAAATATACTTAGAAGGAGAATAGGATAACAGAAACCATTTACTCTTTGCTGAGATTTAACAGAGCACACCTTATTGATGTCGTTTTTTAAGAAATATTACACAGTGGAAGACACCATTCTCCTTCCTTTCTCTTTCCTCCCCAGAGGTAACTACCGTCTTGACGTTAATATATGTATTCTTTACACGTTGTCTTTTGCAAAAAGACAATCGTCCCAAATTTGCTGAGATTTTTGTTATAAGTGGCCATCAAAGATATGCGTCCTAGTGGATACTGTTAAAAACTCTGTCCTTTCAAAGTAAAGACAACAGTTCAACAGTTAGTTGCGAAGGTACCTGCTTTGTAGATAACGTTTATAAAAGAGAGGTATGAAAATATCTCCATTATGTTATCATTGACCCTCCTTATTTGGAAGAGTTATGTTCTGTCAATTCTTCACTGACACTGCATGAGTGAGACTGAATCAGTGCTCCCAGGGGAAGGACAAGGTGAGGTTTCCGCAGCCTCTGGTCGTGACATGTTTGGGAACCTCTCAATGCACAACCTTGTCTTATGTGTGTCTCTTGAAAGACACCTTATTTCATATAGATTGTTGATTCATTAGTTAAACTCTCGTCCAACAGCACTATCTATAACTCATGCCTGAAGGGAGCTATTCTAACACAAGCATTTTCTACGTAAGGCCCATGACAGGCTCCTTGTGCTTAGGAACACTACACAACACTTCAGCACTACGTTTGAGGGTCATTCTAAAGAGCAAAAGCACCAAGGAGAAGCACAAAAGGTGAGAAACGTAGCATTCCATAGATTAGAAAAAGGACATTTGTTGACGTGAGAATTAAAACAAGAGTTTTAATACTGAATAGCAAAAACTGGAAACAACCCAAATGTGCACCAAAAGAAGAACAGTCAAAGGAGATGTCGTTTACTCATACTAACATGTAACAGTGAAAAAGAATGGCATAGGTCCAAGCAAATTGTTACAAAAATATCTCCAATGTAGTTTTGAGTGAAAAGAGGAGGTTGCAGAACCAGGTCCATGCCTCACAGGAACAGGTCTGCCTGAGGTTTGATCTCCAAGCAGCTCTATCCAGCCTAATGCCAACTGCTGTGAAAAAGGAAACAAAAATTCTGTTTCTGGAATGTGCTATTTGCCTAAAGAAAATCTTGCAAGCATGTGGCTGGTAGGTTCATCTAAAAGGACAGAGAGCTGAGACTTTGCTGAGCTTACAGAATAGGATTTACGAGTTCTTTCATTCCCTGATTCCTAAGGAATATTTTTAAGTAAATGTCTGCTTGTGTGACAACATTTCACGTGAGACTCGCTTGCATTATAACCTGGTAATGAGGTTGTGGGCCTTAGCTAACCATTACCAAGGCAAAGTTTTGCTGGCTCTCCTCTCTACCAAAAGCAACCTAAAGTTGGGCAGGACTATTTTGGTGTATCTGGTGTTATTTGGGCTGGTTTGCAGCACACACCCCCAAGAAGTCTCTCACCTCTGGGCCTCTGTACTTGAGGTAGCATCTGCCTAGAACCTCTACCCAGGATGTGTAAATGGCTCACTCTTCATTTATCATGGCTTGGCTCAAATGTCCTCTGAGAGGTGGACACCAAGACAGGATTAAACGGGCAAGGATTTTATGAGGGGAAATGCTTCTGTAACAGAAAATGGGGTGGGGGAGCCTGGTAAAGTGGGAGAGCCATCAGGCCATGATGCAAGTCTGACTCTAAATGAGGGGGAGATAGAGGGAAGGATGGGTCCAAGTGTCCTACACTGCTGTATAGTCTAAGGAAGGCTTAGGAATGCCACTGGGGAGTCCTTGAGCACAAGCAGATCAGCAGAGGAGTCCATGCCTCCCAGGAACAGGTCTGCCTGAGTGTCTATCCCTGCCTCACTCACTGATTCAGAGCAGTCCAAGGGAAGCACGACCTCAGTGCAAACAGAGGATAGATCTCATAGCCCAGCAGACTACTGACTTCATAGCTTTGGTTAATTACGTTTGCTGCAGGTGGAGGCCTTCGAGGAGCAGTCTCCTGGATACCATATCTTATCAGTCAGTTTTCCCTGATCACTCTCTGCAAAACAGCCCCACAGAACAGTAAAACATCCACCACATTTCACCAGGAAACAGTAAAAACACATTTCAGACTGGATACAAGGCACATTCCAGGACAACAAGGTAATCTGAACTGGTGTTGGGAGTAGATTAAAACTGGATTACTTCTAGGGATCAAGCAATATCAAGAGAAAGAGAGAGAAGGAAGCAAGGGAGGGAAGACAGAGGGCGTTGGCCCTCAGCATTTGGGGCTAGTATTTGGGCATGCCCACCAGGGATCATAACCGGCTGCAAGACATCCTACAAGCCATAAAGTCAAAACACCTCATTCATTTTAAAAATATCATTTCATGTATTGACTTTTGTTTTAACCCGTCCCCTCATTTCAGACAGGAGATCCAGAAAAGGGAGACAACTAGTCAGTAGCCGAAGCAGGACTAGAAACAAGGGCCCCAGACTCCTGGTCATTCATTCAGGAGGACACCCCTTGTTCCTGGCCGCCTCCCAACCTGTAGGAGGACAACATTGGTGAGGACAACCTGAAGGAACTGAAGTACTTGCTTTCACAGAAGTTCAAAGGAGGTGCTTGAGCTGGATCTTAGAAGATGACTAGGAGTTTGCCAGACATCTGAAGGGCATTGGAGGCAGTGCGTGCAAAGTAGGGAGGCCTGAAACAGCGGTGGGATCAGAAGGCACAAGTGGAGCCCTCTGCTCAAGTGGATGAAGCGCTGAGGAGTGAGGTGAGCCGGGGAGGAGGATGCACTGTGGAAGACAGTGGGGAATGCCTGCAGGGGTTTTGGCAGCGAATGCCAATAGGAAGAGCTACCCTCTAGCTCACTGTGGCTGGAGCAGGGACTGAGTTGCCTAGTAGCTGATGAGGGTGGGGAACGCCCACGACAAGGCCAGGGAAGAGATGACAACGGACAGTGGCAAAGGGACTACACAGGGCAGGGGAAGGACTTACCTGGAGATGCGCGGAGGGCGCCACCCCTCCAGCGTTTCCCAGGCTGATGCCAAGAAGCAAAGGACCTGGCGACAGGAAAGCGCCCTGCGCCCTGAGGAGCCGGGCAGATGCTCGGGAAACGTGTGCTCCGCGGGAAGGGGACGGCGCTCAGGCGGAGCTGGAGCTCAGAGGAAGGTCGCGCACCAGGTGGCAGGGCCAGGACCTGGACCCCATCCACCACCCTGAGGATCGCAGGTCCCCGGCTCCGCCCAGCCCAGCCCCCCTGGATGCGCCACTGGGGTCCCTCAGCACCTCTGCCTTCAGCCAATAGGAAACCTGGAGGCGGGCGCATTCGCCAGGGTGTGGGGTCAAGGGTCACACAAATTGGCCTCGCTGGGTGGCCTGGAGGGGTGAAGCGGCGATGGCGCCGGCGGCGAGGGCCCGGCTGGGGCGCCGGCTGGGCTGCCCCGGGGGCGGGGCGAGGGCTCTGAACGGCGGCCGTGTGCTCACCGAGTCGGCAGGAGGCGGCGGAGGCCGGGGGCGCGCCTGTGGGCCTGTAGGTTGGCGAGCGCGCGGCCGGCGCCGACCGCATCCTCGTGGGGGGCTGCAGCTTTTCGGGGCGCAGGGCGCCCCCCCTTCGTGCTGCCCAGCTCCGGGCGGAGCCCCGCGCCAGCTCGCGTCCGCGCCGCCGGGTCGAGCCGCTGCCATCCCTCCTGGAGCTGGAGCGGAAGGAGCGGGCGGCCCCTCCCTCGGCGCGTTCCGGCCACTGCCGCCGCTGCTCCTCCCCGTGCCCTCGGCCTCTTGAGAAGCTGCCACGCTGGAGGGTGAGACTCCGGGAGGGCACCCCTCGAGCGGCCACAGGCACAGGAGGGGGAGGCGACAGGGGCGCTGCCTGCCTTGATGGAGGCGCGGAAACGGCGGGGTTGTGGCGGCCCGTGGGAGCCACACCTCCCCGGCGGGTCGGGGTTGTCCCCACATATCAGGGAGCAGAGGGAGGCTCAGACCCCACAGCTGGTAGGGGGAGGTACAGTGGGATCAGCACTCGGGCGGTTGGCCCCGGAAGTTCTGATGTTAGGACAGACGGCTGCAAAAGCTCTGGGACCTTGCGGGCCGGCTGGAGTCGGTGGGCCAGAGGGAAAGGAAGCGTTAACTGGAGCAGGTACAGGGATGAGCGAGGAGGAGCGGAGGTCCGCACACACTAGGGTGTTTGCACAGGAGGCGTCTGCCTTGACTCAGGTTTGAAAAGATGGCAGCAGAGGGCGACCTGCGGCAGCTTCTCTTGGAGCCAACAGTCAGAAGAGCAAAACGAGGTGCTTGGGATAGGTTCTTGTTGGGGATGCTTGTGGGAATCTCGATGCGGGATGAAAAAGCAGCAGATTGGACCAGTGTGGCTTCTGACTTGTCTGTCAAGGGTAACAAGTGATCTTGAACTGAAAAGGGGAGATCAAGAGAAACGGGGCATTGAAGCTCCAGAGGAATGACAAGTTGCGTTGTTTTTTCCTTAATATTGAGTTGTAAGAGTTATTTATGTGTGCTGGATAGAGGTCCTTTATCATATACATGATATGTGCGGATATTTTCTGCCAGCCCACGGCTTTTCTTTTGATTTTCTTAAGTGTCCTTTGAAGAGACAAATATTTAAATTTTAATGAAATTCAGTTGATCAGTTTTTCTGCTGTGGATTGTGTTTTTGGTATGTGTAAGAAGTCTTTGCCTAACCCAAGATCACAAAGATAGTTTTCCTATATTTTCTTGTAGGAGCGTCATAGTTTTAGTTCTTCTGTTTAGGTCTATGAGCCAGCCATTTGACCTGGTATTTGTGTATGGTGTGGGGTAGGGGCCTTTTTCCATGTGGATATCCCATTGTCCTAGGATCATTAGTTGAAAGACTATCCTTTCCTTATTGAATTGTTTGGCACCTTTGTCCAAGTCAGTTGCCTGTAAACAGTCAGGGTTTATTTCTGAACTGTCAGTTCTGTTCCGTTGATCTATATGTCTAACCGTATGCTAAAATTATGCTCTTTTGATTACTGTAGCTTTATAATAAATTTTGAAATTGGGAAATGTAAGTCCTCCAGCTTGTTCTTGTTTTTAAAAATTGTTTTGTCTATTCTGAGTCTTTTGATTTTCCACATAAATGTTAGGATTAGCTTGTCAGTTTTTGCAGAAGTACTTGCTGGGATTTTGGTAGGGATTATGTTGAATTTGTAGATTGATTTGGGCACAAATGCCCTCTAACATTCTTTTGTCTTCCAATCCATGAACGTAGAATCTCTCATTTAAGTAGGTCTTTAATTTCTCTCAAGTATGTTTTGTAGTTTTCAGTATACAACTCTTGCATTTCTTTTGTTACAGTTATTCCTAAGCATTTTATCCTTTTTGATGGTATTTTGAATAGAATTGTATTCTCAACGTAATTCTTGGAGCTTTCCTTGCTAGTATATAGAAATACCTTTGGTTTTTGTACATTGACCTTCTATCTTTTGACTTTGCTGAACTTGTATATTAGTTTTATATGTTGTTGTGTATTCCTTAGGATTTTCTACATACAGGATGGTGTTGTCTGGTTGTCTGTGAATCAAGACAGTTTCACGTCTTCATTTCCAATTTGCATGGCTTTGTTTCTTTCTCTTGCCTAATTGCACTGGGTAGAGCCTTCAGTACAGTGTTGAATTGAAGTGTTGTCCGTGTTCTGTTCCTGATCTTAGGGAGACAGCATTCAGTCTTTGACCATTGCGGGTGATGCGAGCTGTAAGGTTTTCACAGATGTCTTTCCTCAAGTTGAGGAAGTTCCCTTCTTGTCCTACCTTATGCGGAGTTTCTTTTCTTTTTTAAAATCCTGAATAGGGACTAGATTCTGTCAAATGCTTTTTGTATATCTGTTGAGGTGATCATGTGATGTTTGTCCTTTATTCTGTGAGTAGGGTATATTACGTTAGTTGATTGTTGGATGTTAAACCAGCTTGCATTCCTGGGAGAAATTCCTCTTGTTCTTGGACAATAATCCTTTTTCCACTGGGTTGGTTATGCTAACATCTTATTGAGGATTTTTTTCTTGTGATGTCTTTGACTGGTTTTGGTATCAGGATATTCCTGGCCTCATAGAATGAGTTTCTGGAAAAGTTTGTGAAGAATTGGTGTTATTCCTTAGGTAAATGTTGGGTTAATTTACCAGTGAAGTAAGTTATCTGGGTCTGGACTTTCCTTGGTAAGAAGAGCTTGTTTTATTACTAATTTAATTTTTTTAAGCTTGTTATAGGCACATTAAAATTTTCGATTTCTTCTTGAGTCAGCTTGGGTAATTTGTGTCTTCCTAGGAATGTGTTTTTTCTTGTTAGTTATCTAATTTGTTGGCATAAAGTTGTTTCTAGTATTCACTTCTGATCTCCCACAGTTCTGTACGTTGGTAGTAATCTTCTTTCTTTAGTTCCCGATTTTGGTAATTTGTATTTTCTCTTTTGTCCTTTGTCAGTCTAGCTAAAGAATTGTCAACTTTATTAATGTTTCGAGAGAACCAAATTTTTGTTGAATTGATTTTCACTATTGATTTTCTGTTTTCTGTTTGATTGATTTCTAGTTGTATTTTTAGTATTTCCCTTCTTTGCTTGCTTTCGGTTTAGTTTGCTCTTTCTAGTTTCTTAAGGTGGAAGGTTTGGCTATTGTCGAGGTCTTTTTTCTTTTGTCATGTAGGTATTGAAAGCTACATTACAAGCTTTAAACTAAAGTTTAAAGCTAAAATTATAATTTTGTCTCTAGGCACTATTTAGCTACAGCCCATAAATTCGGATATGTTGTATTTCTTCTGTCTTCATTTACCTTCAAGTAGTTTTCAGTTTTCTTTGGAATTTCTTCTTTGACCCTGGAGTCATTTAGAAGTGTTTACTTTCCAAATATTGATGGTTTTCCTAATTTCTTTATTTGTGGATTTCCAATTTCATTCTGTTGTGGTTAGAGAACATACTTTAATTTCAGTCCTTTTAAATGTATTGAGACTTTCTTTTTTCGCCTAGAATATGGTCTATCCTGGAGAATGTTCCCTGTGTGTTCTAAAAGGATGTGTATTCTGCTGTTGTTTGGGTGCAGTGTTCTAGAGATGTCAGGTCAAGTTGGTTGATAGTTTCTGGGTTAATCTATATTGTTTGCTCCTACTATTATGCACCACCCAGGCAGCTTTAATGTTCGTTATTAGCCTCTCATTGTTTTCAACAGACACTCCAGGAGGAAAGGCTGTTTGTTTTGGGTGATATCTGCATCAGGTCAGAAAAATAGAGCCTTGTTAATGGGGTCTTGCAGGGCACTACCAGACAGATGAAACGCGAGTTCTCTGGGAGTGGGGCTTTGCAGTTGTTCCAATCCTTTTCTGCCTCCCCCCATGGCTGCCAGATTGCTGATTTCCACTGAAATTGTGAGCTGTTTGTGTTGAGGGCTCCTGCAGAGCTGAGGAGAGGTGGATGGGAATAGGTCAGATTAAAATGCGACCAAGCTTGCTGTTCTGACTGAGAGTCAGCTGCTTTCCTGGAGTAAACATCCCCCAGATTGCTTGAAGTCTTTGGTTCTTTGTCAGAGTTTTGAAAAGTGGATTCTGACAGTTTCCCAGTGTTTTTGTTGCTCCACTATTTTCACCGACATTGCTCAATCCATGTCCTTTGAATGTAGTTACGGATGTGGTCGGATCACATCTGCCATTTTGCTCTGTTTCTTTATGTCATTTTTTTCTCTCTGCTCTTCCTTTGAGGCCCTCTTTTGTGGTTAATAGTTATTTTTCTAGCGGACTTTTTAAATTCCTTTGTTTGGTGTTTTACTATATTTTGTTTGTTTTTTTAGTAGTTGCTCTTGGGATTAAAATATGTGTCCTAATTTATCACAATCTACTTCAGGTTAATAGTGACCTAATCCTGAGGAAACTAACTTTGTTTCAACATTGCTCCATTTCCTCCTCTCTCGTTTGTGTGGTTGTTGTGATCTATACCACATCTTTCTACATTTGAAGCCCAGCAAAGCAATTTATAATTATGATTTTGTGCGATTGTCCTTTAAATCTCTTAAGTGATGAAGATAGACAAAATATATTTGTGCAGTGTTTTATATTTACCTTTATAATTACTTTGACTGATGTTCTTCATTTCTTCTTGTGATTGTTACTGACCATCTGCTGTCATTTCCTGTCAGCCTGAAGGACTTCTTTAGTTCTTGTTCAGACGCGTCTGCTCTCAGTGAATTCTGTCAGTCTTTGTTTGGTCATGTCTTTATTCCAGCTTCAATATTTTTTAAAGTGTAATTTTGCTGGATATAGAATTAATGCTTGGTTGACAGTTTTTGTCTTTCAGACTTTGAATATGTCATTCTATTCGTTTCTGGTCTCCGTAGTTTCTGATGAGAAGTGAGCCGTGAATCTGATTGTTGTTGCCTTGTACCTGATGAGTCCATTTTCTTTGGGTGCTTTCCAGAGTTTGTTTTTTAACAGGTTAACTGTGTTTTGTTGAGCATCTTTGATCTTAGATTTATGTTTTTTCATAAAATTTGGTGGGTTTTCTGCCATTCTTTCTATAAGTGTTTTGTTCTACTTTCTTTCTCTCTTGCCCTTCTGAGACTCCCATTTCCTGACTGTTAATACAATTGATGTTGTGCCACAGGTCTCTGCAGCACCATTCGTTTTCTTTTTCAGTCTTTTTTTTCTCTATTTTTCAGAATGAATACTTTCTATTGCTATTTCTTCAAGTTCACTGATTCTTCTGCCATCTCAAATCTGCTGTTGAGCCTATATAGTGAATTCTTTATTTTGTTATTTTGCTTTACAACTTTAAAATTTCTATTTAGGATTTTTGTGTTTGTTTTTCTGTATTCAGCGTCCGTATTTGTCAAGTCATTGTCATCATGTATTCATATGGTTTTTTAACATGGTCTTAAAATAGTCTTTGAAAAACAGTTCATTGATATCTTTGATAAATCTAACATCTGGGTCAACTGCGTGTCAGTTTCTGTTGGCTGCTTTTTTCCCCCTGGTATATGTCACTCTTTCTTAATTCTTGTATTTTTTTTTTTTGTTAAAAACTGGAGTTTTTCATGATATATTATAACAATTTTGGATTCTGATATTTTTCATGCTGAGGATTTTTTCTTTTGTTTTGTTTTTTAATTTTTATGGACTTGATCTATAGCCTCAGCCTCCTGGGCTGTGCGTGGCCACTGATGTCTTTGCTCGGTTCCTCTTATTTTTTTAGCCTGACTTCCTGAGGGTTGCCCCCAGTCTGCATCCCTTTGTGGTCAGCCAATGATTTGGGCAGAGGTTGTGCTCAAACAACTTGAGCTTCTAAGGTTTCTACTCTCTACCTTTGATTGTCTGTAGGTTGGAACCACATCAAAGTTCAGCCTGTTCTCCAGTCTCCTCATCTTTACTTTCCACCGGTGCTCAGGTCTCATCTGTCCATTCGTGCAGTTTCTCAGAAAGCCGTGGATGTGGGCAGAGGCTTCTGTCGCTCTCTCTTTTCTAGCATTTTCCCATGAAATTTCTGGCTGGTCTGCCTCTCCTCTTGCCCCAATCACCATTGCAATCAGGCTCGTCGAGTTGTGCATTTTACTTGTTTGTTTCCTACTAGTTTGCTGATGGGCATGAGTTTGCACCCTCCAGTTTCAGCATCCAATGAAGGTCTGTGCATTCTGGCAACAAAGCTGAAGGTTTTCATGGCCAGCCCTGTCCTGTTCAAACTTCTGTGCTAACTGAGCTGGGGCAGAAGGAACAACACAAGACAGGAAGTCTGAAGTCTCCAGCTGTTCTTACCTGTAGTTCTCACAGTCTTCTGTGAATAATTCCTCAGTTTCTTTGTGTTTTATTGATTTCCCAGGCCGTGAAGTGGTGTTTTTTAAATAATTTTGTCCAGTTTTGCAGTTCTTTTTTGGTGAGAGCTTCACTAACTTCTTCACTCCACCATAGTTGGAAGTGCTCTGCTGGCACATTATTATAACACACATTACCGAATGCTGACTCTGTCAGGTGTTGTTCGAAGCCTTTTCCCATACTAGCAGATTTAATAACACAGTAGGTGCTCACCAAGTATTTGTTGAGTGTTGAATCAACAGCTACCACAAGCAATGAGAGAAAGCATAGGGTGCTGGGCATCCTCTGTGGACTCGCTTCTTTTCTATGTTTCCTGCCGTGTGGTCGGGGGCTGGCTCCTGCCTCCCCAGTGGGTCGTTTCTGTGGACCCAAGCCATTCCCAAAGGCCAGGGAACTGAGCTTTTTGACTCACACAGGGGTGCATGTGTATATGTTCCCTGTGAATGTGAGGAGAGAAAATATCACAGGGAAAAAGGAGGGATATGTCACTTTGGGATGACTTGATTAAACAAGTCACCAACACGTCAAATTTAAAGGAAATATTTAGCTAGCTTTCCTCAGGCCATGCTGCAAGTAAAAAGAAAATCTTTCTTTTGCTGAGGAAGAGTCACCCTGAGCTAACACATGTGCCAGTCATCCTCTATTTTGTATGTGGGTCGCAGCCCCTGCCTGGCCACCAAAAGTGGTGTAGGTTTGCATCCTGGAACCAAACCCAGGCCACCCTAGCAGAGCGCGCCGAACTCACTCACTGGGAACTAGTCCACATGGCCGGCACCCCCGCCAAGAAAATTCTTCACATTTGCTCGTTATTGGTCAGCTGGCTTTTCCTAAGGATTAGGTTTATATATAGTCTCTGAGATTGACTACAGAGGCCTGTGATAAACTGTAAACAGCCAAGGGACAGTGGGGCGTCATTTGGGTCACTGTAGAATTTGTTGTCCAGTTTGTTCGAGAGTGAACGTTGGGACATCAGGTGTAAGCTAGGACTATCCCAGGCCACCCGGGAAGGTGCTCACTCTGGGTTTTATGGGAAAGGAGCCGATTCTAAAGCCAGGCTGCCCTTGGCTTCAGCCCTACCAAATCCTCCGTTTCCTCATGTGGCCAGTGAAAGTGAGGATTGATAACATCACATCGCGTTTGGGTGAAACACCCAACAGAGTCACTGGGCTGTGAATGTGTCACTTTCGCTGTGGCTGTGGTATGAATGCTTCTTCATGGCAGGGCTTTGAGAATGTCACAGTGCAGTATCAGGGTCAAGAGGGTGCATTCTGGAATCAGACAGCCTCCACATCTTAGCCGCGTGACTGTATTAGACAAGTTACTTAATCTCTAGGAGCCTCGATTTTCTCCTCTATCGACTACTCCTCTTACTACCACCAGTAATGATAGTGAGTACGTGCCGTCGCTCTTACACATTAAGTCAAGTACTATTCACTGTAGGGGCTTTAGCTCTATTAACTCATTTAGTCCTGACAACAACCCAATAAGAGAGATATTGTTCTCAACTCCAGTTCACATAGAGGGAAACAGACACAGAGAGGTCAAGCAGTCTGTTTCAGATCACACAACTGGTCAGGGTCTACCAGCTGTAGACCCTCTGGTGTTGCCAAGATTCAAACTAAGGTAATGTTCAACTTTAGTGCTTTGCGAGACTGTGTCTTGGTGAATGGGGAGGATCTGATAACTAGATCCTTGGGTGAGTGTGAAGATGAAATGAGATAGTGCATCTCAAGCACTTAGCATGTAGCAAACATTCCATAAGTGTTGGTTGCTGTGTTAATAGTGTGTGTTCTTGGAATGGGTAAACAAGCTGCCATTTATTGCTGGAAAAACTGGACGTCCCAGATCAGTGAATGCTTTATGGGAACTTTTTTTCAGATTTCACCTGCCGCCTGTGGCCATGGATTCACACTGCTGTCCTCTAAAGCTAAGGATGGGACGAAAGTTTGGTAGATGGAACTCAACAGAGATTCTCAGTTTGGATTTCACAGGAGCCGAAAAGAGAAAATTGAGGCTCTCGCCTTGGCTTTTTCTGCTGTGATTTGCTGAGGAAGCTCCCTCTGATTTTCAAGAATCTGATGACATAAAGCAAACCGTAACAACAACATAGATGGAGTCTTGAAAGGCACATTGTTTGGAACTATCTGGACTAGATTATTTTCAGCCTGTTTGGTAAAGGTCCTTTGCTGATAAGTAGGGATGTTATTTTTTGGCCCCAGAGTGATGACCTTTGTTTCCTAGCTTGAGATATCCTGAGACACTCTACAGTGCCTAGAATGTGGTCTGGGCAAAAAATTCAATGAAAGCCTTAAGATGGAGGCTTTATTCCAGATATTTGAAATTGGATTATAAAATGTTAGAAATGATTTATGATATTTGCAAAAGTAGACACGAGTCAATCAATATGATGAGGACAATATGAAACATTTTTTAAAATAAAGGGGAATTACCCAGAAATACATACTGGACAAATCTTTCTTTTCATTTTTTTCCCTCTTCCCTCATTTGTATGCAAATGTCTGTTTATAGAATTTTGATCACAGTGTATATTTTGTTTTCTGCCTTTTTTCACTGAATTTCATATCAGAATCCTTTTACCCTTAGTATTGAAGTCTTTATTGGCTGTACGATGCCAAATGACATTTCTTTTTACCTTTTGTTAAGAATGATTGTAGACATATGCAAAAGTGGATGGAATAAGATAATGCACCGCATGGGCCATCACCAGCTTCCACCATCATCAGCTCATGACGATCTTGTTTTACACATTTCCCCCATGTTCTCCCTCAGCAAATTTAGAGCAAATCATAAGAAAATTGATTTCATTCATAAATATTTCAGTACATATCTAAAAACATAAGGACTGAATAGAGTGGTAAGTATAGCATCACACCTAAAAATAATTAACAATGTAATCCCTTAATATCAAATAGTTTGTCAGTGTTCAAACTGACAGTTGTCTTATAAGTGTCAATAGATTTTTATTTTATTTTTAAAAATTTATTTGAATCAAAAGCTGGATAAGGTCTAGACATTGCAAGTGGTTGAGAAGACTTTTATAGTCTTTTAAGTCTGTTTGAATCTTTTATCCTTGAAATGCATTTAACGAAGAAATCTCATTGTTTATTCTATAGAATTTTCCAGTCTTCAGTTTGTTGAATGCATCCCTGTGGTGCTGGTTGACATGATCCTCTGTCCTCTGTATTTCCTGTCAATAGGTAGTTGGACCTAGAGCCAGTTTCCCTTTCAATGTTATATATTAACTTTTCCCAGGCCCTTAGGGGTCCATGCAGATAGTAATGGGGGATGTGAATCACTTGTCAGTATTTTAAAGTACTTCATATTTTCAGCTACTAATATGAGCTAACAACATTGTCCATTTTCTTTGATTTTGCCTAGAATCACATCATCTCATTGTGATAAACCAGTTATTTCATGCAGATCAAAAGCTCTGTCTGCAAATTATATCAGTCACTGATGAATATGGATGGGCAAGTATATTATTATAACATTCATAATGCCATTTATTTGGTGGATGAGATGTTTTTAAAGATGAGGATTATAGGAGAAGATAGGGGGTCATTAGTGAGGAGTATGTTGAGAACCAGTGCGTTTGCAGATCTTCTCCTCAACTCCAGACTCCACTGTAAATAGTCAAAAGTTCATTGTTTAAAACCTGTCAGAGGAATTCCATACATAGACCAATCTGGCCTCTCCAGTAGGATTATAAAGAAGAATAAGTTTCTGCTTTAATTCCTTTATTTTTTATTATTTATTTTTTGTGAGGAAGATCAGCCCTGAGCTAACATCCGATGCCGATCCTCCTCCTTTTTGCCGAGAAAGATCGGCCCTGAACTAACATCTGTGCCCATCTTCCTTTACTTTATATGGGACGCCACCACAGCATGGCGTGACAAGTGGGGCGTCGGCGCACGCCCAGGATCCAAGCCAGCGAATCCCGGGCCGCCGAAGCACAGCGCGCACACTTAACCGCTTGCGCCACCTGGCCGGCCCCAAGTTTCTTCTTTAGAGTGACTTCTAGACAACATTTCATCTTACATGCTTATTTAAAAATTAAAATTTTCTATTTTGAATAGGTAACATATTTGCATAATTTAGAATCGTAATGGCGCCATAGAACATATGATGAAGAGTCTGCTTTCCACCTCTGTCCTCCCAGGATCATGATTTTTCTCCCTGTCGACAACCTGTGTTAACAGTTTCCTGTTTATCCTTCTGGAGAGATGTAATGCATGTGCGAGCAAATGCATCTACAAATGTATTCTTTTTGCTTCCTTTATTAGAAGTGGTGTCATATAACATGTGCTGTTTTTCACCATACTGAGAAATCCTAGTGGCTATTGCAGAAAGTGGCTATTGCTTTTACTTTCCTGAAAAATTCAAATGGTGTGAAATGACATGTGAAGAGCTTTCTTTAATAAGACTAAGGATGCTTTTCAGTAACCCCATGTGTCATGGAGGCAGTGTGGTGCAGTGGGTTGGACTTGGGGGCCAGGGTTCTGGTCCTTGCTGTGCCACTAACTTATGTGGCTTGAGTAAGTCATTCCGATCTCACTGTGTAACAATGTAGGGGTGGGGCAGTGTCATCTCTCATGTTAGAAGTGCTCTGACTCTGCGTCAGTGCACTCGCCCTGGTTGTGTTTGTTTCAGCGAGGGGAGACGCGTGTGTTTTGGAGCTCTCACCTGTCCCACTGCCTCTGGACAGACCTCAGGAGACACAGGTGCTACAGGTCTCCTTTGGCAGCGCCCACTGTCGTCCTGACAAGACGGTGAAGGACGTGAATTGACCTGTTCAAGATTGATGGATGGTGGGGGGACCACTTTCTTGCCATAGGGCCTGAAGTGGCCCATTTGATTGACCCACATCTGATTGTGAGGCTGTTGGAATTTCCCGAGCAAATCAGGAGCATGGCTCAAGAGACTATGTTGGGCAGACTTGGCTGACTCTTTTCTGTTCTCTGCTCTCTGTGGTTCTTGGGAAATCTGAGGTATATGTAAACATGACAGTGCACACCAGGCAGCCTCATCAACGCCTGCCTTTGTTGTGAAGTCACTGAGCTGGGCTACGTGTGTAAACGGCTTTTCCCTTGTACTGAGAGAAGCCTGTTTGCTAACACTTCCTCCAAGACGCGGGGCTTTCAGAGTCCAGGCTCCTGGGTAACCCCGACCGTCTCCAAAAAAGTGGTTATTCCAGGGAAGGCCAACTTGATGAAATTCATCACATTTCATTTTCTGGCTAGGGTTCTTTGTAGGAAAAGCCGAAGGTGGTGTTTAGGAACTCTTTCCAGAGGGGACTTGGCCTTGAGGGCAACCTGGTGACAGGTGCAAGGAATGGGGTGTTATGAGCGGTTCGGGGGATTCGATTGGAGACGTAAAAGAAACTCCACTCCAAACAAATGGACTGAAGGTATATCTTATTATACAGAGGATAGTAAAGGCGGTAGTCCTCCAACAGATCAGAATAGGTCAAATAATAAGAGGGAAAAACACCAGCTCCATCAGAATGGGAAACCCCTGATCAGCTGAGATAGCGGCAGATTCGAATAGGTCATATAATAAGAGGGAAAAACATTGGCTCGATCAGAAATGGAAAAACATTGGCTCGACCAGATCGACTGAAGGGAAATGACACAAGGCAACCGGAAAGAGAAACACCAGGTTGACCGAAAAGAGAACACATCAGATCAATTACTTCACAATAAATCCATTACTCACAACATCCACGCCCCAGTACCGAGAGAGTCCTGTCAATCGACATGGGTGTGTGGGAATCACACGTCCTGGGCAAGGCGTCCCTTCCACAAGTGGAACTCTCACCAGGCCTCGCTTTCCAGCAGTTTATATAAGCAGTTACAGAGTTTACAGAGCAAGCATTCAGTGTTTCCATGCACAAAAGGTTATCAGTGGCGTACATGCACTGAGCACCCTGGCTGTTGTCGCAGCCCAGTAGTTGTGTACGTGCGTTGGTTTGTGGTTATCGTCCCAGCCCAGCACAGATGGTCAGTCAGGCCCAGGCTGTGGCGCCCGAGGGCCTTGAAATTTTTACACATTGCAACTATGTTCATGGGAGAAGGGCCAGTTCCCACCACTCAGAAAGCAGCTTTTATATTTCTTTTTGTGCTGGTGGCTGTAGGTCAATGGAGTGGCCAAACATGGCTGTACTCATGTCAAGACAAGGGGGTGCTGAGTCCTTTCACAGGAGGTGCTCGCCTCTCATGGAATTCCTGAGAGGCAGAACGAGGGCCCAGAGGAGAAGCAGAGGGAAAGTACAGGTGGCCCAGCCTGTTGCAGCATGTCTGGACCCCAGCATGCCTGGAGGTGTGCCTGCACTGGCTGGGAATATTGGAGAAGGAAACCCAGTGGCAGTTGGGTGAGCAGTTGGACTAGGACCACTTTCCAGACCCCCTTCCAGTCCTGACATTCTTGGGTTCCACACACCTGTAGAACTGATTTCATTGGTGGTGGTATTCTTTAGTCTTCAGCCTGGCAAACAGCTATTACGGACAATGTGGAAGGAAGGTGGTGGAAAATGAACCTTACAGGTGAGTTCCCACAAGGACTACCCCTCCCCAAGTTGTGTTGAGCATTAAACATCTCTGGAGTGATTACTGTGTGATAGAGTCACAGAGCAGTACCAAGCAAGGTTCCTCAGGCCTGAGAGGAGCAGTGAGCGCTCCACGGAGAGCTGTGGAGAGTGTTGTTCCATCTCAGGGGGAGCTCCGTGCATCAGCCTGGTGGGAGGGCAGGTGCATGAGCATTGATTGGGATGGCTAGACCTTCTTTGGATTCCTTCTTTATTTTTAGCCAAATTGATTAACTTCAAAAATTCCTCTGTTTCAGTTCTATTTCTGTTGGTCTTTAAAAAAATTTCCCTCTAGTTCCTCGCGTTATGCTGGTGGGTTTAAACACCAGTCTCAGCTCTGGCAGCATATTAAAATCACCAAGCGATTTAGTTTGTATTATTTTACCTTTGCACCTGTGTCTAACTCTGCCTTCTTTTTGACCTAGAGAGTTTCCCTAACAGTTACTATGTGTGTGTATGGGGCCGCCAGTGAGGAATGACAGAGGAGAGGCCAGAACCCCACAATGCTTACCGTGACCATATGTCTTGCTTCTCCCCAGATTGCCCTCAGCCATTAGCAGAAGTCACAAAGTCCATAGAACGCAGGCCTTCGATGGACAGGTGGTCCAGGTAAGAGGCGTGGGCTGAGAGCTACTCATTCTGCCCCTTAGGGCACTTTTGAAAGGGGGAAACTAGGGGGGGGTGATGGGAAATTTTTAGGCGGATTTTCTGAATTAATAAATTATTTTATACAAATGGTCGCCTGGCTACTGTAGGCCAGGATGTTCAGTACTGGAACATGGGGTACCAAGTTGAATAAGGTTTGGGGGGAAAACACTCTAGTGGGAGAGACAAGTTGAAAAAACTAGCTGTACCTGAGTGTGCCCAGGCTCTGTGTGTGTTTCAGGCTGGCTTTATCTTGTTCACCATTTATTCCCATGTTTGGGGCAGTTCCTGGCACATGGTAGATATCTATAATCAATACTTAAATACATAAATGAATGCATACCGAAAGTGCTATAAGAGTAGCAAAGGGGAGTCATTAAGTCTTCCGGGGATGGAATGGAAGGCACAGAAGGCATCGTGGAGGAGGTGACAGAGGAATTTACCAGATAGACCAGGAATGGGTGGTGGGAAAGGTTTCATGGCAGAGGGGAGGTGGCAGGTGGAGCCTTTAACTGCTGAGAGCATGTGGGGTGGCTGGAGTTTGGTATGCTTACAGGGGAGTGCTGTGGCATAGGCTGGAAGACAGGTGGAGAGTGAGCGATGCAGGGTTTTCTAGGGTTGGGGGAGGAGGTGATGAAGGCCACTTGGGAAGGCGTGGGGAGAAGGGACATGTGGAGAGACATGTAAGGAGGATTGACCAGATTTGGGGCTTGATAAGAGGTCCAGGGAGTGAGCTAGAGGGAATGGAGCCTGACTCCACTGGCAAATGAGTGGCTGCTGATGTTCTCAACCCGGATGGGGGAGTCCTAGAGGAGGAGGCTCGTGTTGAGTGGGAGACAGAAGCAAGGAGGAGGTAGAGAGTGAAATTGTTTTTAGTATGCAGTAGAGTATAGTGCGTCTTGCACAGACTTGAAAGTCCCATGGATGCGAATTCAAGTCCCTGCTTCCCCACATATTAACTGGATGACTTTGGGCAAGTTACCAACCTTCTCTGAGATTCAGTTTCTTCGTAGGTGTTCTTGGTTATTGACTTAGCACAGTGCCTGGCATAATAAGCATTTAGTAAACGGTGCTTTTCATTAGGCAGTTAGAAAAGCAGGTCTGGAACTCAGTAAAGTTGTTGGGAATGGAGATAGCAGTGTACAGGTGACAGAGAAAGCCTTGGAAACGGATGCAGCCTCCCAGGGGAGTGTGAAGAGGAGGAGAGAAGAGGGCAGAAGACAGACCTTGGAGAAGGATTCCAACACTGAAGGGTAAGGAGTAAGGCTGAGCTAGGGAGCAAGACTGGAAGCTATGGGAGAGGCAGAAGAGAGAGATGGGGAAGAGAAAGGCTTGTGGAGAAGGGAGTGGTTCTTCAGGGATGGACTGGGATGGAGGAGCTCTTGGGTCTTCTCCTTAGGACATCTGGCCCTTTCCTTTAGCAAGAGCCGCATCAGTGGAGGGGCAGGCAGAAACCAGGCTGCAGTGGAATGAGAAAGAATAAGAAGTGGAGGTTGTGTGGGGCAGCCTGCCTGGACTTGGCCCCCTCAGGTTCAGGAGCAGTAGGGAATGCTCCCGTGCTTTGGGTCCTCTGAGCAGGACACTGGGCTGCCAAGGATTTCTTCTCATCAACCTTCCCTCTGTTTGTCTGATAGATCGCTTGTGGTCAGGACCATAGTCTGTTCCTAACGGATAAAGGAGAAGTCTATTCTGATGGATGGGGCCCAGCTGGGCAAACAGGTAGTGGACCTTACACCTCCTTGGGATGGTGCAGTCTGGAGCTGTGAGCAGTGGGGCTCTCATGGGTTCGAACCACCTGCCTTCATTTGACTCTTACCTCTCTTATCACTTCCTGGGGACACTGTTCTGTTTGTCCCTTCCCAGTTCCCTCATCCCCAGCTCCCATGGAAAGGAACCAATAAAGGATTGGGTGGAGGATTAGAGCCACCCCTCAGCAGAGGAGCTGTGAGCCTTTCTCTCAGCAGAGACAGGAAGCTGTGTGAGGCTTTCAAAGAGAAAACAAGTGTCCCCTAAAAGGAGCTTGATGTTCACTGATTTGAGAAGAATGTGATTAATGCAGGGAGGAATGATTGAGACATTTTCTCAAGCTTGTATATTTAACCTTTTTGTTTCTGATATTGGTCTGAAGAGAGGGCCATTAATATAAGACTAAATCTTGTAGAAATCCTCAGTAATCCTACCAGCAGATGAAATCATCTTTGTTCATTGTCTACTGTTTTCTTCCAATCCTCGTTCATATGTGCACATTTTTTCCCCCAAAGCCACAGTAGATAGTTGTATGTCATAGCTGCACATCCTTCTAGTTGCTGTATGTGGGACACGGCTTCAGCATGGCCGTAGAAACGGTGCGTCGGTGCGTGCCCAGGATCCGAACCCGGGCCGCCAGCAGCAGAGCGCGCACATTTAAGGGCTAAGCCACGGGGCCGGCCCTTTTTTTTGATGAGAAAGATTCGCCCTGAGTTACCATCCGATGCCAATCCCTCTCTTTTGTCTAACGAAGATTGCCCCTGGGCTAACATCTGTGCCCATCTTCCTCTACTCCACATGGGATGCCGCCACAGCATGGCTTGACAAGTGGTGCATCGGTGCACGCCCGGGATCAGTACCTGGGAGTCCCAGGTCGCCGCAACGGAGCGTGCACACTTGACCGCTCCGCCACAGGGCCGGCCCCCATTTGTGCACATTAGTATACAGTAATCACAGCATAGGTGTGGTTTTATATGCTTGTTTTATCATTTATACTTACATAAAGCATTTTTCCATGGTGGTAATATTTTCACAGTTACAGTTTTTAATATTTGTATGATATAGCATCAATTTAATTTATCATAATTAATAATTAATTTAACCATTTTATTATAAAATTACATGAGCATTTCCCTGTTGTCAGGTGGCATACTTCTTTGGAGACGGAGTGCGGTGGCCGTTGGAGATATTATGACATTTATCTTGTGTGCATACGTGACTTTTTCTTTCGTTTGGATTATTGCTCTAGAATAAATCCCAGGAGTGTCAAAGGAGTAGGATATTTTTATTCTTGTCAGTATGTATTGTTAAATTGCTTTCCAGAAGTTTTATCAGTTGATACTGCCAGCAGCAGTGGGTAGAAGTACCACTTGAATTTTGTGGGTGAGGCATCGTGGGGGGGCTTAGCTGGGTCTTTGGCTCTGAGTCTCTCAAAGGCTGCAGTCATCGTAGGGTTCCACTGGGAAGGCTCTGCTTCCAGGAGCACACCGATGGTTGTTGGCAGGATGCAGGGGCCCCAATTCCTTGCTGGTAGTTGTCCAGCAAATGGTTGCTGGCCAAGCCTTCCTCGGTTCCTTGCCATGTAGGCTTCTCCATGTGGCAGCTCCCAACATGGCAGCTGGCTTCGTCAGAGTGACCAAATGAGAGGGTAAGACGGAGTGCCAGTGAGACAGAAGCCAGTGTCCTCTCATTTAATCTGGGCAGTGACCTCACCTTCACGTTTGCTGGCCTTCTGCTTGTGAGAAGCAAGTCACTAGGTCCAGCCCCCACACAAGGGAGTACACGTGGGTGTGAACAGCAGGAGACGGGGCTCACTAGGGGCCATTATAGAAGTAGCCTGCCACAACCATGATCTTGACTGTGGCCTGAGCCTCCCTCTGTCAGTGACAACAGTGATTTCTTTCCAGTGGCCCTTGCCAGAGCACAGTTAGGTAAAGAAGCTCTCTGCGAGCCAGGCAGCAGAGGCCAGGCCCCAGCTCTGCCAGCCTCGCTCACCTAGGTGTACACTTTCTGGGTCAGTAAACCCCTCTTTTCCTTTTGAGTCAACTTAGGGACCGTTGGTGTGCCGCGGTCTTCACCAAAGCACTTAGAATCTGTCTTTCCAAAGTTATCCCTCAGCAGAGGCACCAAGATCAAATCCTGCTGGAAAGCTAAGTTGGCCACACTTCGTCCTCCAGACCGCTGACCCTCCCATCTTTCACTCTCAGCAGAAGAACCTGCCTCCTGTTTCATAGGGGAAACAGATGCCGTCAGCTGAGAAAGCCCTCAGTTTCCCACTCGGACTCCTGCACACTTGCCTCTACCTGTCCCCGCCCTGGGTCCCTTCCCTTTACAGTGGTGGGGGAAGCGTGTCTCTTCCTGCTGAAGCTGATGATTCTCTCTGTGCCCTGGATCCCTTCTCCCCCCGTTCCTCAGAAGCCTCACTCCATCTGCTGGGCCTTCTTCCCCACAACTTCAGCCTCTCCCTCTCTACTCGTCCCTCGCCATCAGTCTTGACACCTGACTCAGGTGTCTTCCATCTTAAGAGGCCCTGTGTGGAGCCCTCCACATCCTCCCATTCCCCCAAGTCCCACCCCTTCGCTTCACCTCCTGCCTCCCCTTCTAGGCGAGAGTTCTCAGGAGCTGCATTGACTTACTGTCCCCATTTCTTCGTCTCCTTCTCATTCCTCTGTCCGTTCCACTCAGCTTCCACACTGATCAGTTTGCTGAGTGGCTCTTGCTAGGGTTACGGTGACCTCCATGTTGCTGAAAACAATAATAAAGAACCTGGAGACCATTGTCCAATCTTTCCCTTTCTTGATCTCTCAGCAGCGTTTGACATTGGCCGTGACGTGCTGAGCATCTTGGTGAAGAGCAGTCTTCCTTTCGCCCCTGTGACTGGGCTCTCCGAGGGCTCTCTTCGTTTCTCGTTCCTTCTGGACTCATTTCCTGGCTCTCCTCCTGGGCCAGGCCCTCCCATGTCGGAGGTCCCCGAGGCGGGACTGTGCTCTCCTCCTTTCCTCTGCCTTCTCCTTCAGAAGGTCTCACCCTCACCGTGGTTGCAGTCACCGTCTGTGTGCTCAGGACTCTCCAGCTGGCTGGTGAGGCCAAGCCTGCTGTTCGGAGGTGCGAACATCTCTCAGTGCCACTTGACGTTTTCCCTTGGCCGTCTCTAAGCACTGTGAGTTCAGTGGGTCCAAAAGTGAACCCCTGCTCGTCACCCGCCCCCCGCTCCTTCTCCACTGTTTGCCACGTCCACTCACGTTCCCCTCTAGGAATCATGTCCCTTCCCTACTTAGAACCCTTACCGTCTCCCCATTGTGCTTAGAATAAAGACCAGACCCTTCCGTGGTCTACAGCATCCTGCATGACCTGCCCTCCCTGCTCCCCACTGGCGTCTTGCAAATATTCCCCCTCGTCCCCTGGCTTCATCCACTCGGCCCTTGTTTAAACTCCCTCAGTGGGCCATGGCCCTTCCCTCCCTGTGCAGGTGCTGTCTCCCCTACGTGGAATACCGTGCTCTCCCCTCCCCTCCACACTCCTACTCATCCCTCAGACTACGTGGATAGAGTGAAGCCTCCCGACTGCTCCTGCCCATGAACTACATCAGGCTCCCTGACGTTCCCTCACGGAGGCCCCTGTCCTGCCATCCTTGCAGTCAGCACAGATTAACTGGGTGTTAATTTTGGCTGACCTCTGCCTCCTCCACTAGACTGAACTCAGAGAGAGGGACCGGGTCTCTTCCTTCCCCTCATGTTCCCATCACCAGTTAGATGTTTAGCTTATGTTTACTGTTTGGGACATATTTGTGGGGTGAATGAATGACCTGGCACTTATCTGCTCTTTCCGTTCACCAGAATCCTTCCAAGTTCTCACAAGTTTGTCTTCCTAACAGTATGGACCCTTCCTGTGACTCGGGTGAATGTCCCCCGATACTTGCCCTTCTCAGGAGTGGGGACGGTTAAGCATGTGGCATGTAGGGGCACAGGCTGTGCTGTATGAAATGGTGAGAGCCTCTTGCAGGCAGGTCATTGGGAAGGTGTAGAGGGGTCGATGGCGAAGGGTCGGTGTCTGTTGGATTCACAGGCACAGACCTCAGCCTGAGGGAGGGAACGTGGCTGTGGGAAGACCTAGTTAGAGTGAGTTCAGTTAATAGAGGGTGAGGGTGACGTTCCTGACAGAACGATAGTAGCCCTGGTTTCTCTGTAGACAAATAGCTAGCCCAGAGCTTAGTAATTCTGTAGTAAACCTCTGGAGTGGAGAAGGAACTGCTTTCTCCCCTCCTGACGCCTGGGCCAGAGACTCTGGCCCTGCCTTCTCCAGAGAGGCTGCACCAAGAAACAGAGACAGAGGGAGAAGAGCCTTAGGGTTTCGACGCTGAGGTCCATGCCCCTGGGATGAAACATCTGGCACCACTGATGAGTATTCCACTTTTTATAAGCAAAACATCATTTCTGAGAGTTTTCAGCATCTGGCCAGAAGTTGTTTTATATTTGGCTTGCTCTCCTGGTCAGTGTGAAACTTAGAGCTGTTAGTAGGGGGATAACTGCCCTTCTGAGGCTCTCCTGTGTTCACATGGGGTTTCTGGGTGATTTGTTGACTAGGCCCCTCCAGGTTGCCCTCCAGGTGTGGGAAGTTTGTATTCTGAGCTTGGTTTGTTTGCTTGACATACGCCAAGAGTAAGAATTTAAAAGAGGAGAAAAGAAACTGATTCTTTTCCAAGTGTAATTAACGTGATTTTGCCAACCAAGGAGGAGAAAACAATCCCTGTGTATCGAAAGCATCCGAGCGGTGCAGTTTGAATTTCTGGTGAGGAGAGCTGCACTTGGTTTGACTTACTGACCGCTGTTTTTACTGTCATGTAGAAGGACATGTTTTTGTCTGAGGCTACGGAATTCTTGGCAACGGAACAAACCTAGTGGAAACCGCTCTTCCGGAAATGATTCCACCCACTCTCTTCAGCTTGATGGAGTTCAACCCAGAAGTCCAGGTTTCCTGCATTTGCTGTGGACTCAGCCACTTTGCTCCCCTTACCAGTAAGTGGCGAAGCCTGTGTGGCCCCAGTGATGGGCCGAGCTGCACTCTCTTGGGTTCATCCTAAGCCGTGGGCAGCTTTCAGTGTCCATCCATCCAGTGGAGGGGCGCCCCGCGTGGATAATTACAGTGAGCAGCTCATCCAGATGTTGTTTGGCTTGAAGTTGTATAATGTGTGTCTTTTTTCATCCTGGAGTTTTGTTTTTGGTTCCTTTGGTTTGTGGTTGGGCTCATGTGAAAGTGAATTTTCTCAAGAGGATGCCAGTCGGTGGTAGGAGGTGGACCCTCGAGAATGTCAGGGTGCTGGGGAACCCAGCAGAGGTTTGATGAATCCCCGGGAGAGCCATCGGGAAATGAAAGTGTGGGGCTCATCCCGCTCCTGGCCAAGCCCAAACCCTGACCCAACCCAGGAATGAGGGACGGCAGGACGCTGATTTGTCAGATACCCTGGGGTTTTGTGGAGGGAAATATGCCCCATTTCTCCAAAGTGCCAGGACAGAATGATCAAAGCCAAGGCTGGAATGGAGCTGTTCTTGAAGGTTTGCCCAGTTACAAAGCCGTCAGACACCCAAGTGCCTCCCGCCCTCGGATGTGCGCTTTCCTTGATTGCCTCTCCCGTTCCACCACAGTAACTGTCAGGTCAGTCTGCTGCTCTTTAGTTGACCTGACTGGTAAGACTGAAGAAAATTAATTTCATTTTGTGGGGATCCTCACGTAAATTCGCTATTTCCTTGCACCTAAGAATGTTAATTTGTAAATCTCAATTACTCATCTCTGGTGAGTCATTGTTTTCTATTTAGGCGTCTGGGCCGGGACAGAGTGGGGTCATCCTCGTTAGTGTTCTCTGGCCCTACGCTACTGTGAGGACTATCCAGAGGCCCCCCCGACCCAGAGTCCTGACTGCCCTTCAGTTGTTGTCTGAGGTTCAGATCTCAGGCCTGTAACACACACGGGCTGTGGCGTGGACTGTGGGGGGGTGACTGTGTGCACAGCACCCTCGGTCGCAGTGATGACCGGGGTAGTCCCTCAGCACCGTCACTCGGAGTCAGCACTTCCATATGCTAATGTCTTGAGGGTGCCAGACTCTTCTAAAGCTATTTTGATTTAAAAACTAAGAGTCATTATGGACTCAATCTGGAGGTATCAATGATCTACGGCTTAAACTGTGCAGAGTCACATCCTTGGAAATCCATATGAAATGTGCAAAATATTCAACTAGAGTACACTGTTTTCTGTTTGCTGTCATGCCATGTGGACGTTTTGGGTCACACCAAAATGAAATCCGCTTCTAGATTTCCCCCGAGACCCCACAGCCACCCTCCAGGTGCCGTGACTGTCCTCAGTAGAGGGAGCATCAGAGCTTGGGTATCTCTCCTTCTGTGCCCAGCGTTTGCATGTGGTCAGCTGGGAGTTGGACTTGGTTGGTTTCCCCTGAGATCTGCTAACCTTTTGGGGGCCAGACTGAATTGTTCTATTAAACACGTAAAATCTGAGGGTGGAGTCCCCAGGGTGGTGGTCAGACCAGAGGGGCTCTGATGGATGGGAACAAAAGGATTCCTTATTAATCAGCCAGATTATTTTAGTCCTGGCTTCTCCATGTCTTGTCTACTTCTTCTGCTTCTCAGGTGGAGGTGGTAAAATGGGGCCTCTGTGCCAAGGAGTGCCCAGAGCTGATGTGGACAGAAGTGGGGTCTGAAGGCTGGGTAGCAGGAGGCTGCCCCACCAGGTCTGGGGTCCCGTCCAGAGGTGGGCATTCCCGAGCCCAGTCTAGATTTGTTCTCCTGGACTGTCCTCTAGAGCACTTCGTCCGTTCTTGTCCCTCGTGGCACTTTTTACAGTTTGTAAACACGTATATATTGGTTTGATCGTTTGTTTCTTTCTAACTGTTTGACTAGCTCTTGTCCCATGAGGACAGGAACCGTACGTGTTCACTCACTGTCGTGTCCCAGCTCCCAGCACACAGACATCGACCCGGCCCAAAGAGGTGCCCAGTCACCCTGTGTCCCTTGACCAAATGCTCCCGAGATGTGGAAACCCAGACAAGGGATGACGGATGGAGGTCTCCCTCTATTAGGGCATGACCAGGACTGGAGGGTGCTCAGACTTCAGGACGTGTGGAGGGCAGGGTGTGGTCGGATGTGACTGTGGGTGAGGGGTGTGCATAAGGGACGAGCAGAGTGGGCCATGACTGTGGGTGAGGGGCGTGCATATGGGGCGAGCAGAGTGGGCCGTGTCCAGGAGCCTCCTGGGCCTACAGCTCTGTGCATGTACTCTTCTCCATGTGACGGACACACCGTCATTCTGGGCTTGCACATGTCTTTGGTTTGGGGGTAGTATACCTTTCCCTTCAAAAGGAGGCATTAATGCCTGGTAGAAATTGAAGTTTAACATTGGGCTCTGTTTGTACCTGGTTCTAGAAAGCGTATTCTCATGACCCTTCCTCTTCTTGGTGACTTGCCTCTGGCCTAGCCCAGCCAAGCCACCCTTTTCCTTTCTGTGCAGACAAAGGAGAGCTGTTTGTGTGAGGCAAGAACATCCGAGGGTGCCTGGGAATCGGTTGCCTGGAAGACCGGTATTTGCCATGGAGCGTAAGGCTGGACTGGACGGGCGTGAGTGCGTGCCCACAGAGCAGACTACCTGATGTGGCAGCAGCGTCCAGTGTGCGGCTGGGCCAGGACCAGTTCCCTGGGCGCTGCTTCCCCTCCCAGGTCCCAGCTGGCCTCCTCCTGCCCCAGCGCACCCTCTGCCAGGGCATCAGGAGAGACCGCGTAGTGGTGAGGAGCCAGAGCGAGCGCCCAGCAGCAGCTTCTCAGGCTGCAGGCTCCCTGGCGCTGCGCTCCTTCCTGGGGCTGTGAGTGAGCAGCCTGTGCAAGCAGGGGGCAGCCTGACCAAGGGTTCCAGTCCCCCTGTGCCCTGGAAGAGGCCCTGTCAGAGGCTGTCCACGGGCACGTGGAGCAGAGAAACAGAGGCCCCCCGGGGCCTCAGAGAGGCAGAAGCTACAGGCCAGGCTCCACAAGGCCCAGAGGGGCTCCCAAGGGGGAAAGATTTGAAATGACAAAGCTGGCGTGCCAGGAGCTGTTTGCAGAGGCCCGTTTGGAGGAATGTTTTACATGCATTTAAAAGAAAGCAGGATATTTAATATTTAGAGTGCCTTACCACAGCCACCAAAGTGAAAAATAATGTTTTTCATACCGGGGAGAATGCAATTAGACCAAAAGGCTCATTTCAGTGTTAAAGTGTTCTTTCTTAAATTGTAGTTTATATTACTGTTTACTAAATCAGTTCTTCTAAACAAAGCTATTGATGTTTTTGAACACGGAACATACGTACTTGGTACAAAGTGTCTTATGAAAACTAAGTCTCCCGTCTCTTGTCCCAGAGGCACCACCGGTTCTGGTTCTCATGTTGCCTCCAGAGACAGACTGCGGAGAGTGCGTGTGTGTGCCTGCGCGCGACCGTATGCACGCACAGGCCTAAGTATTTCCTTTGAAGGCTGGATTCTAATAATGTCTTTTGAAATTGTGAGAAGCATTTTTAAAAAACACTTGTAAAAATGCAAAAAAAAAATGTATAATTTAAATACAATAAGGATTTATCTTTCAAAAACCCACTGCAGAGTGTTTCGAGGCACTTTGGTGTTTCAGGGGCTGTTTCCATCGGGCCTTCCCTCTGCCGCTGGCTCTGTTGGTTCCCTGTGACCTCGGCAGGCCCACAGACACAGAAACTGTTTCCACCATTAGCTTCGTTGCTATAATTTATCCTTTTTTTCCCTGCGAAAAGTCTGTCTGCAGGCTCCGGGCTCCTGTCACTTCAGCGAGTGTGTGAGGACACCCTGAATGCAGTGACCATGGGCCACTCCGACGTGTCTTCTGGCTGTCCTGACTTCTTACACTCAGGCTCTGTCCTTCTGCATGTATTGGGGTCTGTAGAGGAGGCCAGTGCACAGCCCGAGTGGCAGGTGTGGCCTGAGAAGGTGGAGGGACTCTCATCACACGGTGGCCACCATTATCTCCCTCAGTGGATAGCCGTTCCCAGGGGCATAGGTCTCAGTCTTCTGTTCCCTGAGCACCCGCCAGGTGTACATGCTGCCAGTCCATGATGATTTCTGGCGGGGACGGGGGTCTCTTGCTGGCACACAGACCCTGACATCAGTGAATCCAAAACACTTGGCCTGCCATTCTCGTCAGGTCCACCCCTGACTCACTCAGGAGAGTCTTGTCCTGATCATGCTTGTTTCTTGAATATGTGGTTGGCTCGCATTTTCACGAGGTCAGGAAACACCTACTGTGCACTCACTGTGTTCATGTGACACAGTCAGACGCTGAGAACCACGCGGCAGGAAGAGTGCTCTGACTTGGCACAGCGGGTGACAATCTCGCTGAGCACCTGGCACAGGGCAGACACTCGGGCTGCGTTTCTGAAGATCCACACTGTTCTCTCTCCTCATGGGCAGCCCTGGTCAGGTCCCAGCACCTCCTGACAAGCAGCAGAGTTACTCACAACTCTGAGGGCCGTTCTCCCCGCAGGGGCAGCATGGGAGCTGCTCATTGCCTCGGCCTAACCATGCAGCCTGACCTTCCCAGAGACCACTTCAGATGGCCTTGGGGGTGGCCCCCAGCACTGGGGTGGCTCTGTGAGGTCTCCATTCTCCTGGGGCCTGCCCTGCCCCAGGATTGAGCCCCAGGAATGTATCCCCTCCCCCAAGGAGCCCACACTTGCCTTTCTCTCTCCCAGGGTGCATCACCCAGCTACCCTCAGACGCTCATGCTGTGGCGACCAAGAAACCCAGCCTTTCTTCCACACCAACCTTGATATTTCTCATGGAACAGCCCAGATTGAGCTTGAGCTGGAGACAGTGCTTGGAGTCCCTCTTGCTGTGATTTTCTCGGGGCCACACTGAGGGCATGCTGAGCAGTCAAGTTTAAAAGGAAAAATCCCGAGAGTGTGGTCACCTCCTTGAACCAGGAGTCCATTGTCTTGCTAGGGAGGCAAACATGTGGGATGTAGCTGGTGTGGGGGCTGCCCATGAGGAGCAGAGAGACTTGGTCTTGCTGTCGCTCTGGTAGGGTGGTGCCAGCTGAATTGCCAGAGAAGAGCACAGGAATCTGTGCCCATCAGAAAAATGGCCCTTGTGAGTCCACCCTCAGAGACGGAAACTGAACAGGCTCAGGCTCATGACCGAAAGCTGTTCCACAGCTAAGTCATCCACCCTCATTACAGCGGGAGAACACTGAAGATGAAGCAAAGGCCTGATTGGGTCCCTGTTCCTGTCTGACTGTACGCCAGGAGCTGCCAGGTGCAGGGGATGCAGTGGTGAGAAGGACGCGTTCATTCCAGCTGGCGCATCTGGGTGCAGGCTGCCTCTAATGAGTCTGGCCTCAAACTAGGGAATCAAGATGAGGCCGCCTGCTCTGGGGGCCATGTTCATGAGGGGATTCCTTTGGGCAGATTCAACCCTTTACCCTGGGCCTCACAACCTTGCCTGTATGATAGAATCATCTGGGAGGTTACTGATTGATTGTTTTGATGTATGCGAATGATCCAAAAAAAATAAAACGCTGGGCCAATGTAAAACTCGTACATGAAGTTCTGGCATTATTCATAATAGCCAAAAAGTGGAACCACCCAAATGTCCACCAACTGTTGAATTCGGTACAAGTGTCTGTGTGAACGTGTTCTCAGTTTTCTCAAGTGTATACCTAAGAAGTGGGATCACTGGTGCCTTCATTTAATTTTTTAAGTTTGGACACTTACCACATATTTCATGACACGCTCGGTGATCTTGAGTCCAAGACACGGAGTATTAATTGCCCTGAAAACAACGCGGGCTGTTCCCTATAGGCTCCTCAGAGACTCTGCCTGCTCTCCGAGGTTCTCCCGGGACAACAGGACCCTCCCGGTGTCCCAAGCTCATCAGGGTGGGAGATGGGCCTGGGTCTCGCTGACGCTGCAGAGCTTCCCGCTGGATCAGATCAGGTCCAGAGCTCCTGGAAAAACAGCTCAAATGAGATGCTCCCCCACCAACATTTGCGAGGTGGGAGCTCCCGGTTCTTGCCTCCGTCCTCCTCCTTCTTCTCTGTGCTGCCTCCACCATGTTGATAGGGACTTCCTCTAACCCTCAAGAGTGTCAGAATAACTCATATTCTTTCTTGGCCATCCTTCACGCCCAGCATCCATTCCTGTTGTTTTTTCTACCACATCGATATTTTTAAAACATTGACATGTGAGTCACATGACGTAGGACCATTTTAAAGTGTACAATTAAGTGTTTTAGCGTATTGTCTATGTGGTGCAACCACCCCCACGATCTCATCCCGCACATTCCCTTTGGAGAGCTCGTTTTGACCATCATGAGCCCCCTGCCCCCCCAGAGGAATGTCACATGATAAACCCGGGGGGCCATGTGACCACAGTTGTTGCTGTTCTGTGACCCAGTTCTTTACATTACCTTTTAAGAGAGGGTGGGGGACGTTTTACACCGATATTTTATCCAAGAGAAACTGAATCAGACTCTTGGGGGTGGAGTCCTGGCATGGGTAACCCCCCTGGGGGTCTGAATGTGAGCAGTGGTGAGAACCTGCCACAAGCAGCCAGAGCTGCTCCAGGAGGAATTATGCCCTGGTTAGGCGAGGGGCACAGTCATGGTTCTGAGGGCTGGCTGGACATCTGCTGGTCCCCTGATACTCCACTGCCCCCACAACCCCAACTCTGCACAGGGACGACTCTAGAACCAGCCAGGGGCCTCCTCCTGAGAACTGAGACCAGGACCCTGGCAGTCCCCCTTTCCTGCTCCTATCAGCCCTCTTCATAACCAAGACTCCCACTCAGATGCTAAGTTTGGTCCCCTGCGTGGAAGTCCTCAGTGGCTCCCCATGGCCTATAGGAGGGTGAGGCCCCTGGCGGACCTGAGCACCCACCTTGCATTTCAGCCTCATCCCCTACCTGCCGCATCAACTCCTCCCTCCCCCGCCGCACTCCTCCATTCCAGCCAAGGTTCCCTCTGGCCCTCTGCGCCTTTGCTCCTCCCTCTGCTGGGTCCCCATCTTACCAAGCTCAACCCTAATGTCCTGGCTTCTTGTTCTGCCCCCTACTACTGGACAGTGGTCATTCCCTCCCCCTGGGCACAGCACACCCTTGTGGTCTAGCCTGGCCTTGCACTCTTTGGACTAGCTCCTTTCCCTGTCTTCTCACCTCCTAGAGAGACGCAGGTCCAGGGGCCACAGCCTGTTCCTCGGGGTCCCCAGCACCTGGCACAAGGTCCAGCACCGCCCAAGTGACAGTGACTGTGAGTGAGTGGTGGGAATGGGAGATCGGGCCCTGGAGTTCTTTGTAACTTTTGAGATTTTGGGGGACATCAAGAGTCCCCGTGGATGTCCCAGCTCCAATGGGGTCTCTGAAGGAATGAGGGGGGCGTAGTCTGAAGACCCCAGAAGGGAAAGCATTCACAGCATCCAGAACTTTCTTGGGCTCAGGGTGGTGAGTGAGCTTCATCCTCATTGTCACTCCCTTCAATCCTCAGGTCCACTTTTCCTGCGGGCAGGGGTGAGACAGGTGGGAATGGAGGTTGGTGGGGTTCAGTGCAGGCTCAGGTCTTCAGCACTGCCTTGGTCACACTGGCCCTCTATGGAAAACGTCAGAGAGGGGCAGTGAAGGGTGTCCAAGGTCCAAGACCTCTGTCCTGCTTGGGCATCCTGCGTGCCTACCTGTCAAAAGGGCAGGAACCAAATGCCAGAGCCCTGTGTTAGGGACGCTGGGCACGGAGCCCTCCCTCGTGCCCCCAGGGTATCTTGTAGGGAGGCGTCAGCTCCTGGGCTTCTAGCACCAAGGACCTTCCTGGGGGTGTGACATCCACAGCACGGCTCCAGGCTTGGGCCAGAGGCCCTGTGGCCCGGAATCCAGCCCCGTATCCTCCCCATGCACCAGCAAGGCCCTGTCCTGCTCCGCAGGCCCCCTCACCCCCAGGCCTGCCTCTGCCAGAGGTTTGGGAGGAATGATGGGCACAGTAGCCGGTCTCCAAGATGACCCCAGTGACCTTGGCCTCTTGGTTTCACACCCTTGTGTGTTCTCCTCCTGTGTCAAATCAGAGCAGGGCTGTATGGTGACAGAGTATGGTGGAGGCAGAGGCGTGTGAATTCTGAGGCTCAGGGCCAAAAAACCATTTTGGTCCCTACACTGGCCCTTGAATCCCTTGTCCTGGGGGAATCTGGGCACCGTATTGTGAGGACACTCAAGCAGCCCCATGGGGAGACCCATGTGGAGAGGAACAGGCTCCCTGCCAACAGCTGAGCCCAACTTGCCAGCCCTGTGAATAAACCACCTGGGAAGTAGATCCTCCAGTCCCAGCCAGGACTTCAGATGATTGCAGCCTCCCGAGGGACCCTGAGCCAGCTGCTCAAACTGCTCCCGAATTCCTAACCCACAGAAACGGTGACACGTAAACAATCATTTTAATCCATTGCGTTTGGGGCAACTCGTTACCCTGCATCAGGTAACTAATACAGCCCCTCTTGCTCTGGGGATGTGTCCTCTCTCAGCCGCTGAGTGTGGACGGGGAGGCTGTTCTGCCTTCCTCCCAACCGCTGGCCATGTTCCCCGACCATGGAATGGAGAAGGAAAGAGATGAGGTGTGGCCCTGGAGCAGCACAAAATCAGACGCCCTCAGCCAACATATTTTTCTCCATTTTAATTAACACTTTACAAAGTACAAAATACATTGTATTTTGGGGGGAACAGTTGGTATTTGTTTCTCTCCATCACACAGTACGTGAATCTTGAGGGTCTTGTGTTTCTTCAAGAAAGAAAGAAATAGTGAGGGTCCCCACCAGGGTGTAAGGCTGCCCAGTTCTCCCCTCTCCAGACTTTGGGACAGATGTAAGTGCCACTGCTACTGCTGGTGACCTTGGGCAGGCCGGGTGAGGGCCAGACCCCCGAAGACGAGGTCCTGAACAGGGCAAGGCCCCCCAGAATACCATTGTACCCCCAACATCCACTCACCCCATCTCAGGGTGACGGAAATGATCTTTGCATAGAGGAGGAGGTTGGCTTGAGATTTTGTTTGTTACCGCCTGACCCCAGCTTTGGAGCTTACCCTGCCCAGCACTCTGGAACATTTCCTGAATAGGTAAACTGAGGTAGGGAACAGGGAAATTCACTGGGCTTAGCCTGTGACTTGGGACATGAATTTGGCCTATTTTTCATCCCCCCTTCCCGCCCCATCTCCAACTTGCTGGACCCTCTTCAGGGACGAGCCCCAGTAGGCGAGGGGGCACCAGCACCCAAAACCTCTCCCTGTGAACAGTATCCTCAGGACTGGATGCTTCTGAAGAGCCAGCTCAGCAGGTCTAGCCCCTTTGGGCTGCATGGACTGCCAGGCCTCGCGCTGCACAGCAGAGCCCCTGCTGGAGACACCTCTGCCCCCTCCACAGAGCAGATTTACACAGTCAAGTGGGCTGGGGCAGTCCTGCATGCAAGGCCTGCCACACCACCATCAGCTCCACATGTGGCCCCCGGATAAGAATGCTACCGAGGCCTCAAAATACGGGATGAGCCAATCCCTCAGCTAGGATTTGGGCTCTGCACACGTGTGCTGGCACACACCCTATTGTGGATGACACAGCACATGCTCACACTTACATGTGTGTGTATGAACACACGTTTGCCGTGTACAGAACACTGTCCTGCCCCCAGGGCAAGGTCCACCTTGCACTCCTGACTCTCACAGCCTCCCACCTCCTTGAAGCAAGAGCCACAAACTCCCTCACCACCAGGCTGCCCACAGACGCCAGGGGCCGGGCCGCAGGCTCCTACCTCCCATCCAGCCGCTCCTGGTGCCGCCTGCCTCAAGGCCAGAGGCTGCCTCAGCCACCAGCTCCTGCCTTTACCTTCCCAAGAGAGCAGGCGTCATAAGAGGGGTGGACATCAAAGCTGAAGGTATGGAAAGGGGACGAGAGACAGTTAAGCTTGTCCTTTTGCTGCCTCTAATTTGAAAATGAAAGAAAGAAAAGAGCCAGATGAGCTCTGAGAGGTAGGGAAAGGTCTCTCCTACAGCAGGGCTCCACTCCCCTCAGGACAGCCCCGCCACTCTTCCCAAGCCTGCCCTCTGCTGGGCCGACCACCGTCCACCACTCTAGTTTCTCCCCTCCCAGGAGGCCTCTGTGAATGGAGGGCTGCTGCCCCTCCCTCAGCACAGTATCCAGGAACCTGAAAGGCCAAAGCTCATGTCTTTCCACTGCTGGGAGACTCCATCATCCTCCCCCAGGCTCCTCTCACTAAGCCAATCACCAACTCCATTTCTCAGTGGATGTGACAGCAGTGACTGGCTGCTCCCTGCCCTGGCTTACAGTGGGCACACATATATTGGGGGTATTTTCTTCCTAACCCTGCCCAGTGTTCACTCAGAGAGTGGCACCAAAAATTTCTCAGTCCCAGGACTGGAGTGCTCTGTTCTCATATGGGAGCTCCTCAAGGTTCCCTCTCTTAGCCGGGGCCGGCAAGGGCCCTAGTTGTCCCCACCTCCAGATCCAGAGGCTCAGAGAGGTGGCCCAGGGTAGCTGTGAGACTCCTAAAAGTCTTCCTGGGAAATACTGCCAGGAGGGGCTGGTGGTGGGTGAACAGGTTCATATTCGATGATCAGGCAAATGGTGCCTTGGCATGGGGTGGGGGCCTGTCCCTTCCTATCTCCCCAGAGCCTTCTCTCCTGACCTCCATAGCCTCCTCTGTCACCACAAAGGGCCAGGCTCCACCAGAGCGTGCATCATCTTCTGGACACCACACTGGTCTCTGAGGCCATGCTGACTGGTGGGGGGAGGTCACAGTGGGCGGCTCTGAGTCACCTGGCTCCCTCCCTTCCCTCCAGGGGTCTGTGGCCTGGGGTTGGTGGGAGGGGGAGAATGCTGGTTCTTGGGGGGCTCTGGACCCTCTGAATCTTTGGGAGTAGAGTTCTGCACACCTCTCCATCTTGGATGAGTACTCTGGGCTGAGGGCAGTGGCATGGGTAACACCTCTTGGGGGCTTTGGAGACCCCCATGGAGGAAGGAGGTGCAGAGTTGGCACTGCCCATCTCTCTCCTGGGTCAGGACTGAGGTCTGAGGGAGAAAGATGTTTCTTGGGAACCAGGGGAACCAATGCCAAAGGTTGAGCGAGGTCAGATTTTTCTACTTGGTGGGGGAGGGAAAGGGGTGGTCAGGGCTCCCCCTGCCCCTCACTCTCCTCTCCTGGAGCTCTCACCACTCTGGATGGGGCAGGGAGGAGCGAGGGTGGTGTAGAGGGTTTGAGCTTTTCTCACCAGGGGGAGGCACGGAGGGAAAGACACACACGGGAGTCCAGGTGGTGGATCTGAGTGCCCGCTCACCCTGCCTTTTGGCAGCCTGGCCCAGGAGCCCCATTTCCCTCCTGTGCCACCTGCCTCCCCAGTCAGTGCCCAGAGATCCTCAGCCCCCACAGGGCATCATCCTCAGGTCTCCCTGAGCCATTGGCTGCCCTTAGCACCCACCTTCGCCTTCAGCCGTTGGGAAATGTGGCCTCCAGCTCTTCTGCTGGGGCATGGGGTCAAGGATCATGCAAGACTGCAGTGCCCAGCATGGGTTTTCTCTGAACTTTTCTCTGCATGACTGGCCTCTATTTTCAGGTGTGGATTTCTGGTGCTCATCACCCCTGGTACCCCCAGGGACTGCCCTCTTTTATGTCACACAGTGGACGTGAGCTCCACGTGAGCAGGGACCACATCAGGTTGTGCTCCCTGGTGAAGTCACAGTGCTTGGCACACAGCAAGGACTGGAGGATGTTGGCTGAATGATTGAATAAATGAACCAGTGAATGAACAAATGAGTGAATGAATGAGTGATGACTGAATGAATGAGTGTAGGAATGAATGAGAGAATGACTGAGTGAGTGATTGAAGGAATGAGAGAATAAACGAAACAATGAGTGAATGGGTGAGTGAATGAAAACACAGAAGCAGGTGTGATCCAAACAGGAGGAGCCTTTGTTTCTTCTCCTCTGGACTCTGCCCATCTCATGGGCCCGGGCCAGTCCCTGTCTCTCCTGGCCTCAGTTTCCCAACTGTCTCCTGAGAGCCTGCTCTTGGAACTGCATCAGCCAGCTCAGTGTGGACACGGCTTGTGCTCTCCCCGGCGTGGGGGCGGTAGGGACGCGCTCGGGGCGCACGGGCCTCCCTCCAATGGGCGGTCGCGGGTGGACCCGCGCGGGGCAGCCGGGCCTCACGTCCCCAGCCGGGCACGCTCTCGGGGCCCACGCACAGCACATGCACGTGACCCCGCTCCTCCGCGCACATGCGCAACACCAACAGCTGCCACAGGGCTGGTCCCGAGGGTCCCCACTCCGCCGACTGCTCTGTGACCCCCACATCGGTTGGGGCGTTGGAAGAGGCCCTGGATCCAGTGTGGGGCCGGGTCGTGGGTGCTGTGGGGTGGAGGACAGCGTGTGGGGACTCCTGTCTCCCCAGAACTCCCAGCCCCTCGTCTCGGTACAGCTGGCGCCCAGGGAGAGGTTTCAGAAGAGGCTGCGGCTCCCGGAGAGACTGGCCTCCGAGCCCGAGAGAGACCCGCCTTTGGTTCCGCCTCCGGGTTGCACGCGGGGGGACGGTGAACCCTTTGCTCTGTGTCCCGGGCCTTTGTCACGGAGGCCTGCTTGTTCGTGTGTGCAGGGACAGCTGGAGACCTCCATCGCCTCGGTGAGGGAGACGGGCCCTGACCCCGCCAGCCTGCAGGTGAGAGAGCTGGTCCCAGTCCCCAGAGGCAGCACCGTCCCGCCCACTGTGCCCGCCCACTGTCTGGGCACCTGTGGGAGAGACGGGACCTGGTGGCAGGAGCATACCTGTCATGAAGGTTGATGCTACTTGGCCGAGGAGACAAACGTGTTTCGGCTCATTGATGCTCATTCATGACGAGCTGATACATTTATTGTGGGTCGACTATGTGGACTGAGGGGTCAGGACTCCAGTCAATTTGTTCCAATCTCTGTGGGGATGAACTAAAAATGGCAACTTGCCCTAGAGTTTTCTCTTGTCCAGTAGCCTGTTTTGTTTCTGTGTCAGGGAAAAAACTAAAATGACCCTATAGGGCTGGCCCCGTGGCTCAGCGCTTGAGTGCGCGCCCTCCACTACTGGCGGCTCGGGTTCGGATCCCGGGCGCGGCCCGATGCACCGCTTCTCGGACCATGCTGAGGCCGCGTCCCACATACAGCAACTAGAGGGATGTGCAGCTATGACATACAACTATCTGCTGGGGCTTTGGGGGAAAAATTTTTAAAAATTTTAAAAAAGGCAGCTTTCTTTGAAAATGTCCTAAGGATCAGCCCATTTCTGGCATAGAGAGGAGAGTTCTTCGTGGCTCCCCAATGAGAAAGTGCCCTGGACCAGAAGTCAGAGACACTCCCAGTGTGTCCTTGAACCCTCCCTGGGCGTCAGTTTCCTCATCTGTAAAATAGGGCTATTGTGGAGGTCGTAAGTGGTTTCCAGAAGTTCTTACAGCTCTGAGAGTGATGCCTTAAGCTACCAAATGTTCCTGAAGCCATGAAGGAGGGGTCACAAATGGTGTTGTTACCGCTTAACAGTCATAAGCTAGTAAATATGAAAATGAGAGGGGCCCAGCTCGCAGATGGATGATTCCAGTGAAACTCCTTCACACCTTGTGTGTCATGGAAAGTTCTCCTTTACATGCTCCCTGCGCAGGTCCTGCTCCTTACCTATCGCCAGAGTTCATCGTTGACCTTGGGCACTTTCATTGGTCTTTTGGGAGGATTTCTGTTCAACTTGATGAGTTCCTGAATATCGTACCCAGTGAATCACTCCCAATATTACTCATTAATTCTAAGTCCTATTTTTTAAAATTCCATCTCCAGCCCTGTTCTGGGCAAGTTGTCTAAGCAAACCTCAGTGTCTTGGTCCAATTGAATTGTAGTGAAGATATCCCCGTGTACACTCATGTTTTCTCCCCTTTGATGTATTTCCCACATGGAATAGCTGCTTTGAAAATCAAAAGATAAAATTTCCTCTCTGTCCTCTGCCAGCTACCCTCCTGCCAAGAGAGACACTCTAAGCTGCACGTGCTTCACCTTGGGAAGATCAAGGCGTAAATTCAAGGTAAAATTTCATCAGTGTGAAGGTTAGGGTTAGGGCTGCTCGTGCCCATGCTGCTGGCTGGACCAAGTCTGCACCCCCTCCTCTAGTGGCCAACTCCTCCATCCATTCCTTCTGAGGACGTCTTTCCCCATTTCCCTGGGGGTGGGCTTTGTGAAGGTGGGTTTTGTGGGGTTGTGACCCATATCGTTTGCATGGGTTGGGTCTTTGTGCTATAGCAAGTGCCTAGTCCGGCTGCTCCTGGGACCAAGACACATCTCCAAGTTGAAACAAATTATCTTTCTCTGTATTTTCTTAAAACAGCTGTATTGAGATATCGCTCACATGCCGTGTAAGCCACCCATTTAAAATGTACAAATCAATGGCTTGTAGTAGAGTCACAGAGTTGGGCAACCATCACCACAACAGTGGAACATTTTCATCACCTCAGAATGAAACCCTGGACCCATTAGCAGTCACTCCCCCTTCCCCCATCGCCACAGCCCTAGACAACCACTCCTCTACTTTTTCTCTCCCTCGATCTGTCTATTTTCGACCTCTTATATACACAGAATAGTACAATGTGTGTTGTTTTGTGATAGCTCCTTTAATATGTCATGTTTTCAAGGTTCATCCTTGTTTGTAGTGTATCGGTAATTCTTTCTGTTTTGTGCCAAATGATTTTCCGTTGCATAGATATACTGTATTTTATTGATCCATTCATCGGTTGAGGGGCATTGGACTTGTCTCCACCTTTTGGCTATTATAATAATGATGCTATGAACATTCACGTACAAGCTTTCATGTTTTCATGTCTGTTGGGTACACACCTAGAGTGGAACTGCTGGGTCATATGAAAACTCTCTAAATTTTGAAGAATTGCTAGACTATTTTCCATCTTTATTCCTGCCAACAATGTATGAGGATCCCAGTTTCTACCTATCCTTGACAAGACGTCTTAATATCTATATTTTTAATTTACAACCATCCTAGTGGATGGGAAATGATACTTATTGATTGTGGTTTTGATTGCATTTTCTTCCTGGATAATGGAGTTGAGCATTTTTCATGTCTTTATTGGCCACTTGTATATCTTCTTTGGAGAAATGTCTGCTCAGCTCCTTTCCCCATTTTTAAATTGGGTTATTAGTTTCTTTATTATTGAGTTGTAAGCATTCACTCTATCTTCTATTTGCAAGTAGCTTGTTATATATATGGTGAGCTGGTATAGTGTCCCATTCAGCAGGCTGTCTTCTCACTTTCTTGATACTGCCTTTTGATACACACAAATTTTTAATTTTGATGAAGTCCAATTTGTTTATTTTTTATTCGTGTGTTTTTGGTGTCCTATCTAAGAAATCATCACCTAACTCAAGGTCAAAAGTTTTATTCCTAGGACCTGCCCAGTGGCGCAAGCGGTTAAGTGCCCGTGCTCTGCTGCGGCAGCCCGGGGTTCGCTGGTTCGGATCCCGGGCGGGCACCGACGCACCGCTTGTTAAGCCATGCTGTGGTGGCGTCCCACATAAAGTAGAGGAAGATGGGCATGGATGTTAGCCCAGGGCCAGTCTTCCTCAGCAAAAAAGAGGAGGATTGGCATTGGATGTTAGCTCAGGGCTGGTCCTCCTCACAAAAAAAATAAATAAAATAAAAGTTTTATTCCTATGTGTTTTCTTGTAAGAGTTGTATAGTTTTGCCTCATATTTAGCTGTTGGATCTATTTTGGGTTCATTTTTGTAAGTACTGTAAGCAAGGAGTCCAACTTCTTTGCGTGTGAAAATCCAGTTGTTTCAATAACATTTGTGGACAACATTGTTCTTTCCCCATTGAATTGTCTTTTCACTCATCAAAAATCAATTGACTGTAAATATGTAGGTTGATTTCTGGACTCTCAATTCTATTCCATTGGTCTGTATGTCTATTTTTTATGACAGCACCACACTGTATTCATTATGGTAGCTTTGTAATAATTTTTGAAATTGGGAAGTGTGAATACTCCATCTTTGAACTTCTTTCTCAAAATTGTTTTGGCTCTTGTGGCTCCCTTGCATTTCCATATGAATTTTAGCCTTGGCTTGTCAGTTTCTGCAAAAACAGGCAGCTGGGAGTTTGCTTGGAATTCCACTGAATCTCTAGTTCTATTTGTGGAGTATTGCCACCTTAATAGTATCAAGTCTTCGGATACATGAAGATGAAATGTCTTTCCATTTATTTTGGTCTTCATTAATTGCTTCCAATAATGTTTTGTATCTTTCATTGTACAACTCTTGTACTTCTTATGATAAATTTATTTCTAATTATTTCATTGTTTTGGATGCTATTGTAAATTAACATATCTTCTTACTTTTATTGTCAGATTTTCCTTTGCTAGTATATAGAAATAAAATTGATATTTTAAAACTTGACATATGATATTATATTAGTTTCAGGCATATAACATAATGATTCTATATATGTATATATTACCAAAGATCAACACAATAAGTCTGGTTAACATCCATCACCTCACATAGTTACAGATATTTTTCTTGTTATCAGGACTTTTAAAATCTGTTCTCTTAGCATCTAACAGATGTACAATACACTATTGCTAACTATAGTCACCATGTTTTTTGTTACATTTCCAGGACTCATTTATTTTCTAAGTGGAAGTTTATACCTTTTGACCCCTTCATTCATTTGCCCAACCCCCACCCCCTGCCTCTGGCGACCACCAAGCTGTTCCCTGTATCTGTTAGCTCAGTTTTTGCTTTTTTTTTAATTTTAGATTCGCCATTTAAGTGAGATCATATGGTATTTGTCTTTCTCTGACTGACTTATTTCACTTAGCATAATGCCCGTCTATGTTGTTGCAAGTGGCAGGATTTCTTTCCTTTTTATGGCTGAATAAGATTCCGTTATATATATATACTTACACCACATCTTCTTTACCGGTTCATCCATCAAAGGACACTTAGGTTGCTTACCGTGTCTTCACTATTGTAAATAAATGCTGCAATGAACAGTGGGGTGCAGATATCTTTTTGTGTTAGTGTTTTTATTTCCTTTGGATAAATATTCATAAGTGGAATTGCTGGATCATATGGTAGTTCTATTTTTAATTTTTTGAGGAATCTGCATATTCTTTCTCATAGTGGCTGCACCAATTTATATTCCTATACAATGGATTTTTTAAATTAATCTTGTATCCGGCAGCTTTGCTAATCTCATTTCTTAGTTCCAATAGTTTTTCCATGTATTCTCTGTGATTTCCTCTATATGTGGTCACATCATTTGAGAATTGAGATAATTTTACTTCATCTCCTCCAATCTAGATACCTTTTACTTCATTTTCTTGCCTAATTGACCTGGCTAAAACCTCCAGCAAAATGTAGCATAGAATTGGCAAGAGTGGCCAATGCTCATCTTGTTCTTGACCTCAGGGGTGGCGTTTCCAGTCTTTCCCCACTGACTATGACGTCGGTGAGCTGTGGACTGTTCACAGATGCCCTGGACGAGGCTCAAGATATTCCCTTCTGTTTCTAGTTTCTTGAGTGTTTCTATCACGAAATGGTGTTGGATTTTGTCATATGGTTTTTCGCACCTAGTGGATATTAGCTTTTGCAGCAGCTTTTAAAGCATGAAATCGTCTTCCCTCCCCTCTTCCTCCCTCTTTCTCCCTCACACAAACACACAGAACCTCTCTGGAGGCAAACCAGAACCCATATATTAAATACTTGCTGAAAGCCAGTCGAATGACTAGTCTAGACCTCTTGATCCCGTCATCCCTGCCCTGGCTGCTGTGTAACTGGGGGGTGGGCCCACTCCAAACAGGTGACGACAGATATTCACATACTCATGGTGATTCCGAGGATGGTGGCTCCCTCTGGATTGCGTTCTCCGTCGTGTTCTCTTCTCTTTACTGACTGTAGAGTGAAAATATTTAGCATGAAGGGAGAGGATTGTGCAGGAAAGAGCATATATCAAGTGTGTGTGCTGAAAGGTAACAATAAATAGGCAAAAAACTTGACTTCTTCAAGAAATGTGTTAAAGGAAATATGACATATTCTCTACAGACCTTCCTGGCATGGAAGCCCACATTCTGAAAATATGGTGTCTGGTTAATTTTCTGAGGCCTCGTGTATCACTTTTCTCTTGCAGGAGTCTGGGTGCTGACCCTGTTGTCGGCCGGCCTCACGAGGGTGAGCTTTCTGTTCCACATTTTGCCCGGTTTCAAGTAAGAGGCCTTTGGGGTCATTTGCATGTCCTCAGCAGGAAAGCGTCAGCCACGCTTTCTCAGAATTACCAGGCAGTGCCGGCAGAGCCCGACATGCAGTACGAGGTCTGGATTGGACAGACACTTCGTCTGCAAACTTCCTATGGCACTGAGTTTCCGAAGCCCTTAAAGAACAGTGATTCTAAAGTGGAAAAAGGAAGGACAAAGGCATTTCAGCATTGTGTTTGTCAGAGTTCTCCAGAAAACAACCAACAGGATACATATGCACGTGCACACATACACACACACACACACACACACACACACACACACAGATGTGTGTATATGTATGTGTAGAGAGAGAGAGACTGATTCTAATATATTGGCTCATGTGCTCATGAGGGCTGGCAAGTCCAAAATCTGTAGACCAGGCTTGCAGACTAGAAAGTCAGGCAGGTGTCTAGATGCTGGAGTCTCGAGGCAGATTTTCTTCTTTGAGAAACTTCAGTGTTTGCTCTGAAGGCCCTCAGCTGATGAGGCCCACCCAAATTATTGACAGTAATCTCTTTTTCTTGAGGTCAACTAATTGTACGTGTTAACCACATCTACAGAATACCTTCACAGCAAGACACGATTAAATATCCAGTTTGATTAAACAGCTGCATACTATGGCCTGGTCGGGTTGACACACAAGACTAACCATCAGAGCCCACGCTCCCTCAACTTGGCGCCCACTCACATCTCCTTTAGCCGCATTTAATCTCCAAATAAGGACAGGAAGAAAGTCATTCTTCCCTCTAACATGGTACCCCTCTCCTGTGGACAACTCAAAACACAAATACTCTCCCCAAGGAGGATGCAAAGTTCTTGGGTGATGTGCACTCCTTTCCTTGATATCCTATGACTTACATACTATCATGTGAAGTTAACTGTTATTGATACATCTAGTTACATATGATGTTCTGTGATAAGAAGATAAGGAACAGAAGAAAAAATTTATTTGATACATGCACACTGTCTACAGTCTGGGAAGGCTTCCTGGAAGGCTTCTTGGATCCTTGGGCTGGGGCTTCTCTGGAGGGCAGCGGGGCGTTTTCTGTTTTTGGAAAGGCACGTGGAATGGCAGTCATGTTGCTGAACATTTGTCCTCTCGAAGCACCAGTGCCCGCTCTAAAACAAGCTTCAGAGCTAGTGCCAGCTCCACCACCAGCTCCACAGCTAGCACCGCCTTCAGTGTCAGACATCACACCAGCTCTAGTACCAAATCTGAAGTTCGAGCCATTTCTTGCCCATGTCCAAGAGCTAGATGTAGTACCAGCCACAGAGCTAGTGCCAACTCCAGAAAACGGTCAAAAGCTGGGGCCAGGTCCAACACCAGCTCCAGCAGCAGCTCAAGAGCTTAAGTGTTCTCTGGAGCCAGCTCTAGCTAGAATCCTGACTCAGAGCCATTTTCAGGACCAGCTTCAACACCCAAGCCACTGCACGAACCAGTTCTATTACAAGCTCCAGAACTAGAGCCAGTGATAGGTCTATAGCCAGAGCTAGCCCCAACACCAGCTCTACCAACAGCTCTAGCACCAGAGTTGGGGCCAGCTCCATAGCTAGAGCTAACCCCAGCTCCCACAGTTGCACAAACTCCTGAGATAGAGCAAGCTCCACCTTCAGCTCCAGTGCTAGTTGCAGGGTCAGGGCCGGGGTTCTCTCATGAGCTAGAGCTGGCTTGAACACTAGCTGTAGCATCAACGCTGGAGATAGAGGCAGCTCTATCACCAACTCCTGTGCCAGTCCCAGTGATGGTTCTAGTGCTCACTTTAGAGTGAGAACCAGGTTGAAGCTAGTTTACAGTCAGTGCCAGGTTCCAAGGAAGAGCGAGCTCCAGCATCAGCTCTAACACTGGCTCCAGAGTTAGAGCCATTTCTGGCACCAGCTCGAGAGCTAGAGTCAGCACCAAGTTCAGAGGCAGAGCCTGCTCCAGCAACAGATCTAGTACCAGCTGCAGAGCTAGATCCCCCACAAGTGCTGGAGCAAGAGCTGGCTTGGGTACCAGTAGCAGACTTAGAGCCAATGCCAGCTCAAGAGAAAGAACCAGCTCTGGCAACAGCTCTAGCACCAACATCAGAACTAGTTCATGCTGTGCTACCAGCTCTACCACCGATTTCAGAGATGGAGGCATCTCTATCACCAACCACCCAGCCGGAGCCTGTGCTGCTCTAGTACCAGAATCTGCCCCAACACCAATTCCAGAGGTGGAGCCGGTGCCAGAGCTACAAACCTAATCCACCACCAGTTTTAGCACCAGCTACAGAGCTAGAGCTAGGACTGGTTATACAACTAGAGCCACAAGAACCAGGTCTAGAATGAGAACCACAGTTAGAGCCACTTACAGCAATAACTCTACACCAGCTCCAGTGCAAGAGTTGGAGCCAGCTCAAGAGCTTTATCAAACTGCAGAAGCAGGTCTAGATTATCTCTGGAGGTAGTTCCAGCTCCAGTGCCTTCCCCAGAGCTAGAGATACTGGCGGCTATAGAGATAGCGCAACTCTAACACAGGCTCTCGCATGAGCTGCTGAGATTGAACCAGCTCCAGCTTCAGCTCCAGTTCTAGAATCAGAGCCATGTTTTGAGCTAAAGCAAGCTCCAGCACCAGCTCTAGCACCAGCGAGAGGACTAGCCCATGACATCACCATGATGGGTGGGGCCAGGTGTTGGGCTGAGGGGTGGGACATTTTCTGCCAGACAGCTCACTCCCAAGTACCTTGATCACATCCACTGCCAGCTCCTCGTCCTCCCTCACTCCATGAGGTCCCAGCCCCGGGGTCTCTGTGGCCCTGCTTTCCCAAAGAAGGCTCAAAGCTGACAAAGAGCCCTCTGGTGTTGGAAACTGGGGCCAATTCATTAAAAACAGTATACATTTTGACCCAGAAACTCCACGTCATGGATTCTGTCCTAAACAGAGATTTGTGGTTGCAGGTGTTCCCTTCAGCACGATCCAGAGAGTGAAAAACTGGAAATGGCCCCTGGTCCAAGCAGGGGGTCTTCATAAATTCTGATGCCAGGACAGAGAAAATACCAAGTGGAATAGGATTGCCTGGCAGTGGCCATGCCTGGACAAATCAGGCTCTAGAAGAGCACACACCCTGGAATGCTCCGTTCCTGACACCCACAAGTGCACACACACATACGCACGCATGTGCACACACGTGCACACACTGTACAGACTTTCTGTGGGATGAAGTCCTGGGATCAGCACCGCCAGCACAGGCGTGCCCCTGGGGGCTGCGATGGGTCCTGCAGGCTGGTCTCCAGAGAGGAGTGTCCTTTCACACTTGTCTCTAGGAGTCTGCTGGGGCCTCTGCTTCCTCACATTGTCACCAGGGCTGGTTGTCACCACACTGGAACCCTGCCCATCTGATGGGGCCCAGTGCCCTCTCCACAGTGTCTCCATGTGCGGGTGTCCCCCTCGTGGAGCTCGAGCTTCTCTGACACATGCTGCCCCTGTGTATCACCTCTCATTGGCGTTGAGTGTGTTTGCTCTTTATCTCTTATTAAAATACTGAATTTCAAGCATTTTTTGGAAGCGAGGGATGTGTAGCCTTTCCCTGGCCTTGGGTTATGAGGAATGCTTTCCGGTTTGTGGTTTGCCTTTCCAGCTTTTTACCCTTGTCTTGTTTTTGTTTTGGCCACAGGCGTTTCATGCCTGGCTTCTGGCTCTGGTGTCCCACTTAGAACAGCAGTCTGTACCCCAAGATTATGCACATATTTACCGAAAGGGCTTTATTTGATACATCAAATCTAGAATCCACCTGGGATTTTCCTATCAAATTAGAGAAATTCTATTTCAAATAAAAACAGAAAAGGAAAACCTATCAGGCCCTGTGAAAATAAGAAGGCAGACACAAATGGCCAGTTATGCCATGATTCCACTTATAGGAAACATCCAGAATAGATTTAACAAAAAACAGTGACAGAAAACAGATTAGAGCGGGCCAGGGCCTGAGGAATAAACGGGGAGTGAGTGCTTTTAGAACAGGATTTCCTTTTGGAGTGTGAAATTGTCTGAGCCCAGATAGCGGTGATGGATGCACAACAATGTGAATGTCCTTAATGCTCATAAAGTGTACAATTTAAAATGAGAAAACATAAATTTTAAAAAATCGAAACATTTAATTTAAATAATTATTAAGAACTAAACAATAAAGAAAAATCAAAAAGAGCAACTAAGAAGGAAACAAACACATTAATGAGGGTAGGGAAGGAAATTTCTGGTGAGGGAGCAGTTTGAATGGGTGGTACAGGAGCTGCTGATGAGAGACATTGCAGAGCCAGCTCTCCCAGGCCAGATGGTTTGGCTTCAGGTGCCTCTTGGTCTCCTGCAGGACCCTCTTCAGGGGATGTGTCTCCCTGCTTGCATGGTGGGGCCTCAGTTGCCTCCTGGTCTTCTGCCGGAGCCCGTGCATGGGATGGTTCTCCCTGCACGGTGGCTGGAGCCTCAGCTGCCTCCTGGTCTCCTGCTGGAGCCTGTGCAGGGGATGGGTCTCCCTGCACGGTGGCTGGGGCCTCAGCTGCCTCCTGGTCTCCTGCTGGAGCCTGTGCAGGGGATGGCTCTCCCTGCACGGACGCTGGGGCCGCAGCTGCCTCCTGGTTTCCTGCAGGAGTTGGTGGTAATGATAGTTGTCCGGGATGGATGATGGGTACTGAGGTAGCTCTGAGGCTTGTCCAACAGTCAGTGCAGACGTTCTCCCCACAGCTGCTGATGCAGTCTTGTGTCACAGCTGCTCACCCCTGGGGGTGAGGGATTGGATGTCCCCTTCTACCAGCTCCTCGCTGATCTCCTGTATGGAGCTCTGCAACGGCAGTGACCGGCAGCCGACCCAGAGGCATCCGAGCCCTGCCAGCTGCCCAGCTGTCCTTGTGCTGCTTCTGTCCTCGGGACCTAATTCTCCCAGATCAGGCACATACCTGTGTCTCCACAGAATTCCACCCCGGATGAAAGACATACACCTCAGGCAGAAGGGTGCCACTCTAGCACTCCACATCCCACCCAGCCGGCCTTGACCTGGGCTGTGAACATGACCCACCAGGGTCATGTTAGAAGCCCACCAGGCTTCTAACACCTCAGCGACCTGCTCCTGCTCACGGTGGTCCACCCTCATGAAACCGCCCTTCCACACACACACATGGGGAGGGGATGTAGGGATGCCCAGATGGGACCACAGTGCTGGTCTGGTCTGGATTGGCCTTCCCTAGGACTCCCTGTGTTACCTTTCTGTCCCTCCGGTTAAACGGCCACAATTGTCGGCCATGAGAAAGGAACCAGCATCTGCATTGCGGGTGGTCTTTGGGAGCTTTCCTGGGGCTCTGGCCCCTGACCATCGAGAAGAAGCAACTAAACACGTTGCTCCTCCTAGACAAGTGCTAGACAAGTGAGCTGGCTTGGGGGCTGTCTCTAGGATGTGGGTGCCTAGTTACCAGGGTTCCGAGTACTCTTGGGCTCCATGAGGGTACTTCCTGGGGTCACCTTACCTAAGCTCCCTCCTTACACAAGACCTCCCTAAGGGCTCCCGGGGCTGCTGACTGCTCACTCTCCATCTCCACACCACGTCCAGACACAGTCACACCAACAGAGTCCACCCCACAGCCTCTGGGGATGTCTGAACGCAAGCAGGGCCCCAGCTTTGAGGACACAGTGTTGAATGCAGTCCCGCTCCTGCTTCTTGCCAGTGATGTCACCCTGGACAACCACGTGCCTCTCAGGGCCTCCCCAGTGTCCCCATCTGTGCAGTGGGGGTCATTCTAACATCTACTCCCTCGGGATGTCATCAGGTGCGATATAAGATATTTTATGTTTTCAAGTATATGTGGAAACCATTCTGGTTGGAACCTGATTTGGCCTGAAATTTATTTGAAGCAAAGAAACCTGACTCATGGCTTGTCAGACATGCATTGTCTGTGTACTTTAATCGTTACCCTAAAGTAAAGAATGTACTCTTTGAAGAAAAAAAAGCATCCCTCCCTTCCTTTGATGCCAGCACCCTTTCAAGATAAGACTGAATGCCTCATTTCCTCCAGCGCCGAGGCCATGGTGACTTGCTGTCTATGTGCTCATCAATAGCAAAATATCTCCTTGAATGCTTGAGAGAATGTGCACCTGTCATGCTTGATGTGTGTCTCTGTCTTTGGAAACGGGATGTAACTCTGCTGAAAACCACTCTTCTTCACAGCGCTTTCTTCCCTTGCAAAGATGTGCTCCGGGCTAGAGTCCTCAAATGAAATTGGGCTCAAATAAAACTTTGTGCTACAGAACGATTATTGATTATTTGCGGCACCTTTTCCTGGCAACCACGAAGGGACTTCTGAGACACCCACCTGAGACCAGGTGGAGCCTACTTTCAACCAACACTGGTACCACAGGGGACCGTTGAGCTCCACTACCCCTCCTCCCCCCCGGGTTCACTGCACTCTTCAGGTGGTCTGGTGAGTGCTCCCGAAATCTGGACCTCCTTATTTAAGTTGACAGTCCTGACTTGTTATTCCAGCTGTTTTGGGTCTGAAGACTTCAACATCTTAAGGGTGTGTTGGTACTCTTCCTAGGTAAGAGGAACCTGGGGGGGACATTTCCTAGGTGAGGGGAGCCAACAGGGAGACATTTCCTAGGTAAGGGGAACCAAGGGGGAAGTTTGGAGTGAACTGGGTTAGCTGACCTCTTTAATTTGGCTTTCAATTGAAAAAGAGACATGTTGATAAAGTCTGAACAAACTGACAGCAAAATGAGAGACTGAATTTGTTTTGTTCTGAAGAAAAGGGGCACTTGCTCTTTCCAGCCACAAGTTGTTCTCAGGTGACTGAGAACCTGGTGTAAGTGTCTGAGGACAATCTCCATGACAAGCGGCAGTCGCATAGGGAACTCAGTCACCATCATTCACTTTAAATAATTAATGTCTTGTCGAGGGGCCCGCACACAAGGATTGTTCATCCAGTGCTCTGCACCCCTACGGTAGTTGTAGACTGCCCGCAGGAGAAGCTAAGACACGTGAGAGAGTGTTCATCACCTTTTAGGAAGTGATACTCACAAGCAGCACAGTTTTGACCAGCTACACTGTCCTTAGAAATTGTTCAGACTTGATATTAAAATGAAACTAAAAGAAAATGAGAAACCACACTTTCAAAGCCAACAATGCCAGATGGGCACCCACCCACTGGAACTCTGGCTGGCTCTGTGTACAATATGTATGGAGCCTTTACTTGCAAGTACTTAACCAAATGGGGATAGCTGTAATTGGCTGAATCTTTGGATCAGGATAACCTGGGATAATTTAAAATTACACTGGCCACCTTTGGGGATCCTTTGAGCTTCCAAAACTTGTCTTTTTGTGCACTAGATTTGAGAACCGTGGAACAGACAGATTAAATGCAATCTTTAATCTCTAAAGAGTTAAGCATGCCACCTTCCAGCACACCTGCTCGAAAACTAAAGGTTGCAGAAGTTGTAAATATTTAAAACAACCGCAAAATCTTGCTATGCTTGTATTGTGTCCTGAGAGCTTGGCTTAGTAACCATCAGGTTGGGCGCCCCAAAATATGGTCAGACAGAATTGCGGGTTGCACCCAATTTGCAGTCAGGTATGGTTGGACAGAAATATGGGTTGAACTCCATTTGTGGCTAGGGTCCTACCAAAATGCCACCAGCTTCAAGGGTGTTACATTGGCCATTAGAAGGAATGATCTAATTAGATAAGATTGCTTAAGATGTGCACTTAAAAGCAAAGCCTTCAAAATTCCAAAAGAGCCCTACTGAAAGTTTGGTTGCAAAAAGCTAATAAAAAATTAAGCTATAAAAGGTACCTAAAAGTCTATTAAATTATTGCTTTACAGACACCCCCATAATCGACATTCAAAGAGGGGCCCAGTATGAGCCCCTCTCAGAGTTAATGAGATCATAAGAGATTTTCTGGGAAACTTAACGTTATTCCCTTAAACAGTCAATGGGAAACTTAAATTAAAAATTAATAGAATTGTTTAATACTGCCAAAAACACAGTTTGGATCCAACTATTCTTTTTTAAATTAGTGAGTTTTGTATTGTACCTGATTCATAGGAAACATTTAACGAAAACCATTTAAGGTCTCTGCTTGTGTCTGTCTGTGTATCTATGTATGTCTATGTGTACGTGTTATATATATGTGATATTTTTCTACCTCTGGATGATGTAATTTCTAAAAGAGCTCCATTAGCAGGCTTAAAGTAAGCATTTATATAAATTGTTTCTAAATGTAATGGAAACTAACCCAAATGTTTTTCAAGTTAACATGATATCATCTTTAGTAAATGAAAGCTTATTTAAGTTTGTTGGTTTGATGAAAATGAGCATGTTTTCAGTATTCTAAAAATTATATAAAATTCCTAAAAATCTGATATGTCTTGGTATAATTCTAGTCGTTATCTTAAAATGTGGCTTATAAAATAACCAAATTTCCTTGTAATTACATTATCATGTTAAGTCTTTTGTCATTGCCAGATCGTCACTATTTTACTCCAGTGGTTTTACAAATACATTTCATCTTCAGAGAAATTCGCAACAAGGCCTCTGACACATCCAACATTTGACACACATGGACAGAAAGCTTCTACAGTACGTTGGTTGCGTGATTTATCCTTTTTTGCTGTGAAAAGTCAGTGTTGGCAGGCTCCAGGCTCCTGTCACTTCAGCAAGTGTGTGAGGACACCCTGAATGCAGTGACCACGGGCCACTGTGACGTGTCACCTGGCCGTTCTGTCTTCTTACACTCAGACTCTGTCATTCCACCTATATTGGGGAAGAAGCGAGGCCAGTGCAGAGCCCGAGTGGCAGGCACAGCCTGAGAAGGTGGAGGGACTCTTGTCACACGGTGGCCACCACCGTCTCCCTCAGTGGACGGTCGTTGCCAGGGGCCTGGGTCTCCGTCTTCCATCCCCTGAGCCCCCGCCGGACGTGCAGGCTGCCACTCCATGATGATTTCTGGAGAAGGGGCTCTTGCTAGCACACAGACCCTGACATCAGTGAATAAAAGACACTTGGCCTGCCGTTCTCGTCAGGTCCGCCCCTGACTCACTCAGGAGAGTCCTGTCCTGACCACGTTTGTTTCTTGAATATGTGGTTGGCTCACATTTTCAGGAGGTCAGGAAACACCTACTGTGCACTCACTGTGTTCATGTGACAGTCAGACGCTGAGAACCACGCTGCAGGAAGAGTGCTCTGACTTGGCACAGCAGGTGACAGTCTCGTTGAGCACCTGGCACAGGGTAGACACTTGGGCTGCATTTCTGAAGATCCACACTGTTCTCTCACAGATTACGCTCAGGTCCCAGCACCTCCTGACCAGCAGCAGAGTTACTCACACCTTCTGAGGGTCATTCTCTCCGCAGGGGCTGCATGGGAGCTGCTCAGGTGCCTCGGCCTACCGTGCAGCCTGACGTTCCGACAGACCACTTCAGATGGCCTTGGCGGCCTCAGCACTGGGGTGGATCTGTGAGGCAGCCATTGTCCTGGGGCCTGTCCTGCCCCATGGTTGAGCCCCAGGAATGTATCCCCTCCCCAAAGGATCCCACACTTGCCTTTCTCTCTCCCAGGGTGCATTACCCAGCTACCCTCAGACGCTCATGCTGTGGCGACCAAGAAACCCAGCCTTTCTTCCACACAAACCTTGATATTTCACACGGAGGAGCCCAGATTCAGCTTGAGCTGGAGACAGTGCTTGGAGTCCCTCTCGCTGTGCTTTTCTCAGGGGCCACACTGAGGGCATGCTGAGCAGTCAAGTTTAAAAGGAGTAATCCAGAGATTGTGGTCACCTTCTCAAACCAGGAGTCCATTGTCTTGTTAGGGAGGCAAACAGGTGGGATGTAGCTGGTGGGGGAGCTGCCCATGAGGAGCAGAGAGACTTGGTCTTGCTGTCGCTCTGGTAGGGTGGTGCCAGCTGAATTGCCAGAGAAGAGCACAGGAATCTGTGCCCATCAGAAAAATGCCATGTGTGCATCTACCCTCAGAGATGGAAAGTGAACAGGCTCAGGCTTGTGACCCGAAGCTGTTCCTCAGGTGCAGTCATCCACCTTCATTACAGCGAGAGACCACTGAAGATGAAGCAAAGGCCTGATAAAGTCCCTGTTCCTGACCGACTGTACGCCAGGAGCCGCCAGGTGCTGGGGATGCGGTGGTGAGAAGCATGCATTCATTCCAGCTGGTGCATCTCGGGGCTGGCTACCTCTCATGAGTCTGGCCTCAAACTAGGAAATCAAGATGAGGTCACCTGCCCCCAGAGCAGCCGAAGGAGGCCGTGTTCATGAGGGGATTCCTTTGGGCAGATTCAACCCCTCCCCCTGAGCTTCTCAACCTTGCCTGTATGATAGAATCATCTGGGAGGTTACTGATTGATTGTTTTGATGTACCGTATTCAACATTTGGTGGACATTTGGCTGGTTCCACATTTTGGCTATTATGAATAATGCCAGAACTTCATGTATGAGTTTTACTTGGCCCAGCATTTTATTTTTTGGATCATTCGCATACAAGTGTCTGTGTGAACGTGTTCTCAGTGTTCTCGAGTGTATACCTAAGGAGTGGGATCACTGGTGCCTTCATTTAATTTTTTAAGTTTGGACACTTTTACCACGTAATTCATGACACGCTCAGTGACCCTGAGTCCAAGACACCGAGTATTGATTTCCCTGAAGGCACCTCGGGCTATTACCTACAGGCTCCTCAGAGGCTCTGCCTGCTTCTCCGAGGTTCTCCCTGGACATCAGGACCCTCCCGGTGCCCCATGCTCATCAGGGTGGGAGATGGGCCTGGGTCTCGCTGATGCTGCACAGCTTCCCGCTGGGTCAGCTCAGGTCCAGAGCTCCTGGAAAAACAGCTCAAATGAGATGCTCCCCCATCAACCTTTGCGAGGTGGGAGATCCGGATTCTTGCCTCCGTCCTCTTCCTCCTTCTCTGTGCTGCCTCCACCATGTTGATAGGGACTTCCTTTAACCCTCAAGAGTGTCAGAATAACTCACATTCTTTCTTGGCCATCCTTCACGCCCAGCATCCATTCCTGTTGCTTTTTCTACCACATCAATATTTTTAAAACATTGACATGTGAGTCACATGATGTAAGACCATTTTAAAGTGTACAATTCAGTGGTTTTAGCGTATTGTCTATGTGGTGCAACCACCCCCACGATCTCATCCCACGCATTCCCTTTGGAGAGCTCGTTTTCACCATCATGAGCCCCCTGCCACCTCAGAGGAACGTCACATGATAAAACCAGGGGGACCATGTGACCACAGAAGCTGCTCTTTCCTCCTGTGGCTGAGTTCTTTATGTTACCTTTTGAAAGAGGGTGGGGGAGGTTTTAAACCGATATTTCATCGAAGAGAAACTGAATCAGATTCTTGGGGGTGGAGTCCTGGCATGGGTAACCCCCCCCAGGGATCTGAATGTGAGCTGCAGTCAGAACCTGCCAAGAACCAGCCAGAGCTGCTCCAGGAGCAATTATACCCTGGTTGAGCGTGGGGCAAATTCATGATTCTGAGGGTTGGCTGGATATCTGCTGGTCCCCTGCATGCGCCACTGCCCCCACCACCCCAAATCTGCACACAGAAGACACTTGAACCACCAGGGACCACTCCTGAGAACTGAGGCCAGGACCCTGGCAGTCCCCCTTTCCTGCTCCTATCAGCCCTCTTCATAACCCAGATCACCACTCAGATGCTAAGTTTGGTCCCCTGCGTGGAAGTCCTCAGTGGCTCCCCATGGCCTGTAGGAGGGTGAGGCCCCTGGCGGACCCGAGCACCCACCTTGCATTTCAGCCTCATCCCCTACCTGCCCCATCCACTCCTGCCTCCCCCTCCGCACTCCTCCATTCCAGCCAAGGTTCCCTCTGGCCCTCTATGACTTTGCTCCTCCCTCTGCTGGGTCCCCATCTTACCAAGTTCAACCCTAATGTCCTGGCTTCTTGGTCTGCCCCCTACTGCTGAACAGTGGTCATTCCCTACCCCTGGACACAGCACACCTTTGTGGTCTAGCCCGGCCCTGCACTCCCTGGAATAGATCCTTTCCCTGTCTTCTCACCTCCTAGAGAGACTCAGGTGCAGGGGCCACAGCAGGTTCCTCGGGGTCCCCAGCACCTGGCACAAGGTCCAGCACCGCCCGAGTGACAGTGACTGTGAATGAGTGGCGGGAAAGGGAGGTTGGGCTCTGGAGGCCTTTGTAACTTTTGAGATTTTGGGGGACATCAAGAGTCCCCGTGGATGTCCTAGCTCCAATGGGGTCTCTGAAGGAATGAGGGGGACATAGTCTGAAGACCCCAGAAAGGAAAGCATTCACAGCATCCAGAACTTTCTTGGACTCAGGGTGGTGAGAAAGCTTCAGAGCCATTGTCACTCTCTTCAATCACCAGGTCTGCTTTTCCTGCGGGCAGGGGTAAGGCGGGTGAGGATGGAGGTTGGTGGGGTTCAGTGCAGGCTCAGGCCTTCAGCGCTGCCCTGCTCACACCAGCCGTCCATGGAAAATGTCAGAGAGGGGCAGTGAAGGGTGTCCAAGGTCCAAGACCTCTGTCCTGCCTGGGCATCCCAAGTGCCTGCCTGCTAAAAGGGCAGGAACCAAATGCCAGAGCCCTGTGTTAGGGACGCTGGGCATGGAGCCCTCCCTCGTGCCCCTAGGGTATCTTGTCGGGAGGCATCAGCTCCTGGGCTTCTAGCACCAAGGACCTTCCTGGGGGTGTGACATCCACAGCAGGGCTCCAGGCTTGTGCCAGAAGCCCTGTGGCCCGGGATCCAGCCCCTGATCCTCCCCCTGCCACCAGCAAGGCCCTGTCCTGCTCCGCAAGCCCCCTAACCCCCAGGGCCACCTCTGCCAGAGGTTTAGGAGGAATGGTGGGCACAGTAGACAGTCTCCAAGATGGCAGCAGTGACCTTGGCCTCTTGGTTTCACACCCTTGTGTGTTCTCCTCCTGTGTCAAATCAGAGCAGGGCTGTATGGTGACAGAGTATGGTGGAGGCAGAGGGGTGTGAATTCTGAGGTTCGGGGCCAAAAAACCATTTTGGCTCTTGTACTGGCCCTTGAATCCCTTGCCCTGTGGGAATCCGGGCACCGTATTGTGAGGACACTCAAGCAGCCCCATGGGGAGACCCATGTGGAGAGGAACAGGCTCCCTGCCAACAGCTGAGCCCAACTTGCCAGCCCTGTGAATAAACCACCTGGGAAGTAGATCCTGCAGTCCCAGCCAGGACTTCAGATGATCGCAGCATCCTGAGGGACCCTGAGCCAGCTGCTCAAACTGCTCCTGAATTCCTAACCCACAGAAACGGTGACACGTAAACAATCAATTTAATCCATTGCATTTGGGGCAACTCGTTACCCTGCCTCAGGTAACTAATACAGCCCCTCTCGCTCTGGGGATGTGCCCTCTCTCAGATGCTGGGTGTGGATGGGAAGGTTGTTCTGCCTTCCTCCAAGCCCCTGGCCATGTTCCTTGACCATGGAATGGAGAAGGAAAGAGATGAGATGTGGCCCTGGAGCAGCACAAAATCAGACGCCCTCAGTCAACATGATATTTTTCTCCATTTTAATTAATACTTTACAAAGTACAAAATACATTGTCTTTTTGGAGAAACAGTTGGTATTTTTTCTCTCCATCACATAGTACATGAATCTTGAGGGTTTCATGTTTCTTGAAGAAAGAAAGAAAGCGTGAGGTTCCCCACCAGGGTGTAAGGTTGCCCAGTTCTCCCCTCTCCAGACCTTGGGACAGATGTAAGTGCCACTGCTACTGCTGGAGACCTAGGGAAGGCCAGGTGAGGGCTAGACCCCCGAAGATGAGGTCCTGGGCAGGGTAAGTCTCCGCAGAATCCCAGTATACCCCCAACATCCCCTCACCCCATCTCAGGGTAACAGAAATGATCTTGGCATAGAGCAGGATCTTTTGTTTGTTACCGTCTGACCCCAGTTTTGGAGCCAACCCTGCTCAGTTCTTCCCTGGACCATTTCCTGAATAGCTAAACTGAGGCAGGGGACAGGGACACTCACTGGGCTTGGCCTGTGACTTGGGACATGAATTTGGCCTATTTTTCAAACCCCCTTCCCACCCCTTCTCCAACTTGCTGGACCCTCTTCAGGGATGAGCCCCAGTAGGCGAGGGGGCACCAGCACCCAAAACCTCTCCCTGTGAACAGTATCCTCAGGACTGGATGCTTCTGAAGAGCCGGCTCAGCAGGTCTTGCCCCTTTGGGCTGCATGGACTGCCAGGCCTCGCGCTGCACAGCAGAGCCCCTGCTGGGGACACCTCTGGCCCCTCCACAGAGCAGATTTACACAGTCAAGTGGGCTGAGGCAGTCCTGCATGCAAGGCCTGCCACACCACCATCAACTCCACATGTGGCCCCCTGGTAAGAATGCTACCGAGGCCTCAAAATACGGGATGAGTCAGTCCCTCAGCTAGGATTTGGGCTCTGCACACGTGTGCTCACACACACACTAATGTGGATGACACGGCACATGTTCACACCTAACATGTGTGTGTTAACACACGTGTGGCTGTCCACAGAACACTGTCCTGACCCGAGGGCAGGGGCCACCTGCACTCCTGGCTTTCTCAGCCTCCCACCTTCTTGAAGCAAGAGCCACAAACTCCCTCATCACCAGGCTGCCCACAGACGCCAGGGGCCGGGCCGCAGGCTCCTACCTCCACTCCAGCCACTCCTGGTGCCGCCTGCCTCAAGGCCAGAGGCTGCCTCAGCCACCAGCTCCTGCCTTTACCTTCCCAAGAGAGCAGGCGTCATAAGAGGGGTGGACATCAAAGCTGAAAGTATGGAAAGGGAATGAGAGACAGTTAAGCTTGTCCTTTTGCTGCCTCTAATTTGAAAATGAAAGAAAGAAAAGAACCAGATGAGCTCTGAGAGGTAGGAAGAAGTCTCTCCTTCAGCGGGGCTCCACTCCCCTCAGGACAGCCCCGCCACTCTTCCCATGCCTGCCCTCTGCTGGGCTGACCATGGTCCACCACCCTGGTTTCTCCCCTCCCAGGAGGCCTCTGTGAATGGAGGGCTGCTGCCCCTCCCTCAGCACAGTATCCAGGAACCTGAAAGGCCAAAGCTCATGTCTTTCCATTGCTGGGAGACTCCATCATCCTCCCCCAGGTTCCACTCACGAAGCCACACCTACTTCATTTCTCCATGTAGGTGACAGCAGTGACTGGCTGCTCCCTGCCCTGGCATAGAGTAGGCACAGATATATTGGGGGTATTTTCTTCCTACCCCTGCCCAGTGTCCACTCAGAGAGTGGCATCAGAAATTCCTCAGTCACAGGGCTGTAGTGCTCTGCTCTCATGTGGGTTCTCCGCAAGGCTCCTCTCTTTGCTGGGGCTGGCAAGGGCCCTAGTTGTCCCCACCTCCAGATCCAGAGGCTCAGATAGGCGGCCCAGGGTGGTCGTGGGACTCCTAAAGTTCTTCCAGGGAAATGCTGCCAGGTGGGTGAGCCGGTTCATCTTTGATTATCAGGCAAATGGTGCCCTGGCTTGGGGTGGGAGCCTGGCCCTTCCTATCTCCCCAGAGCCTTCTCTCCTGACCTCCATGGCCTCCTCTGTCCTCTCAGAGGGGACAAGCCCCACAAGACCAGTCGTCTTCTTCTGGACACTACACTGGTCCCCGAGGCAGTGTTGCCTGGTGTGGGAGACCACAGTGGGCAGCTCTGGGTCACCAGGCTCCCTCCTTCTCCTCAAGGGGCCTGTGCCCTGGAGTTGGTGGGAGGGGGAGAATGCTGGTTCTTGAGGGGCTCTGGACCCCCTGAATCTTGGGGAGGAGAGTTCTACATGCCTCTCCAGCTCAGATGTGTGCCCTGGGCTGAGGGCAGTGGCATGGGCAACACCTGCTTGGCGGCTTTGGAGACCCCCGTGGAGTAAGGAGGTGCAGAGGTGGCACTGCACGTCTCTAATGGATTAGCTTTGGGGGCTGAGGGAGAAAGGGGTTTCTTGGGAACCAGGGGAGGCCATGCTGACGGTTGAGCCAGAGCACATTTTTCTAATTGGGGGTGAGGGACAAGGGGTGGTCAGGGCTCCCTCATCCCTCACTCTCTCCTCCTTGAGCTCTCACCACTCTGGAATGTACAGGGATGGTGTAGGGATGGGCGAGGCGTGAGTGTTTTGCAGAGGGTCTGAGCTTTCCTCACCAGGGAGAAGCACAGAGACAAAGACACACCCGGGAGCCCAGGTGGGGGCTCCAGTCACTGACCCACCCCGCCTCTCGGCAGCCTGGCCCAGGAACACCATTGTCGTCCCGTGCACGTGTCTGTCCAGCCAGGGCCCAGAGATGCTCAACACCAACAGGACACACTCCTCAGGCCTCCCTGAGCCATTGGCTGCCCTCACTGCCTTTGCCTTCAGCCAGTAGGAAACGTGGCCATGGGCTCTTCCACTGGGGAGTGAGGGCAAAGGTCATGCAAGATGGCGGTGCCCAGGAGAGCTGAGGCATGAAGCAGAGAATGGCACTGGCAGCCCTGGCATTTTGCTGAGTTGGGATTTCCACCCCTGCGCAGATGGCTGAGCTTGCCAGATGCAAGTCCCCTTGTCAGCCCAGCAGAGTGAAGGAGAACAGCCTCAGATCACTGATGCTCCAGCTCAGGGCTGCCCCAGGTGTCCTGCACCAAGCACAGAGCAGAAGGGACTGGGGACCTCCCTAACCACCACCCAGATGAGAAATCTCCGGGAAAACCTTGGCCCTGAGTCCCAGAACTCCCTGGTCCCATGAATGGCCCAGAGTAGAGTTCACAGGGCTGTGGGGAGGACAGGATAGGGACTCAAGGTGGGCGCTGGTATTTTAGATGAGTGGGAAGGCATGAATTTTACCACATTTTATCCTTAGGAGTGTTGGAGGAGCAGGTGCAGTCGTGTCTCCATATCTGCCCTCCCTGCGTTGATTCTACTCACCTTGACAACTACCGCTGCACTGCCTGCTCCACATGCACTGATCTCATTCAACGGCACAGAATCCCCACCCTGGGAGCAGCATTGTCCCCATGTCATATGGGGAATTGGAGGTGCAAAAAGTGTCACCAATGCCCTCCTTCAGCTAGCAAGTACACCTGGTGTGGAACTGACGGTCAGGAAAAGTGTTCCTGGAGTTTCTACCTGCTGAGCTTGGCCGGGTTCTCACACTGCCCTGGGCGGCACCGTGTCTCCCGGGTTTTGGGAAATGTGTGGAGGCTCTTTGGGCTGTGCCAGCGAACGGGGGAGACCACTGTCATTTAAGGAGGCAGAACATGCCACAGACTGAAGAATTGTCGCCACCCCCAACCCACACCCAGGGTGCCCAGGTAAGAACCCCTGGGAAAACTGGGGAAGGACATTCTAGCTCTGACCTCGCTTAGTCACTGGGGATAAAGAAGGTGCTCCTAATCAACACAGGTGGCTGGTCCCTGAAGGCATGGGCACTCTGCACTTGGAGCATATTAACAAAGACTTTGAAACACTTAGAGCCCCAGAGTGCTCTGGTCCTTTCACCTTCTGTAAGGAAGGATCCCTTTGGCCTTGGAGCTGGGTTGAAGGCCACAGGGTCAGGGGCCTTGTGTGACCTTGAGGGAGACTCTTGTCAAGGGCAGCCCTGGGAAGCTTCCTTGAGCCCCACTGACCCCACTGTGCTCCTTAGCATCTCTCAGACATAGCCCTGCCCCTTGTCAACCCTTGGTTCATTTGCTGGGACTCCCTCCCAGGCCCCTGCTCTTCTTTGCCCCAGCCCCTGTCCAGCCTCCCACCACCACTCTCCAACTGAGCTACCAACCCTCCTCGGTCCTGCCCACCTGTGACCAAGATCACAAACTAGGTCCTGCTGGTCAGTCAGAGGCCACCACTCAGCTGGGCTTCACCCTGATGGGGGCCACCTGCAGCAGGAGCTCTGCAGCCACACTGGTGGGGCCTGGTGGACACCTGAAAGGCTCTGGGGAAGGAGAAACTGGGCCAAGCAGGGTCAGGGCTGCCTGCACTGCCCACTGTTCTCCCTCCAGCCCTCCTGGGGCCAGGAGGGATAGGGGTGCACAATCTCATCTCTCCACCTTTTGTTGTGACTCACAATTGCTGCTGGTTTTCTCCTGGTGAAGTGAATGTGCTTTTAAAAAATGTGAGAAATTGAGAAAGGTGTAAAGAAGAAATTAATAATCGCTGCTAATCCCTGCCCGTGTAACCGAGCAAAGGCTCCTTCTGCTTGCTGCAACCTTGAAGCCAATCAATCACAAGATGAGTCGGTGGTGAGGAAAGGGATTTACTCGATTAGCTAGCAAAATCGGAAGATGATGGACTCATGTCCCAGAGACCATCTTAAACAAGCACATAATCTGAGGCAGTTCTGTAGGGACTAGTGGGCTGTGAAGGGGGCTCAGGAACATTGACCATCTGGCATCGGAGACTGGAGACATCACACCAGGTCTTTCAGTTGTCATCGATGATGGATGCCGGCATAGACGATCTTCCTGAGGAGGTCGTCATGTTCCTAAGAAACTCAAAAGAATAAAGTAATCATCGATCACTCTTGGGATGTACGTGTGTCAGCCAGGATTATTTCCGAGAGCTGTTTATCTGCTAGGCTAAGTGCAAGGTAAAACACACAGAGCTTGAGTGAGCTAGTCAGACGTTACTCTAAGTTACAACACGGCTTCCCTCGAGTCAACTTGCTCTAGGCCAGTATCACCCACGGGTAACATTTGGCAAATTTTCTCCCAGGCCCTGCTGCATTTGTGCTTTCACTTCTTGTTTTCCTCATTCACATTAATTTGTAAGCATTTTCTGAAGTCAGCACAAATATTTTTCCAGCTGCATTGAGGTACGATTAACAAAGAAAAGTTGTATATATTGAAGGTGTACAATGTGATGATTTCATGTATGTGCACATTGTGAAATGAATACCACAATCAAGCTAATGAAGAGTTCCGTCACCTCCTGTAATAACTCCCCCTTCTTTTAATGCTAAGAACTCTTAAGATCAATTCTCTTGTGTATACAATGCATTATTATTAACTCTGGTCACCTCGTTCTATATTAGATCTTGAAAACATCCTCATGTTATAACTGAAAGTTTGTACCCTTTGACCAACATCTCTCATTCCCCTCGCACCCACCAACCTCCATCCCTTGTAGGCACATTCCACTCTCTGTTTCCACGAGTTTGACGTTTTTAGATTCCACTTGTAAATGAGATCATGCAGTGATTGTCTTTCAGTGTCTGGCTTATTATGCTTAGCATAATGTCCTCCAGGTTCAACTGTGTTGTCAGAAAAGGCAGGATTTCTCTCATATTGAAAGCTGGATAATATTTAATTGTAGATACATGTAATGTTTCTTAATCCAATCATCCATCAACAGACACTTAAGTTGTGTCCATATCTTGGCTATTGTTGTCACCAACTAACTGCCCCGAGTAATTCAAAGGCAATTTCGAAAGCACTTAACTGTTTCTTTTTTGTTGTTTTGGTGAGGAAATTTAGCCCTGACCTAGCATCTGTTGCCAATCTTCCTCTCTATGCTGAGGAAGATTTGCCTTGAGCTAACATCTGTGCCCATCTTCCTCCATTTGATATGCGGGACGCCTGTCATGGCATGGCTTGATGAGCGGTGCATAGGTCGGCACCAGGGATCCGAACCTGCGAACCACAGGCTGTTGAAGCGGTGCGCCCAAACCCAACCACTACGCCACCAGGCCGGGCCCTTAACTCTTTCTCAAAGTTGTTTCTCTGTTACGTTAAGAGACGCAATCACCAACCACCCTGAACCAGTCCAAACTGCACTGCAAAAGCAACGCCTGCACAGATGGGCCAAGAAG